>NW_023270305.1:61507136-61733124 GCF_011800145.1 Mirounga leonina
TTCTTTCTTTCTTTCTTTCTTTCTTTCTTTCTTTCTTTCTTTCTTTCGGGAGGGGGTTTTCCATTAAGACCTTTGAAATAGTATTTGCCGATGGTATAGGAGAATTGATCAAATTTCAGGCATAATTTTTATCCGATGTGTTTATAAATTTGGAAAGGGAAATAAGCAGGAATGAAGGGGTTTTTCAGATTTTATGTAGTATGGTATACTCCTAGAAATTATTCTTCATTTTCCAGGATTTTTCTTTCTGTGGTTTTCCAGAAGGTACTTTCCAACCTCTTTCTGTGTTTGCCATGTAAATATGTAAGTATTGGAATATAAAAGCAATATTTCTTGGTTTATGAATTCATTTCACAGTAGACACCCAGGGCTTAGGTAATGAGAAGGAGAAAGGGATAGAAGTTTAGTGTGTTATCAACCTTGGTAATGAATGAAGTTTTATAGTTTATAGTGATTTAAAAAAATAGGAAGAAAGCCTGGTCATATATTATTATTGATAAAGTGCATGGCCGCTGCGTTTTCCATACTGTTGCCATGGTTACCTCTGATGTGAATGAATGACCCAAATTAGAGTTTTCCTAATTGTTGCCCTTATTTTTTTCTTCTCTTTCTAAGAATAAGACCTCATTTTTTGAATAAAACTGGATTATGATCTCCTCTTTAATCTTGGTGGAATAAACTAAGCTTCTTAATTAAAAATAGATTAGTGAGAACAGAAAATGTGTTAAGTCACAATAATAAAATAATCGAAGCACTGTAAAGAATAATTGGTAGTTCAGTGAAGAAAGTTTCCATGCCTAATGTCATGATGTCTTTTTTTTTTTTTTTAATGGGGTTGGAGGTTATATAAGGAAGATGGAAATGTGGATCTTCTCTGGCTTAATGGCTTTCTATATCCATGTTCACATCTTCAACCTCCAATCACAGTGCCACTCCTTTAACATACCTGGTTGATCTGGTTGATCTATATTTGGTGACAACTCTTTAAAACCATATTTTCTGGGGGCGCCTGGGTGGCTCAGTTAACCAATTGATCCCAGGGTCCTAGGATCAAGTCCCACATTGGGCTCCCTGCTTGGCAGGGAGTCTGCTTCTCCCTCTCCCTCTGCCCCTCACCCCTGCTTATGCATGCTCTCTCTCTCTCTCTTAAATAAATAAATAAAATCTTTAAAAAGAAAAGAAACCTATTTTCTTTCTTGTAATGTGAATGTAATAAGTTTTCTTATGACAGAGTTGATGATCATGAAACTGCACTTTGAAAAGAGTCAGTGTAAGCCATATGAAATTGCCGATTATCAACCATTTCTACTTGCAAAAAGACATTTTCATATGGTTCAACATAATATAAAAATGCTATGTAAATGTAATATATTGTTTATAAAGCCAAAGGAAAACTGAAACTGATTAAAGTAGAAAATAAACAAGAAAAGATGGTACAGAAGTAAAGATATAAAATCTTGGAGATACTTTCTCAGTTACCTGTATTTACTTGGATGAAGATCTAAAAAATTACAACAAAAAGTAAAATGATAAAATATTTAGCAAATATATAACCATGTATAATGGTAATTTAACAAACATGGTATTATATACATATTTAAACTTTTAAATATCTTTTTTGTTAAAAAGCACTACATGTTATTCCAGCTACTTTGAAATTATCAAAGAATCAAACAAAAATAGAAATAACATTTTCTTATGGCTGAGAGAAACCTACTACTATATTGATTTAGTCCCTTCTGGGATTTAACTTTTATTTTTTAGTTTTTCCTCCCACCATTAACAGCTAAACTTCATATATACATATATGTATATATACATACATGTATGCATAATTTTATATAGTATATGCAAATATATATGGTGCTAAACGTAAGTCATTGTGTTATATAATACCCTATTTAAAAAATCACAGAAGTGACTACTGACTTGATATTTAGATGGTTTTCTCTAGCAATATATTTAAATATATACTGTATGTATCTAATACATATTTCAATATGTATGAAGTAGCCAAATTACATTTTATATATATACACACACCTATGTAAGCTACATATCTACTCAAAGTATAAAATGGAATCATTGTATGTATGTGTACATATATGTACATGTTTGTATATATGCGTACACATATAAATATATATATCTTTCATATATTTTCATTTTTAACTCATGTTTTTGAATTTAATTATCCTTTTTTATAAACAACATTTAGGGGCGCCTGGCTGGCTCAGTCGGTTAAACATCTGACTTTTTGCTTTGGGCTCAGGTCATGATCTCAGGGTAGTGATATCGAGCCCTGCATGGGGCTCTGGGCTGGGAGTGGAGCCTGTTGAAGATGCTCTCTGCCCCTCCCCCACCCCATTCTTTCTCCCTCTCTAAAAAATAAATAATAATAAATTAAAAATGAAACCAAAAACAACATTTAATGCCTGCATTTTAATTTCTTCTTTGTAAGATGAATATTCATGTGCTTTGCCATTTTTCCAGTGTTCTGGACATCTTTGCATTGTGTTTTAAGAGAATAATAAATATGAAATCTATTCACTTTTTGTGTAATGTACATTTTAAAGCTTTTCCCCATTTATTATTTGCCTATTCATTTTTTGATGGTGTTTTATAGCCCCCCAATTTTTTTATTTCTATAACTACATTCATCTGTATTTTCCCTTGTGATTTCCTATCATTACTTTTATGCTTACGATGGCCTTCCTTACTTCACGTATCTATTTATATTTATATTTACATATACTGCTGATTGAAACTGTCAATAATCTTTCCCCCAAATATCTGTGTAGGTTTTTTTTTTAAACTGACATCAGAAAAGGTGAGTTCTCAGAGGTTAATATTAACTTGAGATGTTTTTCTAAAGTATTCAGTATGTGAATAAGTACATGCACTATATTTGTTGAAAACAGTTTCTGTTAACCATATTAGACACTGACTGACAAAGAGCAAAATCCCTTAAGTCTAAAATTAGGACTTTCCTGTGCCTTCTATAGTGCTCTTTTTCTGTAATATCTGGGTGTTCCCCTGGTGATTTGGTTTCCTTACCTCTTGACGTTAGAAAGGCCACAGTTTGGTCTGATTTGTTGGAGTTATATGTGTAACCATAAATACATTATTTCCACATAATCACATATTCAGTTCACCATTATGTTGGCAAGCACATGCTGCTCGCTATGTGTTAGTCACTCAGTTACGTCTATATAACTTCTTATTTAAAAATCATAGAAGTGACTGATGAATTGGTATTTAGTTCACATGGCTTCATCTACTAATGTAATTTAAATATATACTGCATGAAATCAGATGCTTCAAATATTCCAAAAGAATATTTAAGTATATGAGCAACTGAGATGTAGTGAGTTAGCAGGATCCAATCCCTAAAAGTTCTTAGAAAGTATAAATTTACGTCACAGTGATTTTTCATGGAAATCATCAGTGTTACTTTAGCAGGTCTTTGAGAGAAAAGATATATGTTATATTAAGAAATTAAAGGCAAAATTTTTATACTTTGTTTATCTGCAAGCCAACTATAACTTTTTCCCCAGCCTTATTGAGATATAATTGGCATATTATAACTTTTTAAATGAGATCATTATCTAAGGGAAACTACCCCCCCCCCATAATTCTTTTAAGTTATCTGGCCTACTTATCAAGTTATGCATTTCTTTATTAATGTACTCAAAGTAAGATGCAAATACTTATTAAAGTATTCACTTACTTATGCTGATTAATTTCTGTGTTGTGTCAAGCAAGATACAATTTTTTTAGAGGAAATTGAATATATGTATGCAACTCAGCCAGAGATTTCTACTAATAATGCTACTTATTGTAGTTCTTTATGTTATAAGCTGAATTTCTGTGTATAAAATGTTTATTGGAGAGATTAACATTTTTGAAGTATCAGGTGGCAACTCTTGAGAAAGACACTACATCTTAGTAATAAACATCCTTTGGTTCACTCTCAAGTTTCAAAGCACTTTATTACTTTATTCAGAAACTTTTGATTATTTGTCTATTAAGAATGCTTGCTGTGTTTTGGAGGGTTTGAAGTCATTTGAAATAATTAAATTATTTAGTGTTAGGTAGCATGTATTTGGCCTCAAAGTAGCATCTTTACCATATAAGGAAATTCTTGGAATTAGTGAGACCTAGATTCTTTGTACTCTAAGAATTGATCTCGAAAGGTTGCTTTAGAATGTTTCATAGTAAATTCATCAACAGTAGATGGTAGGAGGAAACAATGAAATTACATGAAGTATATAGTCCTCCCTCATGGATGCATGTTATTTTTATTTGCAGGTGCATATATTGAAAGGCAATGCACTAGTAGGTTTAGTGAAGAAATTGAATTGGAAGAGCTGAAAGCCTATTTAAAGAAATAAACTCGGAGCACCTGGGTGGCTCAGTCAGTTAAGCGGCTGCATTCGGCTCAGGTCATGATCCCAGGGTTCTGGGATCAAGCCCCACATCAGGCTCCTTGCTCAGCAGGGAGCCTGCTTCTCCCTCTGCCTGCAGCTCCCCCTGCTTGTGCTTGCCCTCTGTCTCTCTTTCGCTCTCACTCTCTCTGTGCCAAATAAATAAGTAAAATCTTAAAAAAAAAAACAAAACAACTCAACAGTATATTTTTATATAGGCAGTTGACAGTATGCTTCCCTTTTCACCAATGAAAGAACAAAATTTAGTGGATTATTTCTCCTTCAGAGAGTCATTTGGATTGAACTCATGAAGGGTGGTAACCTCAAACCATTGCTATCTGACAGTTGTTTGGCCATCAGTGTGGAACATGTAAGTGACCTTGATCTGGCTCTCTGAGACATGTATATATCACAATAAACTGGCCTCCTCTTCTCTGACCCAGGAGTGTTTAAGCTGATTATCCACAGAAGTAGTTTAGTTCTTCTAGATTAAAATTTGCATTCTTTTTATGTTTTCTGGAGCCTAAAAGTATAGAGCATAACAAGCTTTACCTCAGGAGTTTTAATAGCCTCAAAAACATTCAACTTTTTCTCTATATGATTAAAAAAGGGAAAAAACATTTAAACTAAAGACAAAATGATTTTACATGTTAACAGTTTCTAGAATAACATATGAATTGTTTGGGATTATTTTCTCTGTCTTGGAAAGCATCTCCAACAGCTTTTCTCCTCTATGCATATGACACAGAATGTTTAATGGAACTATTAATGTGTAAGCATGAATGTTTGGGAAAGTAATGATCTAAAAATATTTGGCCATTTGGCTTTGAGGGACTTTCAGGTAGAGGTCATCAAGTATCTTGATTCGTTCTTGGGAGAAGTTGCTATGGTCATGCTTAGGTTTCCATTGAGACCAATACAAGCAGAATGAGCATTAGGTCAGATTTACAGTAGTAGAGCTGAACCAAGGAAAGAAATTCAACACTGGAGGGCCCTCTTTGCAAGCTTGTGATGTGACAGAGTTTAAAGCTTATTTATGTTTACCTCCTCTGCTAGGGGAGCTCTCCACCACAAAAGCCTATCTCATGGGCTACTACCATCCCTTCATGCACTTTCAGTATTCATATCAGTTTGTATAGCTATAATAATACCTTTTGGGGTGGGCATAGACCTCCTGGAAGGTCATCAATGGAGTAGGAACCCTACTGTTTCTTGTCATAATCATTTGATCTTATCTCAGCTATATTAAGGCCCAAACCTGTCGCTGACTTATCCCTGATTGTAATCCCCAGTATCTCAGTTAAGATTTCTCCAAAGCAGTGGTAAGCAAAATGATCATATCTGAGAGAGAAATAGAAGTGTAGAGAAAGAGAGAGGAAGAGAGAGAGAAGGAAGGAATCAAATATATCAACCTGAGTCAGAGACTTCGTGAGGTACTTGTTCTTAATCCATTGACTTTTCTGGAACACTCAGGGATACCACAGTTTTTATAAATTTCAAGACTTTCAGTAATGTGTGCTACTCCCATAATTCCACCTATAAAGCAAAATAAATAATCACAAATTACGTTTTTAATTTCAGCCATATTTTTCACACTGGACAAATATTATATGAGATAAATTAGAACTGCAACACAAAATTGGAGCTAAACAAGGATAATGCTTATTAACAATTAGATAAAATAAAAATGCAAGACATATATTAAAGTTTCAAATCATATATTTCTGAGTATAGGTAGAATACAAATCATGCATTACTTTAGGCTTGAATATTCAGAGGTGGCTTAATGAAAGACATAGGCAGCATGGAAGAGAAACTATCTTTCAGTTAGAAGGGGAAAAACACCTCATCATGAATAGACATATTGATACACTAAAATTTATTTCTTTTTTCTTTTCTTTTTTTGCTTAACTTGCTCACTGTGGAAATATTCCTAAGGGAAGTTACTGAGCAAGGCATTCAGCTAAGTCATATATCTGTCATTTTTAGAGTTTATGTGTTTCTCCCAGCCATATACTCCTTAAGCAGAGTGGGGAAGTTCAGTTATGTGAAAGTAAAACATTTCAACAGACCTTGAGTAAAACAACAACAGCAAAAAAAAAAAAAAAGTATTATAAAAATGCATTTTGTCATTTTATGTTTTTTTTTTTTTTTAAGATTTTATTTATTTATTTGCGAGAGAGAGAATGAGAGACAGAGAGCACGAGAGGGAGGAGGGTTAGAGGGAGAAGCAGACTCCCTGCCCAGCAGGGAGCCCGATGCGGGACTCGATCCCGGGACTCCAGGATCATGACCTGAGCCGAAGGCAGTCGCTTAACCGACTGAGCCACCCAGGCGCCCTGTCATTTTATGTTTAATAATAAGGTATTAGTGAGGTTTCCTACCATAATGATTAAATACAAGCTTATATATCTTAAGTTGTAAAGCATTAGTCTACGAAGAGTGAAAGACATCATTAGTTGACAAAACATTTTCTTAACTGTAATTCTTTCAACTTCAAGCTGATATTCAATAAATGTTTTTCTCTCATGCTAATAATGTTGACCATCATTTCTTTAGGCATTATTTGAAGTCTTGCCTACAGCAAATTGGAAAAAAAAAAAGTATGCCTGCTGTTACATTTAAAAAGGTACCCTTTTATAGTGGTTTCAGATTATAGCTGGCAGTGTGGATTTTAAAGTACAGTGAAATGAATTGTGTCCTTCACTCAAACACATTTGTATATTGGCCAGCAGAAAAATTATAAAAGTCAATTTCATGTACTTCAGTGGTAAATATGGCTGGAAAATAATACAGCTTGAGAGGCAGAAAAAAATGTAGATAGCTATGGCCTCTAAGTGAAAGTAATATATTTCCATGCGACTTTTAAAAGTCTAGGGAATAAGGAAGAGAGTGGAATGATCCCATAAAAGTAACCAGCAAAATAGATCATGACAGGTACCTAGAGACTCTAAGGGACAAAAGCCAGGCTCTTATGGAATTTAGAGAATGAACATTTCTCTGCTTTTTTATCAACCACAATTTTATTTCAGTTTTCCTCTATTTTCTAATCCCCCCCTTCAGCACCATTAATTCAAAATGAAATCATCAACTGGAGAAATATGTGAATGTTAAAATTGAGCATCTTAAATTACTTGACCTAGTTTCCATTTTACTTCTTCATAGAAGTGACCTTGTCTGTCTAAAACGTTCATGTATATGATTTCAATAACCCCCCTGCTAAATAACTGTTTTATACCTCTCCATGGTATTTTATGCAGTTCCTTTGGTTGGAGATGTATTTTAGTTATTTTTTTTAATTAATGACAGATACATTTAGATAATAATGACAACTATGTGCCAAGCATCATTCTAACCATTTCACATATATTACCTCAATTAATTCTCACAGTGAGCCTTTGAGATAGGCCCTCCTTTACAAATGATAAACTTGAGGCACAAACTGGCTAAGCACTTAATCTAATGACACTGCTAAAGAGAGGCAGAACAGAGATTCACATCCCAGAGTCTGGCTCCAAACATGCCCTCTTTATTATATTGCACTGCTTCTTACACATATACCCTGGCCCGAAAAGAAACAAAGGGACTTAAATTCACAGATTCACAGTCATCCAGTAATATTGCTGATATCAAAGATTTTATTGGGGTCAGGGACCTGTTGGAGATAGAGAAGCAGTTCTGATAGTTAAATGGGAAGAGAGCATCCTCCAAATGTCTGGAGGTGCAAGCACACATTTTTTATTGTGGTGGGGCTGGAGGGGGGTGGGTTGTTGGTAGAGAGGAGGGAATTAGGAAGAAAAGCTACAACAACAAAAAAGACAAACTGAGGTATCCCTACCTTTGTGTGAAGATGGTCTTGTACTTTTACTTCCTCTTATTTTTGTTCAAAGTAGATAGCATTCACTGTATTCATGTGTCAAAGAGGTTGTGCTGACTTTATGGCCAGGGTCGAAAGTGTCAGTGTAGAAACCAAGGTGATATATTTGAAAAAGATCCAGACTTTGGAATCTGAGAGACTAAACTTAAAATTTTGCCTGAGACAAGTATTTCCTATATGGCAGTGGGGATAACATCCCTCACGTGTAAAATTGGAAAAAGAACATGCACTTCATAGGCTTTTTAAGACGATCGGGGGGGTACCTCGCCTATCCTCACTGGATCAGTGAGTTCAAGCCCCACGTTGGGCGTAAAGCCTACTTAAAAACAAACAAACAAACAAAAAACAGGTTTAGGCAAGGTAATGTTTGCAAAGCATCAATTTTTACACATGAAAACCGTGAATAAATGGTAGCTCTTGTTAGAATAAGCTCAGCTTTGTCTATAAAGTGTCTGTAGATGCTATGGTTCACTTAATACAAGGTAAGCAAGATAATCTCAATGAGGCTCGCAACTGATCCAATTAAAAAAAAAAACCTGGCACCTCAATCTTTTTATAATTGGTAATCATATCTAAAAAACTTGTTTCTTCTATGAAACTGATTTGCTGTTTGAAAGGGGGGGAAAGGCAGGAAAATATCTCAGTAAAAGAATCAGTGATATTTACTTTTCTCTTCCATTTTCCACTGTGGCTATTGCAAGGACTTGGTTAATGGATTATACTCTAAATGTCAACCCAGAGAGAATTTAACGGAAAGTGCAATAAAGCCTTTGAGGTTTGTCATAGTGGTATAGAATATGTTCATGTGTCAAAGGCCCAATCCAAAAGCCCCAAAGAATGACAAAAATATCAAAGTTCTGGGTTATTATCAAGAGAGTAAAATATATGTTGAGTACATGTTGTTTTTGAAAGCAGTGTCTTAAGTATGGGAAAGAAATTGCCTAGCTCTGCCAGCATACTACTTACGATCTTCTGTGCAAGCATCCCTCATGACTTTATACATATGACGATGATGCAAATAGTAGCATTCAGCAATACTGACCTCAAACAACATGCTCTATTAAGCTTACCATTCCCATTTGCAAGGATATCATTTGAAGATCTTCCAAAAATTCATTTCCTCTGCCAAGGGGGAGAACTCAAGAGAATTCTCAGCATTGAAACCATTTTTAGAAATATTATACAATGAGTAACTGCAAAAATTATATATTGACTATACTAAGGGATAAAAAAATTCTTTATATATAAATGATCAATAAACAGAAATATTTACTGTAGCGACTATGGGGTAAGCATCTAGGAATTCCTACCTATAATGATGAGGGATCCATTACTCAATTGATGATGTATGGGGTTTGAATTAGTATCTCCCCCACTTTTCTCTGTGATATCAGACAGAAAAATAAATCTGTGAAGTTTTCTGACAAAAAGACTTGTCAAATCATCATCATTGAGGCTCTCTTCATTAAGTGTGTTTTTTCCTGTACTTGAAACATCTACTAGTAGTTCTTTAATTAAAATTGTATGTAAATGTAATCAGATCAGAGGAAATGAGTCCCTGGCAGATTTTACAAGAAGAGTAAGCAGAAAAGTGGGCTTTTTATTGTTGGCATCATTGGGATTTTGCCACGGGAAAATGTTGGAAAAAAACAGCGTATTTGTTTTTGAGGGCAGCCCTAACAAAGTACCCCAAACTGGGTGGTTTAATGGGGTGCCTGGGTGGCTCAGTCAGTTAAGTATCTGCTCAGGTCATGATCTCAGGGTCTCTTGGGATCGAGTCCCACATCAGGCTCCCAGCTCAGCGGGGAGCCTGCTTCTCCCTCTGCTCCTCCCCCGACTTGTGCTCTTGTGAGTGTTCTCTCTCTCTCTTTCTCTCTCAAATAAATAAATAAAATCTTTAAAACAAACAAACAAAAACCTGGTGGCTTAAAACAACAGCATTGCTTATCTCACAGTTCTGGGGACAGGAAATTCAAAATCAGTGTGTTGACAGGGCAGTGCTTCCTCTGAAATCTGTGGAGGCCTCCTTCCTTGCATCTGGCTCTTTGCAGGTACTCTTAGTGTTCCTTTGCATGTAGGTGCATCTCTCTGATCCTCATTTTTCACATGGTGTTCTCACTGTGTGTCTTCACACTGGCTTCCCTCTATGTGTGCTTTCTTTCCAAATATCTTCTTGTTTTTGGAGAAACAGTCATATTGGATTAGAGCCCATGATAATGACCTCATTTTAACTTGACTACCTATTTCCAAACAAGGTCATGTTCTGAGGTACTTAGGGTTATGACCTCAACATACATTTTTTTTTGGCCAGGGGACACAGCTAAACCAGGAGCTGGTAGTAGAGAAGATCTTAGAACTCTGTATCATATGTTATTTTCGTTTGTTGGGCATGGTTTTTTTTCTGCACATAAATATGAAATTATCAAAATCTCAAAGATGGCAAAGTTTGTAGCATTCTTATTCTAGGTTGGTGACATTAGAACTGAAAAACCTTTGGCTATCTCTGCTTTTGAAGGGTCCACATGACAGAGAACCCATGGAAACCAAAATGACAATGCAGTTTGATTTCATTTTAAGGTAACTTGATACAAGAAAATACACATTTCTTCAAAAGTTATATCAAGGATAATTTGTCTTTAGAAAGAGGATGCTTTAGCAAATCTTAGCCCTCATTCCCATTACATCAAATATAGTCCTGAAATTATGAAAATGCAAATACAAAAACTACAAAAAAACTAGACTCATATAAAAATTTTTAGGAACAAAACTATATGTAACATGAACTTTTTTTCTGTGAAATCCTTCAAGATAATTAAGGTTTGTTTTTGTTTTTAAAGGACAAAGAATGGAATTTGGGTCAAAGGTCTAATGTGATAGCATATAATGTTTTAGCCTTAGAGTTTAGAACTGCCATTTAAACTTTACTATATACACGGATCCTGTATCTTTACTACCAAAGATATTTTAAAATAGACTTTATTTTTTTAGAGAAATTTCAGGTTCACAACAAAATTGAGAAAAATGTACTCCCCATATATTCTCTGCCCCACACATGTATATCCTCCCCTATCATCAACATCCCTGCCAGAGTGGTACATTACTATAATTGATGAACCCACTTGGGCACACCACTGTCACTCAGAGTCCATAGTCACATTAGGGTTCACTCATGGTGTTACATTCTATGGGTTTAGACAAATGTATAATGACATGTATCTGCCATTATTGTATCACACAGAGTAGTTTAATTGCCCTAAAAATTCTCTGTGTTCTGCGCATTCATCATTCCCTACCCTGCAACTCCTGGCAACCACTGATCTTTTTAGGGTCTCCATAGTTTTGCCTTTCCTAGAAAGATATAAAATATATAGTTGAAATTGTGAAGTATGTAGTCTTTTTAGGTTGACTTACTTCGCTTGGTAATAAGCATTTATAATTTCTCCATGTCATTTCATGGCTTGATAGCTCATTTCTTCTTAGTACTTAATAATATTCCATTGGGTGGTTGTGCCACTTTATCCATTTACCTATGAAAGACATCTTGATTCCAAGTTTCAACAATTATGAATAAAGCTGCTATAGACATTCATCTGCAGATTTTTGTATGGATGTGAAGTTTTCAGCTCCTTCGGGTAAATATTAAGGAACATGACTGCTGGGTTATATGGTAAGGGTATGTTTAGTTTTGTAAGAAACTGTCAAGTTGTCTTCCAAAGTGGCTGCACCATTTTGCATTACCACCAGCAATGAATGATTGTTTCTGCTGCTCTATATTCTTGCCAGCAGGATTTGGTGTTGTTGCTTTTCTGGATGTTGGCTGTTCTAATAGGTTTGTAGTAGTATCTCATTGTTTTTACTTGCATTTCCCTAATGACATATAATGTGGAACTTCTTTTCATATGCTTATTTTCCCTTATGTATGTCTTCTTTGGTGAGGTATCTGTTAAAGTCTTTGGTCTATTTTTTTTTTTTAAGATTTTATTTATTTATATGACAGAGAGAGACAGCAAGAACAGGAACACAAGCAGGGGGAGTGGGAGAGGGAGAAGCAGGCTTCCCGCTGAACAGGGAGCCCGATGTGGGGCTCGATCCCAGGACCCTGAGATCATGACCTGAGCCGAAGGCAGACGCTTAACGACTGAGCCACCCAGGCGCCCTTTTGGTCTATTTTTAAATCCGTGTGTGTTCTTATTGTTGACTTCTAAGTGTCCTCTGTGTCATTTGGGGTAATAGTCCTTTATCAGGTATGTCTCTTCTAAATACTTCCTCCCACTCTGTAGTATGTCTCTTTATTTTCTTGACAGTGTGTTGTAGAGCAGAAATTTTTTATTTTAGATTTTTCCCCAAGAAAACTATGCAAAATCTGGAACTTTTACCCAATCCTTTACTCCAAGAAATAAAATAATTCACAATACTGCTGATAGACATAACCACATATAAATTACTGAAACCAAATAACAGTTATCATAGGTGAATTTTTATGTTGAACAAAAGCTGCTTTCTGAAAATTTGTCTCAGAAAAATTGAATTTGGTGGAAACTTTAACAACAATTATAACAAAAGCCTCACAATGCCAGAATAATATTAATGAAAAATTTTGACATAGACAAAACTGATTAGTGACTCAGGTATTTTTTTATAAAAAAAGTATTTCTATTACATAGAAAATAATTGATAACAGTAATTTTAGTTAAGGAATAAGGGAGATTTAAAAATTGGAAATTTTGGAGAAAATTCACCAATTAATTAATTTAGTTTAATGAAGTCATTCAAGAAAATTCTATGTAAATTCTGATGGTATGCTTGCATACATTTAAAAAAGTTAAAATATCTTTGAAGTCAATAAAAGCAGTGGGTCAAAGTAAAATGGTTAAAATGACAAGGTTAAAACTGTAGGGGTGTCTGGGTGGCTTAGTCCTAAGCATCTAACTCTTGATTTTGGCGCAGGTCATGATCTCAGGGTTGTGGGATTGAGCCCTGCATAGGGCTCTCTGCTGGGTGTGGAGCCTGCTTAAGATTCTCTCTGTCTCCTTCTCTCTCTGCCCCTCCTCTCTCTCTCTCTGCCTCTCTAAAACAACCAACCAACCAAACCAAACAAACAGTCTGTATTCCAACTTAGAGGTCAAAGACTCTAGAGTCATAAAGTAGTGACTTTTGACTTTTTGTGCGATTATGATCCTTCAACATATGCTTTGTGAAACCACTTCTGTTATTCATTTCCACATATTACATACACAGGATCTTTTAAGTTTAATTAAATTTAATAAATTTTTTGAAATTCTCGTGTGTGTGTGTATCTTGAAGTGTCACATATTTAGAGTTGGGAATTGATCTCAACAAATATCATGTGCTGAACACATCCTCCCAGTGCACCTCAGATTTCAGTGCTTTTGCTAGATGGTTTTCAGACACACTCTCTCTCTCTCTCTGCTTTTTGGCTCATTCCTCCTCCCCTGACCCCCTAAAAAAGCAGGTATTTCTTCAGGTCAGTGTGACTTTCAACTTTGCCATCATTATAGGAATAAAATCACTCCCTTTCCTTCAAATATAAATGCAAGAACTACTTCTTACAGGAATCCAAACATAGCACAAGATTTTGGCGAAGCTTAATATACCTTCTTGGAACAAAGTACAAAATAACTCATTTATTTACCAAATAAAAACCTATTTTGAGCATCATCCTGCTGCATATATCAATGACTAGGGGAGATTCATCTATATTAATCTTTTCAAGCCGCACAAAAGAAAAAAAAAGTTCCTGAGAGATATAAATAGATAAAATTGTACCAATATGTCTAGATATATTCTACTGGAAAAGACGTAAAATTACTAAATTTTCAGCACTTGCTTCCAGCAACTAAACTACCACTGTAGAAAATGCTTCTTGAATTATTTCATCAAGATCTTCTAATCTTCTGATATTGTAGGTTAAAATTTGAATTTGTTTAATATTTATACATTCTTTTTTAATGACTTTGTAAGCTAGTATTCAAAAGAGAGCTGATCTAGACTGTCGTAATTTTACTGCATTTGAGGCCCAAAATTAACCTTGTTGTAATATCTGATATGGCTTCACTAGTTTGTATGGAAATATCAATCAATACATGGCTTCGGTGGACTTTATTTTGTAGGGAAAATGTGTTCCTCATTTCGGTTTGCCTCCTAAAGTATTACAGTTTTCTTGGTACAGTGCTATCGTGCTGAGTCAGAGTTTCAGCAGCCCAAATGATGGGTGGTTCAGAAAATAAGCCCTGGATCAGAGATACACATATAAAGTTATCACTCCTTTTTCATGTGGTGCTGAAACTCAATTGCTTGTCTGAATTATTGTAAGTCCTCTTAAGACTTGAAAAAAGCAGATTTAAGAAGCAGTACCTGGTTGAGAAAGGTAGAAGTGTATTCCATTTCTACAAAGTAGTTTTCAAATAAAATATGCATTTTTCACTTCTTGAGGAAAATATTGGTTTGGAATATTATTTAATGGCCTAAATTTTCCAAGTCACAACAACTAAGTTCACAAGTGTTTTCACTGCTATTGGAGTCTTCTAAGAGGTTAGTTAAATACAGCTTTTTTTTTTCTTCCCAAGTTCTTTTTATTACTCCTTTCTCTAAGTAAACTTTTTATTGGGTAATTATTTCCCAAAAGACTAGAGTTTGTTTTATTTCTTAGTAAATATTTTGTGGGATAATAAGATATATCTATTTTTTAAAAAATGCACAATTTCCGCTAGCCTCCTTCAAATAAATAACAAATATCAAGGAAATATTTAAATAGTTGAGTTCTTCTATGGACAAAGGAAACTGATTAAGTATTTATGGACAAGGAAACTATTCTCTTAGCTTACACTGGGAACTTTTTTTTTTTTTAAGATTTTATTTATTTATTTGACAGAGAGAGACACAGCGAGAGAGGGAACACAAGCAGGGGGAGCGGGAGAGGGAGAAGAAGGCTTCCCGCTGAGCAGGGAACCCGATGTGGGGCTCGATCCCAGGACCCTGGGATCATGACCTGAGCCAAAGGCAGATGCTTAACGACTGAGCCACCCAGGTGCCCCACACTGGGAACTTTTGGACATTTTTACAGAGAGTGGTTTATCTGAGAACGATCATTTTCTGTGGCAAAAGCTTCCAGCCAAAGTAAATGTGAACTACTGGCAGCTGGCATTATGGAGTGCCTGAGATATACCAGGGCTAAGAGGTACCCTTGGTATTGTTTACTTTTGAGGCTAGATAACTCTTTCTTGAGGGGGTTATTCTGTGCCTTTAAAGTGTTTAACAGGCCTCTACTCACTATATGCCAGTAGGAGCCCATTCCTTTCTTATGACAACCAAATATGTTGTCAGATTTTTTTTTAACTTTTCAATAGCAATGATGCTTTTAAAAATTTTATTGTTATGTTAATCCCCATTCATTACATTATTAGTCTTTGATGTAGTGTTCCATGATTCATTGTTTGCGTATAACACCCAGTGCTCCATGCAGAACGTGCCCTCCTCAATACCCATCACCAGGCTAACCCATCCCCCCACCCCCCTCCCCTCTAGAACCCTCAGTTTGTTTCTCAGAGTCCATAGTCTCTCATGGTTCGTCTCCCCCTCCGATTCCCCCCCTTCATTCTTCCGCTCCTGCTATCTTCTTCTTCTTTTTTTTCCTTAACATATATTGCATTATTTGTTTCATAGGTACAGATCTGAGATTTTTAAATGTCTCCTGGGGGACAAAATCTCTCCTGAATGAGAACCACAGTCTAACTAAGTCTAGACATTTGTTGTGTCATTACTGCATTTCTAATATCATGTCCATGACATGAAAATGGTAAGAAAAAAATCCACAGCCTAAGTTTTCATGTACCAATAAATCGAATTATAAACCAACCAGGCAGGAAAAACAAAACAAAAGAAAACAAAACAAAAAAACATATGGATTAATGACATGGTTATAAAATTAAAATAAAAATTCTGATCATTAATATGAAATAACCATGACATTTGGCCCTTAGATCTGATCAGCAACTTTTATTTTATTTTTTTAAAATTTTAAGTAATCTCTATACCCAACATGGGGCTCGAACTCACAACCCCAAGATCAAGAGTGTTATGCTTTACCAACTGAAACAGCAAGGCACAACCTGATCAGCAACTTTTAAATACAAATGTCTTAGCACCTTCACAGAAATTCCTTAACACTCAGAGAGTTCCTCTGTTACTTCATTTGTGTGGAATCACATGGGGAAAGCCAGGCTTTTTAACAAGTACTGACAAAGTGTGAAATTTTCCTATGGCCCTCAGAGAGTTAATCTTCTATTAGCCTTCTAGATCTTAGAGCGAGACAGACAGAGAGAAGAAACTTTGATCATCCTTTCAACACCTCTCCTGGTATTCTACTATTTATGATACATCATCTGTGTGTCCAGGTCTTTATTCCAAAATTGCTTATGTTCAGAACTCAGTGACACATCAAACTGGAGAGGATAGTTAAGAGATTTCTTAATTTATGGGCTTGGGCAAACCAGATTATTAAAGAAGCATAGAAATTAATTTTAGGAAGTTCTCTTTCTCTATCAGTAGTGGCCATTTTAGGAGAGTTTAAACATGCTAAAAGTGGTTTCTAAAAAATTCTTGCTAGGGTGCCTGGGTGGCTCAGTTGGTTAAGCGACTGCCTTCAGCTCAGGTCTTGATCCCAGAGTCCTGGGATCGAGTCCCGCATCGGGCTCCCTGCTCTGCGGGAAGCCTGCTTCTCCCTCTCCCACTCCCCCTGCTTGTGTTCCCTCTCTTGCTGTGTCTCTCTCTGTCAAATAAATAAAATCTTTTAAAAAAAAAAATTCTTGCTAGATGTGGTGCAGACAGCTTCACAACATACCAAGCTTATTTAACATTTCTTCCATACAGTTCCCTCATCAATAGGATAATATCAGCAGCCACTGAGAAAGCTAAAGCAGCATATTTTAGAGCTGATTTCCTCCAGATTTGGCTGGTGGCTTTGGTTGTAGTGCTAATTAGATATCTTTTGAACTTTCAGTCATCTAGTGATGGAACCCTGCTTTGCTTTGTAGCCCCTGACTCACTATAATTTTGTGCTAACCACATTTATTACATACTGATTGTGAGTCAGTCATCCTAGCAGGCATTGTCATGAATAAGGAACTATGTATATAGTAAATAATATAATAATATAATTAGGGCTGTATATCATAGGCATGCACAGAGGCTATAATTTATTAAGTAATGTACCAAGGAGTACAAAGGAGTATCTTAAAAGTGAGTACATAAGTCCTGAATGGTTCAAGATGGAGGGGAGGTTTTTTTATTAGGTCAGCTGTGTCAGGTTTCATGGCAAAGATGAATGTACAGTTCAAAGAGATCATAGTTATAGAATGGTAGAGTAAACAACATAAAAAAAAACATAAAATCATACAGAGAAGAGAGAGAAAGAGAGATGGGGGAGAAGAAGGAGGAGGAGGAGGAAGGAAGGGGGAGGGAATGAGGGAAGGAAAGAAGGAAGGAAGGGAGGGAAGAAGGAAGGAAGGGAAGGAAGAGAGAAGAGGGGAGGGGAGAAGACAAAAGGAAGAGAGGAACAAAATGCAGTCATTCAGATGGAAGAGGATTGTTCTGAGTTTCCTAATGAGGAAAGAGACTGGTAACATAAAAGTAGTAGAGAGAAATAAGCTAATGCCTCTAACACAGTGGGTAAGAGTACATCTAGATTACTGTGCATGATGAAAATTGGCCTTTTCAAAGTGTGGTCCCCAGATCAATAGCATCAGCACCACTTGAGACCTCACTAGAACTACAAATTTTAGGGCACCCCACACCTACTTAAGTAAGACCTCCAGGGCGCCTGGGTGGCTCGGTTGGTTAAGGTTCCGGTTAAGTGTCTGCCTTTGGCTCAGGTCATGATCTCAGGGTCCTGGGATCGAACCCCCGCTTCGGGCTCCCTGCTCAGTGGGGAACCTGCTTCTCCCTTTCCCTCTGCCTGCCGCTTCCCGTACTTATGCTCTCTCTCTCTCGCTATCTCTCTCTCCCTCTCTTTGTGTGTCAAATACATAAATAAAATCTTCAAAAAAAAAAAAATAAGACCTCCAAGTGATTCTGATGCTGTCTCAAGTTTGGGAACCACTGATCAACAGTGTAGAATGAATTTGAAAAGACTAGAGGTCCCATTTGGAAGGACACTGAGTCTCCTAAACTGACATAAATCCAAACTAAGCAAATAGTTAATAAAATTCTTTGAGGATAATAATAACTAGAGATAGGTATGGAAATATAAATAAGGATGGATTTGTGAGGTTTTAAAGAAATTGCTTTTTAGGGTTTATTTGACACCTAAGTGGATCATTCATAAAACTGATTGGATGAAGTTGATGAGCAAATTGTTGTCTAATTATATCACCGTAAGAATCTGAAAAAGGTTTTCAGGCATAATATTGAATATAAAAAGTTTTTTTTTAAAAAATTCCTAGTCTTCTGCTATTATACCATATTACCCATCCATAAAGTTGATGTAGATGGGGAATTATGTATAGGTAATATATTGTACATTTGGCAGTGTTTCCTTTGCATTTCTCTTAAAAAATATGTATTCTTTATTTAAATACACTGACATAGATGAGATCTTTCCTCACATTTTCATGCTGCTGTTCTGGGAAAGTAAATTATGCTGTGATAAAAAAATAAGTAATTGCTTCTTGTGTTTAATTGATTTTTTATAGACATTACAATGCAGATTTGATTAAAGGAAGATAGTGCATTACCTACGGTTGGTTCACAAGACACATAATGGTATGAAAGAGTGCCACCCAGCATAGAAATTATACCATCATTTTGTCTGAATGTGTTGAGTGGGAGATATTTAGAATTCTTTATGACTTATAAACACTGCAGAATGTTTCTTTTCCCATCTAAAGCAGGATGATAGGGACATCTATTTCACAGCCATAAAATGTCCTGACTGTTAAATTGTAGAAGCCTTTTGGGGAGAAATAACTAATGGCAAACTTTAAATAAGAAAGAGTATTGTGAATCTGATGCTGATAAATGATGTGCCTTGTAACAAGGTCACTCCTGAAGTCTGCTAGTTAGGCTGTTTGAGTCAGATGTATCAAAGAAACGTGAAAAGTGCCTATAACCAGACCAAACAAACAAACAAAAAGGATGAGATTCTGGTTTCTGCTTTACTCCAAGATTTCACAACCTTGGAACTATTGATATTCTGGGCTGGTTAATTCTTTGTTGTAGGGATGGGCCCAGGCATTGTAGGATGTTTAGCAATATCCCTGTGTCTTTCTACCAGATACTAGAAGTAAGATCCCAACCTCATCCCACAGCTGTGACAACCAAAAATGTCTGCAGGCATTGTTCCATGTCTCCAGTGTCTCAAAATTGCCCCTAGGTGAGAAACATTGCTTGATTTCATGGATATAAAAGCTTAAGCTGTAAAATGTTGCTAATTTAAACAGACAAGCGAACAACAACAACAAATAAACCTGTCGCATGTAAATCATCTTGGATAATTCTGCTGCTCAGTCTCAGGGCCTTTGTGCGGTTCCATATTCTTTTATGCATTCTTCTTTCTAACTTGTCCAAAAGTCCAAGAATATAGTGTATTTTCCTCTCATTCTGTGAGTACCCTCATCCAGTGGGTCCTTTAAGTTCTATTTTGTTTATCTTCTGGTGTGAAGCAGGGAAGTCTCTTCAGCTGCCTCTTCTTTTGTGTCTTTGAAAGAACAAACTCCTTTGTATTTGAAAGGTTTTATGCTAATTCCCATGGTAATAAAATCGGGGAATAAATAAGGGGACATTATGAAGGTTTTCAGAATTTTTTGGAGGTTTTAGTGTAGTGGTTTCTGAGGAGTGAAAGCCCTACTAACTTTGGATCTCTGCTTTCATATGAAGGATTACCTCATACAACTCAGATCCCTTTCTTACCATTAGTGAAGGCTAAGTGGAACCTTAAATCAAAGATGGCCCTACTGTCCCCAGGGGACATGAAGATGTCAAAACTGAGGAATAATCGTCTTAAGTCAATAGACATTAATACTTCATTGATGACCACAAAACTGAGACATAAGCTCTCTGTCTTATAGAGACATGATTTCTTTCTCTGGACATTCCCATACCATTGATAATCATGCACTTTTATTCATACTATTAACTATTATGGGCTTTCATCAAGCATTAATCTTAAGGAGTTTATTTTTGTTGGTTTTTATACTATTATTTTATTATAAATAGATGTTAGACCTCTAAAAGCGTTGATATTTCTTCTCTATAAAAATCACATCAACTTCCTAGAATGTATTTTTATCGTTTTACCCTTAGTAGAGGGAAATATTTCTCATTAATTGATGCCAATGTTTAATTTGTCTTCCTACCCAAGGAGAGCTCAGCTCAATATCTGGTGGTTGGTAGATTCTCATTTAATGTGAGATGTATAGTAGAAAGAGGGTCAACATTTGAACTATGGTAGCAAGACACAAATACCGGTTTTCCTGCTTACAGCTTAGGTGACTTTGGGTAAGTCATTTAACTTTTTTATGTTTTAATTTCTTATTTAAAATTGGTATTGTATCTAGAATTGTTGAGAAATTTTAATTTTGTGATTTATGTTCATTAAATGGAATGTTCTCTTTATAAAATATATTTTTATTTCATTTGATTCTTAGCTAACCATTGACCCTATTTTTGTGATACAAGTCTCTACTCTCAGTATATTTGAAGAGTTCATACCTATTTTTCTATTAATAATATTTCAAGAAATTTGTTTCTCAGGTAAAACCTAACCTCTCTTTACACACTCAGCTATCACCAATGTCATCCTTTCTCATGTTTATGTTAGAGAGGATGCAAATGTATCTATTTTATTAGCAAAGAACTAAAAGACAAAATCATCATGGTATTATGATACCAGATAGAATAGTTAAAACCCACTTAGTCATTCCTCCAGTTTTTAATCTCCACTGTACTAGGCATAGAAGATAAAATGGTGAACAAGATAGACATGATCCTTGCCTCACAGGCTGAGAATCTTGTGAAAAAGATAGAAAATTAAACAAAGATTGAAGATAAAGTTTTTTTAAATTATTTTTCTTCTATCACTCAGTTAGTGATCATGTTCAAGATTTATGTTCAACTTCTTTACTTTGTAATTACTTTCCATCCTTCCAAACTTCAGTTTTCTCACACATAATTCTAATTTTACATATATCTCCAGAGAGATTATGTCTTGCCCAAAATCACACAGCTAATTAGTTGTAGAGACCCTAATGTTCTTCCAAAGAACTATACTTTGAATGAGACTGGAATTTATATATTCTTTGAGAAATTTTTCTGTTTCTTTAGTTTTTAGTGCTTTCTGCACCTCCCATTTAATTATTCATAATGCCCACCCAAATCTCAGTTGTGACAGGACTGTGTTTTCAGAGCACATTTTAAACCTATGTGGAACAGAAACAACAACAGAAATGTTTGCTTCTAGAGATTTCTTTGTGGTTCTGAATGACAAATGAGACCCTGACCCTTCTGTTTCAATTAATACAGTGGATCTAAAGACACATGGAAATTGCAATTTGGTATAAAACATATAATTCTAATTTTTGAGCAAACAGTATTAACAAAGGTCTTAATTTTGAAATAACTTCTAAATTAGCACAGTCTGAGGAGTATAATTGGGGTTGTGCAGGGTGAATATACTGCATAGAATTTTTTTTTTTCCAAAAACCTTCTGAATAGATAAGGGTTCAATTCATCACTGAGCTGTTCTTCAGCAAAGAGTCTTCAGTGGCCTCCAGTGCGCATTTGGCAAACTTAGGAGTGCACACTGAGGACCAAACGGAAGGAAAAGCCCCAAAGCGAGAGGAGAATCTGGGTGAGAAGATGAATCCATATGCATCCTTTGGAAGCCAGATGAGCAGATGGTGCTGTTGACATTCTGTTACGAGAGTTGAGAAGCCTAGCCATTATTCTTCCTGGGACAGAAGACCACATCTTTCCTGCATGGCAGAGAGCTGTACAGGCAAAGCTAGGATTTTTCCTAGCAAAAAGTTTGGAATCTGCTCTAGTGTTTAGACTGTTTCTATCCCACAAAGGAATTTCTCCAATTTCTGATTCCACTGTTAGTACTTACATTCCCATTTAGCTATGAACTGCAGAATCTAGCTCTCCAAAGCTTCCCTCTTAGTAGATGCCTTGCTTTTGAGAGTTGTTTTTGTTTGAACCCATTTTGGTTGCATTTACTACTGAAAGAAGTAGCAACATAAATCGAGTTTCAGTTACTGTTTTTCTCTTTAATCTGTTGAGGTTTTATCATATTTAGAAAAATTACTCCAAACAGAAAAGCTCAAAAATCAGGAACCAATATGTATTTTATTCTATGAATTTGTTCTCAAGAAACAATGAAGTCATTTTTCATAGTGGGTAATGTATTAACTCCTTGAAATAACATATCTCTAATGTTTTTGGGTTTATTTTTATTTATGTAGAGGAGAATGAGTGGCCAGGAATTGGGATGTTTAGGGGATCCAAATCCAGAGAGGAAATGCCCACTAAAAAACAAACTTCAAGTGAGATCATCATCTCCACTGAGTTATTAAAGCAACTTCCAATTCCAAATATCACTAAGTTTCTTTGGGTTGAGATTAGATTCCCAAGAGAGGATGAACAGAGTGGGTAAGAACTGAATGGGCGGTGTTTCATAATTTGGAAGCCATGGGACAAGGTGGGCCTGGTTTCTGTCTGAGAATGATGAGGGGTGAATAAAGTTAAAAGCAGTTAATCCAGTTGTTTGGTGGAGGCTTCCAGGTCAACATGGCAGCAAATACCAAAGGACCAGGTTTATGTAAGTTTAAGAGGCCAGGATGCATGTGATTACCAGTAACAGAGATGCAGGTAACAATGGGCTGAAAAAGGATTTATTCCTGCTTTGGCTTGTAAAGCTTTTCATTCTCTTTAAGGAACATAATTTGGAAAACCTAGGACTCAGGATGTTTCTGTCCATCCAAACTAGGAGCAGGGGAAATGTAATGTTCTAAAATGATCCTTCTTCATCTCACCACGTGTAGTAAAGTCGAAGTTTGATTGCTTTAACTATTCTGTTAGTTACTTTCCCTATGTACCAATTCTTTTAGAAAATAATTACTTCTTTTTACCTAAACTGGTTGGCTGTGGCTTTGATTCTGAATTATCTGCTGTCCATAGTTTACCTTCTTCTTCCCATATTCAATGTGTTTATTTGTATGCAAAGCTTCCATTCATTAACATTGTCGCCCACTGTCTCAGAAAGGCACTGCTGTTATTTTCAGTTTTATTTCAACTTCGGGATTATTTATTTTATTTTAGATCATTCTTTCCTACTGTAGCATGAAGCAATATTTTAATTTCATTGTCAATAGATGAAAGATGTAGGAGTTAGTTACAGTTGTGATTGCCCTGTAGCTGAGATTGAATGGAGCTGGAATCTATTTAAACTTGCATTGTGCTTGGGCGCCTGGGTGGCTCAGTTGGTTGGGCGACTGCCTTCGGCTCAGGTCATGATCCTGGAGTCCCGGGATCGAGTCCCGCATCGGGCTCCCTGCTTGGCGGGCAGTCTGCTTCTCCCTCTGACCCTCCTCCCTCTCATGCTCTCTGTCTCTCATTCTCTCTCTCTCAAATAAATAAATAAAATCTTTAAAAAAAAAAAAAAAAAAAACAAAACCTTGCATTGTGCTTGCAAGATGAAACTTCAATGAGTCTTTGTTAAACCCTATCATTTCATGGTTGTATTTAATAGAAAGAAGCCTTTTTAGATACCACAGCCATGTTGTATTTATTTGCCTTTCATGCCTGTATGTGGAGGAGATGGAAGCCAGGAATCAGGTTTCGGGTCCAAGCAGTTAGGTATAGAAAGATGTGTCTATCTGTGTTTATGTAGGAAAATGTGAAAATGTATAAAAGATGTAAAATTATGATTTAAAACTTCAGCCATTCTGGAATAATGAAATAAAAAAAAAAAAACAGTTTTAACCCACAGACCTTACAGAAGCTATCCCTTTGCCTGTAATGTTCTTTTTCTCCTCCATCCCATTCCCCACCCTTGAATTTATACTTCTCCACTCCCTACACCTTTCTATCTCCCTATTATCCATCAAGGAGTTATCTTTTATGTAACACCTTTGTTGAAAAAGTTTCCATGACCACCCAAGCCTTTAATTACCTTTATTACAGTGCTTATGTGGTAATTGCCGAGTTTACTTGTCTATTTTATCCTTGTACATTGTAGTCTCCTTATAGATAGGATGCATATTAGCCACACAATGGAAACTACCATGTGTACCATCACTGTTAGGCTGAAATTTCTATCTTATTCTCAGAGTTGGATTTGAGGAGCTATTGTCAAAAGGTGTGTGTCCTTGTCTTTGTGCGCTTGTGCTCTCTCTCTCCCCCCACCACATACACACACATTCATACACACTTTGTCAGTAGCAGATATCTTGGAAACAAGAGCTTGTGATACAAGTTACCCAAAACTGATGACCTTGTCCTGATCCACTAGCATCAGACTCGTATGAACATGTTTTGTGTGGAATTGTTATATGACATTGATGCACTCTAAATGGAAAGCTCTTGGCAAATAATGTGTAAAGAGTGGGAAAGGCAATGATGCATATAAGATAAAACACCTGAATGAAAAAGCAATATTTACTTCCTCGTATTCTGGAGCACAAAACATTTTGGGATCTTTATCTCTACAAACTCAGTTTGTAGAAATATTCAAGGCACTTTCATCTGCATTATGTCATTTAATCCCATGACGTCCCTGAGAAGTGGCAAGATCTCCATTCTTAGATGACAGAACTGAGAATCATGGACTCAAAATGCCTTGGGGCAGATCACCAGTGCCAAAGGCACTCCTCATCCTCCGCTTCACAAATGCCCTTACTCAGGGAAAACAATTAAATCATGGTGTGGTCAGGAAGAAAATGATTTTACTTTAAATTACTTGGTAAATTAGGGTAGAGGTTTTTTGTTTTCTTACTTTGTGTTTTCCTAAAGAAATGTACCAGAAATCCACAGGAGAGATACTGGAATACGCTAAGAGATATTTCAGAGTATTATTGGAATATCTGGTCAAAATGATGGAAATACATGATGATTCTCTTCATAAAGCTCTCCAAAGATGGAGACAGCAACATTTCTTTTGACATCTCTTCTCATTTTTATTAAGATAACTCCCCCTCTTTTCTTATTTTCCACAGATGTTTTCCCAGTGGTGAGAATAATAATGTTAAAACAGCAACACTACCTACAGCTGTAAACACATTCATCTTTGCACATCACGCTTGCTGCCCTGGCAGTGAAGGCCATTCCGTCACCTTTAATTAAAAGCACACAAAAACAAATGAAGACATTTCCATCTCTTCTATGATTTTAGCCTGGTGTCGTATTTCACTGTTCTGCCTTTAAGCAGATTGACTTCCCTAATTTGAGGGAAGGTTGGTTTATCATAATTTGTAATTCTTACATAGACATTAATCAGTATAATTAAAATATGATAGCATCTGGATGTTAAAAGCACATGTGGAATGTGTTAATATGGAAGACGAAAGGAGAGAATCTGCCACAGAAATTCTCTCTCTCTGTTTCACACAGACACAAGCGTGCGCGTGTGCACACACACACACACACAGAGATGCCTCAGATCAAAACGGAAACTATTTTTAAGCAGGCAGAAGAATAATCTAGTTGCCAGTTCCTCTACAAGGACTGTCTAAATCCTATAATCTTACTTGTCTTCAGCTTGATGGGGCTATAATGGCACAGAGGTAAAGGGAAGATCATTATTCTTCATTTGTTCCATTTATGAAATTCTGTCCAAAAACCCAGGCACCATGTTGGCAGGTGCTGAAAAAAAAGTACGCTCAGAGCTTTCCTTCATTTCTTTTCTCAAAATCGGTAGGTATTGAGAATGTGGATGAAGCCTTTTATAGCCTGGCATTTAAACTGAGCCAGTTTGTTATAGAGGTGAATAAACACAGATTTTGTGGTGTCAGTTTTAAAGAGGCCTCCTTCATTGAGAGCCACCCACATGCCACACTTTCTGTGTTGCATAGAGCCTCTTGTTATGTGCATACATGTTTTTTTTAATATTATAAACAGAGTTGCTAAAATGAAACGTTTGTATTTTTTACAAAATCTTTGTATTACTAACATCACATCCCAAGACTTCTTGAGTCAGTGTGTAGTCACTGTTTCCGTTCTGCTCATCCTGATGTGAACTCTTCCTCCTACTCTTTATTTGGCAGTCTGGGAGGGCGAGTGCAAGGGCCTGCTCCGACTGACTCCGGAGAAAGGCAGGGGCATAGCTGTTTCACCACACGGGGAATCAAGTCGTAAAAGATCCAATCACAACTCTAGAATAGTCGCTTCTGAAACAAATGTCCATCACTCTTTGTGCTAGAACTCCCTTGTACAAGAAACTCATGGGGCTACTCTGTTTCATGCTTTGAAGCTAACAAATGAAAGCTTTCCCTACTCTACTAGCCTTTCTGCCTCAACATTTCTGCTTGTTCAGGACTTTGTTTACCTCACTACTTTTTCTTACTGTCTTCTCGATGCCTTTTTTTTTTTTTTTTTAGTTTTCACATCTTCCAACAAAATGCTTTGCATTAGTCTGCTCTGGCTACCATAAAAAAATACCACAGACTAAGTGCCTTAAACAACAGAATTGATTTTTATCCCAGTTCTGGAGGCAGGAGGTCCAAGATCAAGAAGTCCAAGATCAAGGTGCCCGTCAGGGTTAGTTTCTGTTGAGACTTCTTTCTCTGACTCAAAGACAGCTGCCTTCTTGCTGTGTGCTCATTTCCTCTGTGTGTGCAGAGGGAGGAAGAGGGAAAGGAAGAGGGGGAAATGGGGGGGGATAGTGGGCTCTTTGATGCTATTTCCTCTTCTTATAAGAATACCCGTGTGTTCAGTTACTCTCCCCACACCTTATGACCTCATTTAAACTTAATTACCTCTTTATAAAGACTCTTTCTCCAACTATAGTCACATCAGAGGTTAAGACTTAAGCATATGAATTTGTGAGGCACAGGATTTGGTCTTAAACACCCTCTGATAGGTGTCTCTTTCATGTGTCCCAGGAGAGAGGATCTCAATATATATAGGGTCCCCATGATGGGCCCTCCTGTTCTCACTACTATAGCCCTTGCCAAGGCTCTCATCATGTCTTTTGGACCCTATATCATTAACCCCCTAATGTGTTCCCTGCGTATGACCTTAACTCCATTCCATCCTTCACAAGCCTACCTAAAAACAAATATTATTTTGCCACACTCAACCCTAAAGCCTTTTGATGATACCTACAGGTTAAATTTCAAGCTTTGTGGTAACATATATGGTCTTCCATGATCTCTTTATCATAACCTATCTCAAGCCTTATCCCCTACCACTACTTGCCCCATGCTTTAAATCTTAGTGATTATAAATTGCTGTGCTTTTTCATACTCATCATGCTTTTCCATACCTCAGTTTTCTCTACCTGGAACTGTTTCCACATTCTTCTTCTCCAGGATAACTCCATGCATACATAATATCCACTACTGTCTCCTTCAAGAAACTTTTGCCCCCAGAAATCCAGAAATCAAGTAACCCTTCTCTCTGCTCCCAAAGGAGCCCATGCTCATTTTTATCTTAGTATTTATGATGAGATAGTAAAAGCATTTGTTTCTGCATCTGACTTTTTGACTAAAATGTAACAAAGAGTTCATTTCTTCACTGTCAGGGTCTATTTGTGATTCATTACTTAGCACAATGCCTGATAAACTATATATTTACAAATAATATATTTGTTGAAGAAACCTTCAATAGATCAATCTGATTAGCCAATCTTTCTTTCCCTCCCCCCACACTGACAAACACACACACACACACACACACATACATTCCCTCTCCCCAACATACACTCTCTGTCTCTCTGATACATACACACAAATGCTTGACTAACGCTACTTCCACAGTATTACCTAGATGTCATTTTCTAGGATTTTGCCAGATTTGATATCTCAGCAGGAGACCTGCTCGACCTGATTGTGTGAAGCTTTGAATATCTGTTACATGTACCTTTGAGAAAGTGGAAAGAAATCTTTAAATATGGGGCAGGGCAAATGGTGGATGCAGAGTTAAGAACAAGGAACAGAATAGGTTTACTACTGGCTTGCTTTCCTTTATGAATAGGTGATAATAGATATACTGTCCACAAACAATAGCTACTTAGTCCTATAATTCCTGTCAAAGGATAAGCCAAGTGAAGAGATATGAATATGTCTTTGGGAGACTGGTGGTTCAGCATAAGTTATTCCTACCCTTGGAAAGAAGTACCGTGGTTATGTGTGAAGAACAATAAACTATTATGTATATTATGAAGTGATTTATGTAGCTAATGTATTAGAGAGAAAAATGTTCTAAATAACAGCTCACTGTGAATAGTGGTTACAGTGTGGAAAAGAAGGCAGGGAATGTTCAAATAGAACTTGTGACATCCCTTTTCCCCATAGATTTGTAGCTACACCTGTGATTGATCTGGAGGAGTCTGAGAATCAGAGTGTCCAGGACAAAATAAAAAGAACAGACTGATCTCTGATTTTGTTTAATTCTCCTAGGATATGGGCTTACCCAGGAGTACAGCTGAATAGTTTTAAAAAATCATAGACTGACAAAAAGAGAAAGACATGTATCATATGACCTCACTGATATGAGGAATTCTTAATTGCAGGAATCAAACTGAGTGTTGTTGGAGTGGGGGGGTGGGGTGGGAGGGATGGGGTGACTGGGTGATAGACACTGGGGAGGGTATGTGCTCTGGTAAGCGCTGTGAATTGTGCAAGACTGTTGAATCTCAGATCTGTACCTCTGGAACAAATAATGCAATATATGTTAAGAAAAAAAAAAAAAGAAGAAGAGAGTAGCGGGAGGGGAAGAGTGAAGTGGGGGAAATTGGAGGGATAGACGAACCATGAGAGACGGTGGACTCTGAAAAACAAACGGGGTTCTAGAGGGGAGGGGGGTGGGAGGATGGGTTAGCCTGGTGGTGGGTATTGAGGAGGGCACGTTCTGCATGGAGCACTGGGTGTTGTGCACAAACAATGAATCATGGAACACTTCATCTAAAACTAATGATGTAATGTATGGGGATTAACATAAGAATAATATATATATAAAAGAGTAAAAAAAAAAAATCATAGACTGAGAGCTTAAGAAATCCCCAGTAAGTGCCAAAATTAACAGAAGGATTTAACAGCATCCCTATGCTGGCTGAGAACCAGAAGAAGAGACTATTCTTTATTTGATAGTTGGGTTGGCTGAGAATTATGTCAGTGGTTTGTGATGTAGGCTTTAGGGGAATAAGCACACTTGGCTGGAATTCAGGGTCAGCAGAGGCAGTATAATATAATGAAAAAAAAAAAATCAGGATTCAAGTCCTGGATCCATTGTTTACTACCTGCATGATCTTGAGCAAATCAGAAAATTTCTCCATAATTCAGTTTCTCCATCTGTAAAATGGGCATGACAATAATAATAGAATAGGGTGATTGTGGAGGGGAAGCAAATCCCTTCCACATCTCTAAAACACAAGTCTCAGAAACAGGATAGAACTTTCACAAATGTTTACGTTAGTTTGTGCAAATTACTGTTTTTTTTCCCCCTCATAATTATTCAGCGTCTTTGCCTTTTCAATGGCCATTATTTTTTAGTTAATTCCTCTCTTTGTTCACCACCTCTTCTTCAACTATAGCCTTTTCCCTCTACTTCAGAATCTTCAGAAAAGGGCCAGAGTGACTGGTATCAGATTTAAAAGAACCAACTATTACTCAGGGAGGAATAATGATTAAATACTGGAGAGGAGGACCACAGAGCCTTCTGTACCCCCAGGAACATTTTAGTACTCTTTTTCTGTGCTTCCAAGGTTGTTACGTATATCTGAATAGTTGTTATAGAGCTTTATAAACTCTACAAGTTAATTTTTGTTAATGTTTGTGGCTCTTTGTTAGCATCATACACAAAAGTGTAGAAATAAAAGAAGTTCTCTTAGACAATACAACCAACCTAAAGGAACTCAGCATCTTTTTCTTAATATTTTTCTTCTTTCAATTTTAGAAATAGCCCATGATATGAGTGGAACCAACTTTTTATTGGAGTTAGTTTTGTAAAGCTTATTTAGCAACTACCCTCCAAATCAAGAAAAGAAGATGTTTTTTAGTTAATTGTACAGAGGGAACAAAAGAGCAGAAGAGAATGTATCTACTTAAGGACCTCATTTTAGGTAGTAATAATAGAATAATGGTGACCAACATTATTGAGTATTTCCTAGGTATCAGACACTGTCAAAAGCAATATATATATATATATATATATCCCTTAATTCAGGCAAGCATTTCACCAGCTCTATGAGAATGAAGTTAATATCCATCAGTAACCCATTTTTACAGCAGAAGGAACTTAACCAAGTAACTTAATCAAGTACAATAAGCCAGATTTGAACTGAGGTAGTCTGGTCCTTAGCACACCCTCTTAACTAATATGCTAAAAAATGTATAAAGAATTTTAGATTAATTTGTCTTCTTATCATGTTAAGAGTACTTAACATTTAAAGAAACCTACAGAGTTTCTCTATAGAGAATTGTTTTATAAAGTAAAAATTCACTGTCTCTTTAACCTTTTTGCAAAGTCCAGTTGTCAGAAATCAGTTTAACCAGGACCTACCCCTCATTTATTTTCTTTATGCTGATGCATTATTGTTGTAATGGTACACAGTTAGGGCTAAGTCAGGAACAAAACTGAATGCTGAATGCCCCTGATTCACTCTCCTTCCTTCTGCTGCAACAATTTTTATTCTCTTTCTGCATATTCAGGAAAAAGTGTTTGGAGACAGTTTTCCATAAATCCTTTGCACTTCTGTATCTCTTGCATAGCAAGATACTGACTGCCTTTTTTTTCCCCAGACTATCATTTCAAGAATGTTTTGTCATGAATGTTCTTGGAACATAGATTATATCTACGGGTTTCCCTCCATGCACGTATATTGTCCAGTATGATAAAGATAATATTTTGCTTTGGAGCAAAAGGCAGGCATGTTTACTGCCCATTATAAATGATTGGTGCTTACTAAGCTCAGAGTTCCCCTACTGGAACATAACCTACTGCATGTGTGGGTGCCATCTGGCGTTCTTTGCATTCCTCTAGGGAAAATGGGGATCACAGAACCAGCACAAAAATACTGATACCCTGGCTACTGTTTTTGCTGCAAGTAATGAACTGTTCTTCATCTCCGAGCTAGGACTCTAGAGTCTTCTACCAGCATTTATGAAACTAAAGCAGGTTAACTTGTTAGCTTTCAAGTTAGGTAAAATCTCAGGGCCTTGACAGCCTTTGACACTAAGTATGCATAAAATCCTGAATCCAAGCATATTTCCAAGGGTAATATGAGCTGGATATTACAAGTGGTGACGCAGAAGAAACCCACAAAATGGTCACAGGAAAATTAAAGATGAAAAAACACCCAAAGTGGACTTACTACATTCAGTGGAAGATGAGTCGTATAACACACACACAATTAATGCATTGTAAAATGTTCAACTCTATATTCAACAAAAACCCCAAACAAAAATTAAGAAAATAAATAAAATGTTATTTTATTGAATACTGATATGGAATGGGAACAGGAAAAGTCTTTAAAATTCAGATATCCAACATTTAAGAAAATATAAATAGAGCAAGGCTAACCCTCGATGATGGTATGAAAATTAGAATAATTCTTTTGGAGGGCAGTTTTCAAACATCCTGGTTATTGTAATTTTAAAATTAGTTAAATAAGTAATCAGAGGTTTACATAATGATTTATCTAAAAAGATGATCATGGCCTTGTTATTCACACAAGAAATAAGAGTAACCTGATTATGTAATAATAAAAACTAATAAAATAAACTAATGGACAACCCACATAATAGTATACCAGGGAGCCAGAGAGTGTTTAATGCTGTGTATATTCAGCTATAGTGGTAAGTGAAAACAGCACATTGCAGAGCAATATGTATGTAATGTTTGTATTTTTTGTTATAAATTTTATATGCATTTAAAGACAATATTTTTCACCATAAAATTTTAATTTATCTTCTTTTTATTCTGATATAATTGACATGGAATATCATATTAGTTTCAAGTGTATGCTGTGTTGATTTGACACATTTATATATTGCAATATGACGACCACTGTAGCATTAGCTAACACCTCTATCATGTCTCATAATTATCATTTTGTGTTGAAAACAATTAAGATCCAGACTCTTGGAAACTTTGTTTATAATGTTGTTCATCACTGTGCTGTGCATTAGACCTTCAGATGTAATCTTGAAGGACATACATCACAGTGTACACAACTATGGGTGGTAGGATTGTATGTGATCTTCACCCTGTGTACTTGCATTTTTTTAAATTTCTGAAACCATGTATTGCATGCAAAATAACATTTTTAATCTATAGGGACTCTATACACTGTTTGCCAGCTTAAAAGGACTTTATTTTTTTCAATTTATGTTATCCATGTCACCTGTTGTCATTAATGAACATGAGCACTTTACACAAATATGTGCAAATGTAACAGGTAGGAAATCTGTGGCGGGATGTTCTTGAAACACTTTGGACTTCTCAATGTTGAGTATATCCCTCTTTCAAGTTTTTGTCTTCGCTGATACTTCTCCTGTTAAGATCCCTGGAATCATTCACTTATTTCAAATGCCATCTTTTTTATTGCTTTTATTTAGACCTTTCAAAATATCTTGCCGTCTTTCTTTTGTTAATTCCAGCAGCCTTTGGTATTTATCTCTTGTCTCACCAAGGTTCTACCTGAAAATAGAATTAGTTGTGTGCCATTATTATGCCCCATATTCTATTATCAAGCCATGTGTTTCTTGAAATTAGGCAGAACTCATAATCTAGGACAACACCTTAGCACAGTTGCAGACTATTAAAAAACAATTACTAAATTATAACTGAATTCTGCTTTTACAAATTAGAGGGAAAAGTCTTTCCTAGTTGATCTCTTTTCTTTTTATTTTAAAAAATATTGGGCTTGGTGAATTTCATTTTCTTTTCATTTTGTCCTTTGAATGAAGAGAGGCAGACGCACCTGTAATGATTCATTGTTTTTACACCTTCAGTCCCCGTGGAATCAGACATGATTGTCAGCAGCACCTGCTTCTGATGCAGCTAAATGTGTCTGAGGAGTTTGGTGACTGATTGTATTTCAGAAGCTCATCAGGTGTAAAAAAAAAAAAAATGAGATGACTAAAAACTACTGTCTCCTCTCCAATTATGTTATTAATGACACAGTACCTAAGTCCTGCTCAGAGACCTGCTGCAAGATTGTCAGAAAAATGAAGATGATAGTATTATCTAATATTAGTATTATCTAATATTTGTGTTAAATTGTCTACATTTTAAAGCATTTTCACATTCAGGCTTTATCCTTGTAGTAAACCAGAGGTCCGTAGAGCAACTTTATTACCCCTTTTTAACAACTAGAGACACTAGACTCAGAATGTGTTTGACCTCTCCCAGACCTAATTCTCAGGCCACTATATTTTCTTTATTTCATCGGGCTGCTTTTCTGACCCTTGAGGATTTATATCGGTTAGAACTTAGCCTTTTCAGATATTTAGATACTATGCAATGTTTTCTTTTGTATTTTCCTTAATAAGAATGTCAAATATTTGACATTTTTTCCTTTAAAATATTCTTCTGATGTTCATGTAATGCCAGACAACCAGATACAGATTGGAATGCTTTTGTTCTACAGTAATTGCCTTCCAAAATAGCTTACAGAAGCTTTACAGTAGCAGAGTAACCAGTGGTAGTCAACATGGACTGGGCCTCAGAGCAATCCTGCTTGTTAAATGCTATCAGAAACTTGTCTACCAATCTGTAAAGCTTTCCCAAATCAAAGTTCTGTCTTGCAAAAGGTTCCCTTACTAACCTGGTACGTTCATAGTAAACTAATCTCAAAATGTTTGCTTATAGGCAATTGACCATGAAAATTTGTATACCATAAGTATTTTTGCTTGATTTTCTTTAATCCATTTAAGACACATATCCCATTTGCTAAAAGAAGTTAGAAGTAATATTACAAAAAGATATTTTACCTCTTGGAGGCTTTCCAGTTATTTTAGCAATATATAATCCAATAAGAATAGCTGGATCTTTACTCCCTGTATTTAGAAAGCAAATATTCATCATAAGAGAATATGTGCGTTGTTTGAAATGGTTACCTTTGTCTGCGAGCATGCAGATGACCTTCTAATGGTGAAAGACAATTCTCATGGGAGAAAATTGGCAGATTTTCTTAGGCAGATACAAGAAGAAATAAATGGTCACTTAACTATAGTGCAATTGAAGATCTATGTGCTTTAAGACCTAGTATTAGCTTGTGTCCCGTTTCCTTGCATGGAAGTAGGATTGGTAGTCACTGGCGCTGGGGGCTGAAGAATATTGGATTCTGACACTCTAACGTGGCAGGACTACAGTTTCAGAGGAAAATGTGTGCAGGGGTCATAACTGCAAGTGGCCTGGGGACTTGCTGATGTGGCTTCCTACTAATGAAATATGAGCTTCACTTGAATTTTCTTATTGTTTTAAATGAAATTTCTGTTGGCATGAGTATTTACCTGTGTGTATGTTTGCGTGTTGGGTTTGGTAAAAAGTGTTTCTGTCCAATCATTGATACGCAGGAATGTTTAGTCAAATGGAGAAGTTCCCACTGGTGGCTCAAAAGCTTGATACAGCACTTTAAAAATCATGAATGTTCTAAAACAATGAATCAGAGATTAGCATAAAAATTCCTCCCTTTGTCCATTCTTGGCATTACTAACAAATCCTGTACCCATATCAAATTAAGGAGGGCACCTGTTGTGATGAGCCCTGGGTGTTATACACAACTAATGAATCTCTGAACACTACATCAAAAACTAATGATGTACTATATGCTGGCTAACTGAACATAATAAAAGAATAAATAAATTCTAAAAAAATTTCTGTTAAAATGATAACATATTTTAATCCACTTAAATCTGGCAGAAAAATAGGCTATTTGAAATGTGTGGTCCAGATAATTTTGTAAAATAAGTCATTCTCTAAAATATGTTTTTAAGTCTTGATCTTGATATTTTATATCCAATTTTTATATCAAATTTTTGTTTATAAGTTTTTCTTGGAATTGTTCAGACTTGTGCCTAATGATCCACCAGAAGCTAAAATGTGAAGGGACATATGTTGTTCTCAGTACTGTCAAAATGTCAGTCAATTTGTTCATAGTATCATTTTAAATGGCCCATTATGCAGTGACTCTACAGTAATATTTAGGAATATTTACTTTATCTTTGATTTCAAGCATCTAGAGGTCAGAGACTGTGAAGTTTTTCTATTACAGTGCCAACAACCATACCACACCCAATTAAATGATACATAAATGCGGGTTTAGAGATGATTCCCATTCCAACAGAAGAGAATCACCCTGAGTGAACTTGGGGATGTTTTCATGGAAGATTTGAACAAGAGATTACAAAGACACCAAAATGTTTGAGTTGAGACAAAAGTACAAACCTATAAATACTGTTTTGTTTTCAGTGAATGAAAAACATTCTGATTTTCCTTTCAACTTATTCATTAAATGATAACTTGGATTGTCTTCGCTCCGTAGTTGGTAGTGACTACCTGGGCAGAACTCTGACAGTGTCCACTAATGTATCAGCCCTTGTATATTCAAAGGCAAAGCTCAATAAATAGTTAGTCTTTATAGTTTTGTTAGTTATTCTCAAAGTCCCAAATATGGGAATTTAGGAATTCTCAAAGCATATGTTAATGGAATGACAACAACTCTAACATGTGATTACTAACAATAAAGTAGTCGTTTTTCAGATCACAATAGAACAGAAGAGTTAGAGGAAATCTAAATAGAATCTAAATTCATTAGGTGGTTGAGAAACACAAATCCAAGGAAAAAATGAGATTATCTCAGAGGAGAAAAAATTGTTAGGATGGCACAGAAGCAAAGAAAATACAATATTGCTGAGATTTTGGTTGTCCTCTGGGGCCTCACAGGATAAAGAACTATTCTGTCACTGTTTGAGAATCCTATTCATCTGGGATGCTTGTATTAAATGACTATATAGACTATATTATCAGATGGCTTGGATGGAGACTGAAATGCAGAAATGGAAACATTCTTACCACACAGGAAATCAAACCATCTTGAGCTATAATGAGGCAAATTATATTGTCTGTTTACATTTAATTTAATTTTTGCTTAAGGCTGGGGATGGGGTAGGGGATAGGGAGGCAACATTCTTGCACTTAGGAATTTATATATGAATAGTGAAGGCAAGGCAAGAGAAGAAAAATATGTAATCAATAGGAATAAGTAAATGAATCAAGTTGTGTTTGTTATTTGGTGCTTGCTTTTTTGCTTGTTTTAGTTTAGATAGCAATAAGGTAGTTTAGAAATTTCATTGGCAATTAAAGATAGGGAGAAAAAATATGCTGTATAATAACTGCCATCCTAACAAAGATTTCATAAATGGTAAGGAACTATTTATGGATGAGAAGCAAGTGATACATTCAAATTGTCTGGATGCTTTCATGAGGAGCCAGGACTTGAGTCATCGGGACTCCAGTGCACTTTAATGGTCTGCTTTTTCAAGCCAAGATTCTTATAAAAGCTGGAATTACAAAATACTTACTAAATGCATGGCTCTAATCAGTTGATATACCATTTTGAAGTAATTACAATTTCCTTCATGATACTTAATTTTTGTGTAACATATGCCATACATGTTGTAGAAATTGCATAAGCATTATTTTTATAAAAACTACTTTCAAGAGAAATGCACAATCAGCTAAAATATAGCCTTAAAAATAAACATACACATTTTTGTATGACATGCATGCAATAATTATTATTTAGTGCTACTTCAGAGACTTCTGTAAGGTTAAAGAAATTGAAATAAGATGACAGGCATATTATTCAACTGTATTAAATGTCCTCAAATCAGGAGTGCCTGAGTAGCTCAGTCAGTTAAGCAACTGCCTTCGACTCAGGTCGCGATCCTGGAGTCCCGGGATCGAGTCCCGCATCGGGCTACCTGCTCAGCAGGGAGTCTGCTTCTCCCTCTGACCCTTCCCCCTCTCATGTGCTCTCTCTCTCATTCTCGCTCTCTCAAATAAATAAATAAAATCTTTAAAAAAAAAGCCCTCAAATCAACCCATCTAAAATGTGTTTAATTTTATGCTTCCAACTATTTACTTGAGTTGCTTAAGTGCAGATATTTAGGAGATTTTTAGTAAACTTAATCTCTCTCTGCCTCTCTCTTTTAAATAGATGCTTTTGGGGGGGATGATGAAATTTTAATATTTCAGTGAGTATTTTTCTGTAAGGCAACAGAATCATTAAAAGGAATAAATATGACATGATTTTTTAAAAAATTCTGTGTAAGTAAACATAGTGACCCTCATAGCATTTATAATGACTTTGGTCTTTATTGTCTTTTAATTGAATATATTAATCAGTAGCCATAGGGAAAAAGGCATAAACTGATATGAAAGTTAATTTAGTAGGCAGATTGTATGGGGTTACCTTACTAGGTAGCCTAGATAATGAGAACGGCCACTGGCACTTGGCTTGTTCTTTGGCAGTGTTCTTTTTCAGTCTCTGTTGCTTGTGGGTGAGCAAAAGACATTTGTGTTGAGCAGAGTGTGACTCCAGCTGTGTGACTCAGCTCAGGGCCATGGAAACTCGACCTTGTCCTTCCTTCTGCCAAAGTACCTCAGTTTAGAACAAATGGCCTGGAAATCCTCCCTCTCATTGCTTCTGCCACCCCCAACCCTGTCCCATCTGGAATTTGAGGTCAAAAAACAGGCCAATTTATGTAGTGAGCTCATCCCCCTGAACAAAGGTGAAGGGATTTGCACTTACAGCTTCTGAGAACACAGGATTAGCTTGGGAGCTCACTGAGCTTAGCTACTACACTGCACCAACGTTTCAGATTCAGCTTTTATTGATTCTCTCTTATGAAACATTCTGGAAGAAGAGGTGGAATTCAGCTATGGGTGGTGCAGGTCATTTATTTCAGACCTTCTATCTGGCAGCTTCTGTTTCTATCCATTTCCCTCCCCTGAAAAGGGAGAGGAATATAGGTTTGCCTGTGCAAACATTTAACTCCCTACACCTTTCCTGTGTCTCACTGGAAAATAATAATATGTTAAGAGCTACAAATTAAAGTACAAAGCAAAATATAAGATCTGAAGAGAGATCCTTTGGACTAAAGTTGAAGGAGTTGAATAAATAGAATAAGAAGGAGAGAGGGTTTTTCCATGGAGTAGAGAGTGTGGATTAAGAGATGGTGCTAATCATAATGGTGATAAGGATTGAAATATTATAGAATTCAAATTGCTATAATATAGAAATAATAAATACTCTTATATGGGTAAAGGAAGTAGAGTAGGTGAAGTAGTTGTACCACAGCTCGTTACTGAGATTTAATAAACCTTTTACCAATAAATTTTTGGCAAGGACAGAGCACAAAAAGAAAGTGTTGTTCTCATGTTGTCAAGTAACTGGACTGCCCTTTATTTGGCAGGATGAGGACAAGGCTCCCCTTTTGTCCCTGTTTATAGGACACTGAGTTTAGCCTCCTCCTGCCCTACCTGACAGAGAGGCCACAATGCAGATGCATTTTACTTCACATTGGTCCTTTCCTATGTGGGCCGGCTACTTTTGTACCAAGGAAGTTTTCACTGTGTGGGTATCAACCTGTATTTAAGGGATGGCATTTGAGATATGGGAAACTCAACCAATGATCGAGGATGGGTCAGGACAAGTTAGGCATTGTAAGTGGAAAATCACATTCTTATGTCTTGCTCTGATAGGGTTTGAAGAGCACAAAGTGTCAAGACAGCATTTCTAGGTGGCCTTCCTTTTTTGGGAAGTTATATATATCACAGGAGCCTCTGAACTTCTTTGTAAATGCTCTACAAAGCCGAGCTCATTTTAATGTCATTACTCCTGATATTTTTCTGACTTTTAAGTTTATGCTTTTATATTTGACTTTTTAAAATAAGGAAGTCAATTTCATGAGCAGCTTTTATTAGTCTTTACAGTTCCTGGCACCATGGTAGGCACATTACGTGACAAATATTGTACGAATACTTCTTGCTCATTATCAGCAGCTTGCCCTAGATAATGTGGAAAGAGCACTGAAAGTCCTACGATGCATTCCACTTTATTTTTTAAATTATTTATTTTAGAGAGAGAGAGAGAGTTGGGGGGGAGGTGCAAAGGGAAAGGGAGAGGGAGAGAATCTCAAGCAGACTCTCTGCTGCACTAGGAGCCCAACTCTCCGACCCTGAGATCATAACCTGAACCTCAATCTAGAGCTGGACGCTTAAGCAACTGAGCCACCCAGGTGCCCTGATGCCTTCCACTTTAAATCCTGAGGGAGCCTGTTTTAGAAACCCTCACCTTTTAGGTTGAGTTAGGTTGGACCCACACATCTGTGCTTTAGGCAAGAACAACAAGGAATTTTGATTCATTGTCTGTAGATTGATTTGGAGAAAGTTTGTGCTCCAGGACTCTTAGCAGGAGGTACCCCGGTCAGCTAGTATTTCTTTATTGTCTATTATACGCTCATATCTGTGCTAGATAGTTTGGGGGGGTTGTGAAATTTTAATATTTTAAAATACACTCTCCCATTCTCTAAGACCCTTACCCTGCTTTAGCAGTTATTACTACCTGACCTCTTACTGTCCACTTATTTATTCTGTTTTCATCTGTGCCTGTCCCTTCCAATATAAATTTTATCAGGGCAGGGATTCTCTCTGTTTACTGCATTATCTCCAGTGGCTAGGACTTACTGGGTACTCAGAAAATACTTACTAGGGCACCTGGGTGGCTCAATCGGTTAAGAATCTGCCTTCAGCTCAGGTCATGATCCCAGGGTGCTGGGATTGAGTACTACATCTAGTTCCCTGCTCAGCCGGGAGCCTCCTTCTCCTTCTGCACCTCCCCTCTGCTTGTGCTCATTCTCTCTTTCTCTCTTTCTCTCACAAAAATAAAATCTTAAAAAAAAAAAAGAAAGTACTTAACCAAATGAATGAATGAACAAATGTCCTCAGGTTCACCCCAAACACAGGGCATTCCACAAATAACCCATTATTAAGTATCCCTGCAAACTCCTAGCATCCTTCTAAATACTTTCTTCATGAAAATGCCTCCTACTACCCAAAACTCTTATTTTTATCAACAATCTATCTCCAAATTTATCTTCATTTATTTCCTGATAATACTATTCACACTTTCATCTGTATGTGTTTGCTTATATTTCTTGCTTAACTGGAAATAGCCTAATTCTGCACCTTTATTTATTCAAATAAACAGACCTGGTTCAATCCCCTCCTTCTCTTGGCAGCTTCTACTGACAGTTCAGCTCACAATGACCTTTTCTGTCAACTCATATATTTTTTTAAAAATCATGTATTTCCATCTAGGCAACCAAACTGTAAGTTTCTTGAAGATAAAGGTATTTTATTCATTCATTCATTTATTCATTCATTACTTTATTATAAGTTCTTTATAGAGAGAGACAGAGAGGAGGGGCAGAAGGAGAGAGAGAATCTTAAGCAGGCTCCACACCCAGCACAGAGCCCGATGAGGGGTTCAATCTCACGATCCTGAGATTGTGATCTGAGCCAAAACAAGAGTCAGACGCTCAACTAACTGAGCCACCCAGGTGCCTCATAAGTTCTTAAGCCATTGAGTAATATTGGGATTTTGTGCTTTGGGAGAATAATTTTGACAACAACAAGGGGTGAATGGCATAGGCAGTGGAGGTGGAAACTAAAGATTGGTTTTCCCATGTAATCTCCGATTGTCCTTCCAAAATAATGGAACTTATCCATCCTTCCATCTCTTTAGAGCATTCTGTAGCCATTTTTTCCCCTATGCCTATCGCAGTCAGCTCTAAAATTGCATTGTCAGTTACTTTGATGATGCCCGTGCCTGGTTCAGTTCAGAGATTTCATGAGTGTCCACCATATGCTAGGGCTGAAATAAGTACCAACGATTCAAATATAATTAAGATATGTTCCTTGAAAGCTAGGATCTAGAAGGCCTTATTTTATTCTGGTGCCATATTTGAGAATATTGTGGGTGTGCATGGAATACTTGAAGGATTGAGAAATAGTCCTTTCAAAGTAAACATGGTTTACTTCCATTAGCACATTAGACAGTTTTAAGCTGGAAACTTCACTCTCCACAAATCTCTGCAGGTCTAGAGTATTGAGCATTTACCTACAGTTCAAGAATAGACAGAATTCATTTCCTATAACTGAGATTTAAAAAATTAATTCAAAACGATGATAGTTGAGTTTCACTGAAGTATGCATCTCTAATCACCAGCCAGAATGTAATAGATGTGTCTAAAAATTAATCATGAACCCAAGCAATGGCAAAGCCCATATTAAGAGGAGTCCCAGCCCATATCTGAGCTGCCCTGTGAGATGTACCCAAGTCTAATGTAAATGAGTGGATCAATAGCAAGAAAATTCCTTTAGTGGAGCCAGGATTTACTGATGCATCTTTGTAACTTACGCTATGCTTAAAAGGAAAAAAAAATCTGTCTACACACACATATGTATATATGCACATACATGCAGACATATATATACACAATCATATAGTTGTAAAAAATTCTTTCTCTAAAGTAAAAACTAGGTCTTATTTTCTTTTTTCTTTTTTTTTCTTTTTTTTTTTTTTTAAAGATTTTATTTATTTATTCATGAGAGATAGAGAGAGAGAGAGGCAGAGGCAGAGGGAGAAGCAGGCTCCCCGCGGAACAAGGAGCCCGATGCGGGACTCGATCCCAGGACCCTAGGATCATGACCTGAGCTGAAGGCAGACGCTTAACCGACTGAGCCACCCAGGCATCCTGGTCTTATTTTCTGAGACTGATTATTAATGATTTTTAAAAATTGTATAGACATTCTTAGATTTGCTAAACGTCTGCAGTGTTTATATATGCTGTTGTCCTGACAAATGTTGTGCACCTGTCAGGGCACAACAGACCCAATGGGTGTATCTTTCAAAGCAGCTGTTAATGGCAGCATCTGATTCAAAGTTCCGCATTGGAGACACAAGGAAGTACAAGTTAAGCCACACTGCTGCAGAATACAAATGACCTTCATTAGTGACTTTCTCACTGCCTTGACTTCTAACCCCCCTGGCAGACAGTACAATTCCCAGACATTATTTCTTCAGCATTGGATTTGGATTTTTTATTTCTGAATTCTGTGCATGGTCCTGAACTAATTTTTCTTTATTTTGTCTAGGCTGTCAGTTTTTGACACTGTTTTGTCATGTTAATTTCCCATTTTTTCCCCAAAGCAGATTCCCAGATTTTGCAGAGTTTCATAGCAATAATTTTTGAAGGCTTCAGGAAAGTATAAATTTTCTTTATCATCATAATAAGGCTTGACAAATGGTCCTAAAGGATCAGGTAGAATTTCCTTGTAACTGAGTGAGTTGGTTGTAATCAGGTTGTTTCCAGGCAACGGGTCCTGTGGTTACTGGTTTCTTAATATCCCTCAAAGCTGGAATCTCATTCTGCAAAAGGGTGAGAAACCTTGGGAAAATAAATATGGAGAAAGTGATTTCTCACTCCTTCTCTTTTAAACAAATCACTCTGTGAATTGTTTTTGACTGAAAAATTTATCCTACATTTGTATTTACCAAAAGGTATAATATTTCTATGACTAAGACACCCAGAGAAATGAGACCTTGCCCCAGGGGAATGATACTAGTGCATTAGAGAGACAGTAGGTTTCCTTGCTGGAAATTAGGGGAATGTTTGTGATTGAGTTGGCTAACCCATCTGTGATCCTATAGGCTTGCTTTGGCCTACTGTGGTTTAACTGCAGATTTTAAGGGCTGCCCTCTAGTGTTGGAAAAGATACCTTTGGTGCTGTCTAAAACAGATAATCTAGTGGGGGGAAGGAAAAAGGGGTATTCTCTTAAAGCAGAATCCCGAAACCATAGCTTTATCCCCCAGTATTGTCAAAGCCTCATAAATTGAGTGAAAGAACAGATTACATTTCTTTTTCTCTACTCACTTTTGGGAAAACATGAAGTGTTAACACTTGCCACCTACTCTATTGTTTAGGAAGTTGGTTTAGCTGAGACTATGTCTTGAAAAATTCCAAGAAAAGTTTTGGTCTGCAAGCTCAGACTATCTGTGGGTGTGTTGTTGTTTGGGGGGCTGTTGCTTTACCTGCTGATATTCCTGAATCCAAATGTGTTTTGGGAATCTGACGAGGGAGTGGATATAGGGTGTGAAGCTGAGGGAGCTGTGAATTATCAATATAAGAGTCTCATTAGGAGTGTGAACTTACCACGTGGAGATTGTCAGTGACCCAGCTGCAACCGGCCATCTCTTGCACTTAAAATCTTCTCTGAGGTTACTGCTCATCACCAAATCCTACAGACCTAGAGCTAGCAGTGACATTAGAGACCTCCTACTCAGATGCTTTCCTGCTATAAAGAAAGGAACAGAAGCCTAAATAAGACTGGTTCCTTGTCTGAAGCCATATATTAGTTATTATCATTTTCAACTAATATCTGCATCTCCTTAGTTCAGTGCCCTTTTCAGTAGAACATTTTACATATGTCTTCTACTTGCTTAAGAACCATACCGCAGGGAATCCTCAACAGTTCCAACGTTTCTTCTTTTGCATCAGCCATGGAGGAAGAAATACATCACATTCATGAGAAAAAGGAGTTGGCTGCACATTTGTAAAAATGCATAGTCCCCAGTCCTGGGCAGAAATTCAGGACCAAAATCTTATCTGGAATTAGAAATACAGTTAGTGTTTTTATTGTTTGTCTTTATATCAGCATATGGAGATTATGATAAATTATAAGTCAGGATTACACTACCTGACAAAATTTAGCACTCATAATCAAAAATCTGAATTCTTCGAGTGTCTTTTTAGTGTACAGCTATATATTTAGGCATGCTTATAATAAAACAAACATTAATTGCTTGTTCTTATTTGTATTACATGTATGGACCAGAGTTAAAATGCATTAGTAATGTAAATTACATTGCATAGGTAAATTCAGACAAACTCAGCATATGAAAATGTGAATGCATTATTTAGGGAGTGACTCATTTTAAAGGAATATCTGTTGTTTAACAAAGATATTTGTCATAGCATGGTATTTCTCATCTACTAGACTGTGATCTTCTCAAGGGCAGGAACTATTTTCTACCCATATTTGCATCCCCAGTGCCTTAGCACTATGCCAGAAATCTAGTAGTCACTACACTAATGTTCATTGGGTTGTCTGATAGAAATTCTCTCTGCCAAATAAACATTTAGGGCAGATTTATTTGGTAAGCATTTATGGAAAATATGTATAACATTATACCAAATACTGGGCACTTTAGATTTTAAAATTAATGAATCCATTCTGCAGTGAAGTTTACAATCTAGTCAGGGGAGAAGATGTAAAACTGACTGATTACAATACAAGATGCTAGGTGCAATAATAAAGCTGTGTTACTATGTAAAGCCAATTAAACTATGTAAAGATGTGTTACTATGTAAAGCCAAATTAAATATGTATGCATATGCACATATATATAAAACCTAAGACACTTTTAACTTTGGTATTTAAGGCATACACTCCCATAATGTCCATGTATTTTTCCCCACAGCTATGATAGCTGTGTCGTCTCTAAGTTTGACCAAGCAGGACCTTAGCTAATTCCCTGGGCAACTGCCTCCAGCAGGTGGGGCTCCTTGAAATTAATTGACCTATTTGTCCAAATTCTCATGAGAGTCAAGATCAGAAATTCTTCATCTAGTCATTGAATTCCAAGTATTTTGTTAATTTTAACCTTAATGTTAAATTTTAAACAGTTTTCCCATCTTTGCAATGGTTTGGAATGGATGAAAGTCTTGGTTCATTCCTTTAGACAAATCTCGCAAGTACTGTTTGTTTCACTTGGGTATGACTTCCACTAATTAGTGTATTGCTTAGTGTTTAGTGATGCGGAACCATCTACCCCTGCCCAGCTTTGCTGATGCATGGAGAAGCCTTGATTCTAACTGCGTTTGGTATCCGATAGTACATTCTCTTCAGTTCCCCTCTCCTGCAAGCATGCACACACCTCACCAGCCTTCAGCTGATACTGCAGCAGTGTGTGGCAGGACTTCTTCTTCCTTCCTTTTCCCTGGAGTGGTGATGACAAGGAAACAGGGAGACGTGAGAAAAATAGGCATACACCTAGGAAGTGATACTTTTCCTTTCCTGAAAATCAAATCACATCAACAAAACTAAATTGTTTGATTTCCTGAAAATCAAATCACATCAACAAAACCAAATTAGACTGGACTACCTCTTGTCCAAGGAGAAGTCCTTTGCCTTCTCTAAGACAAAATTTCCAAATTGTTAACTCAATAGAATTGTGTTACACTCCAGAAAGTTTAGGTAGTTTCTCTTGTGATGTGAACACAGGAAAACGTGGTAAAGTCTACTAGAAAAAGAGAAGGAAAGAAAGCAGGTTTCTCCCCTCCCCCCACCCCAAAATTAAGTATTGTGCCTCAAATATCCTGCAAGGTAATTAAATTGCTTTCATGGAAAGAACTTATCTCTTGGTTGGTCAGAGTAGTTTTCACGGAGCTGGTCTGATATCTCTTTTCTTCCCCTGCAAATATCAACCTGTGACAAGATGAGGCAGGAACTACCGGATGTTCTCTTTGTTTACAAACAACAGTTGACAACAGCAGGTTATAGACAGTTCAACTTTGAGGCAAGTTTCTCCGCAAAATCTACAAATACGTGATGAATATCTTTAGCAGCAGGAACTGTTAGAGGTGTACTCCCCTTAAGAGAGGAGGTACTTATTCCCATTACTTACCGGAAAAAAAAAAAATTAGCAAATCAAGCCTTTGAGCATTTTGGCAATTTAGTTTTGTTGATGTGATTTGATTTTCAGATTCAAGACACTCACGCATTCACTTTTTCAGTGAGTTTTTCTGAAGCACCTTTGGAGACAATGTTGTCCTAGTTTGTATGTCTGTGCACATGTTCTCCGTAGCCAGGATGCCTGGGTCCAAGGGCAGCTACCAACAGCATAACTTTGGACAAATTGCTTACCTGTTCTGCGTCTGTTTCCTCATCTGTAAAATGGATATAATGATAAGCATATTACCATATAGGGAATTTCTGTGTATGGGTGACAATCAAGTGAGAACACCTGAAAAAACATAGCAAATGTTCCATATGTGTTACTCATTTTTACCTTCTCTGTAGCTGCAGCTGAAATAGTTGCTAAAGGATTGCCAGCCTCCAGAAAGAATATTTACCTTAAAAACTCAGCTTTTGATGTCAAGTTTTAGTGGTGCATTTAAAATATGTTTTGCTTGTCATTTATTCAACTTGGGATTTTTTTAGGAATGCATCTGCTTTATTGCTATGTTTCCCCATAATTCTGTAGGGGCAGAGGCTTTATTTGCTCAGCATTGTATTCTCAGAGTCACAATGCATGGCACATAGTAGATAATAAATCTATATGGACGGGAGGGAAGGAGGGGAGGGGGCAGGATAGCTGGTGTCCCTGTTGCTCTGCATGGGCTTTTGCCTGTAAATCTCTTCCTGGCCAGTGGAATAAAATGATCCGTAGAACAAAGAGATACAGACTGAGGAGACAAGGGGGAGTGATGTTTCTTCTTAAGCAAAAGGAAGTGTTGATGGATGTGGCAGAGCCTTAACCTTCTTTTAGTTCTAAGGCTTCCCTGGGAGGTGTCACGTGTCATCTCAGTTGGAGTGTCATTGGAGGGGAAAGTAGGACATTCCTAAGTTCCAAGAGGAATAAGTCAGTTGAAAATTTGTCATAATTCAATAAAAGGAGATGTCCCCTTTATTTTTTATGGCAAAATTATTTTGTGGAGGCAACAGCAGGGACGGCAGATCGCTAGCTGTTATAGGCTTTTTCATTACTCTGTATAGGAAATCTCATAACTGACTTCATAGGATGAAATATCACCTTCAACAGCAGAGTTACAAGACAGAAGTGGAGAACTCTGACATGTGCTGGAAGAAAAATAATCTTTGGGTGTTGGGACCCTTCTCTTTCTCTCTCTACTCACTGGCCAGGAAGCTAAATTGGAAGTTTTGTTCCTAGGTATAAAAAGTTTTCAGCTTATTAAAAAAAAAGTTTTCAGTTTATTTATTTTAATGCATCAAGTATTTATTGAGTACATGCTGTAATAATAATAATATTAGATAATAACAGTAATAATATGAAGGAGGAAGAGGAAGAGAAACCATTAATTAAACTCTAATTGATGTTATATATCTTACATGTTTTATCCTACCGAGTAGCCACAAAAGCCAATGGAATAGTCATCATTATTGCACAGATTAAAAAAAATTGAGGCCTAGAGAAATTAAATAAGAAGTAATTAGTGGTAAACTAATAGATAGACTTGATCCCAATTCTCTCTGACCCTGAAGTTGAAAACCCATAGTTCAAAGAGTGTTTTGGGCAGTCAGGAGATGAAGTAACCAGTTGGGATTAATTAATAGTAGCATCATATAGCTTTCAACTGTAGAAACTAGTCTATTCTCACAAAACTTAGAGAAAGAGATAAAGATATTATTAATTCTATTATAAAACTGGGGAAGCTGGCCCTAAAGTAGTTTTATTGGTCCAGCTTCACAGAACTGCTGAGGGTGAGTTTCAAAACCTTTCTACTATGCTATACTGTCTCACTTTCTCATGGCTTTTGGAAATGTCATATCATATTCATTCATCCATTTATTTATTTACTCATGCCCTAGTGCTAACCACAATACTGGACGTTGAGGATATAAAGGAAGGAAAAAAGGAAAGAAATTAAAAAAGAAGAAGAAGAAGAAAGAAAGAAAAAAGAAAAAAAAAAGGAGAAAAGAAAAGAACACAGTTCCCTTGGTTTAAAGAGCTGATAGTCCGGGGAGATGGAGACAGAGCTAGGGTAATTAGTGTGTGATAGATTTTGATGAGGATCATGGTAATGTTAATGCTAAAGGGAAAGGAGGAGAGGCTCCTAAAAAGCTCTCAGAAATTAAAGGAGGTCTCAAGGAGGAAGTGATAAGTGAAGAGCATCTTGAAGAAGCTAAGTAGCCTATTTAGTAAGACAAGGTAGAGCATCCAGGAAGAAGAGCTTTTGCAAAAGAAGTAGCCTATTTAGTAAGACAAGGTAGAGCATCCAGGAAGAAGAGCTTTTGCAAAAGAAGAGCTTGTGCGAAAGCTCTGAAGAAATGGCTGGTGCCATTTAGAAAACTGCAAATAATGCCAAAGGACACGAGCTGGGCTAGGAAAGGGGGGGGGGGGGCATGGGATGAGAAGAGAAGGGGCTAGAAAGCTAGGAAAGGCCAGAACAGATATTGCAGCCTTCTCCACCTTGCTGAGAAGTTTGAACTTAGGCTGCAGGAGAATGAGGAGACATTGAAGATTTAACAAGGGCCTGATGGAATCAGGCTTGCACTAAGGTCACTCAGCAAGCAAGGTAGAGAATTAATTGGCTGGTGAAGGTCATGGTTAGGAGAACAGAGCTAAAGGTGGGAAAACCAGTTGGGAGGATGTTGTTGCATGAGAGGTGAGATTCCAGAGACTGGCACAATGTGAATAACTGGGGTGCTGGCTGTGAACAGTGCATCTCACCTCCAGATAAGTCAGCCATGCTATGCATGCCCCACCGCAATGCCCACCACATCTGCTGTGGAGATTTGATGTCTTCATCAGCCCCCCACATATGCACATACAGTTGAAAACCACTGCGGTAATGGATACAGGTTTTGCTTTTTTGCGGGGGGGGGGATGTGTTGAGATATGAGATACATTTAGGGATTTGCAGAGACATTTTTAATGGCTGCATGTGAAGGTGAGAGTCAGTATGGTTTGGATACATGGTGTTTTGACAAGAAAGGAGCTGTCAAAGAAGAGGTTGGTTTAATGGGGAAGCAGTGCCTCACTGCAGCTCTCTGAAGTCTACTGGAGGAGAGGCCTCCCTTGTTACAAGAGTTTCATAAAAGATACGGGACTTCAGGTCTGGGGCAGTACCTAAGATTTGACTGCTAGGGCAGAGGGAACTGAGAGAAGAGAGGGGCCGGAAGGGAGGCCTATAGTTGGAGCAAGTAATGAGTGACGTATGCCCTTTCCATGTGCGGTAAAATACAAGGGCCCCTTTCTTAATTTACAGAGGATGGGTTCTCTTGACTCCCTCATGCTGATGAAAAGACATGTTGAAACTTGCCTAATAACTCACGAAGGGACAGATCCATTTGCCAAGCTCCCAGTGGAATATTGAACACCAACTTGAGGCCTTTGAAGAATAATGAATCGGGTGCCTGGGTGGCTCAGTTGGTTAAGCGACTGCCTTCGGCTCAGGTCATGATCCCAGGGTCCTGGGGTCGAGCCCCGCATCGGGCTCCCTGCTCTGCGGGGAGCCTGCTTCTCCCTCTCCCACTCCCCCTGCTTGTGTTCCCTCTCTCGCTGTGTCTCTCTCTGTCAAATAAATAAATAAAATCTTTAAAAAAAAAAAAAAGAATAATGAATCATAACAATTGACGTGTTTGAGTAGTACAGGATCAGGCTGTGTGCAGCGAGATTTTTAAAAATGACCTATGTGCAGTCATCACTAAATAGAGTTTCTTGAAGCGTAAACTGAGTCTATGATCTGCTTGTGCTGAAGCTGTAATTCTCCTAGAGGCAACTTCCTGAGACTTGGTATGTGGAGAACACTTTTCCTCCAAGTAACTTTTGGTGCAAGATATAATATAGGAGAGATCTTCACCCTGATCATCTTTATCAGTTGTTGACTAATTAAATGAGAACCTAGGTCAGTTAGATTGATAGTGCTAAGCACTGGTCCAGAAAGGTTCCAGATTAATTAATAAAACTCTTGGCTGCAGTGCTTCCCACCTCTGCTTTCCAGAATGAAACAACCCAAACATATTTACCCTCCTCTCTGTAACTGAAACAAACTACAAGACATACTCTGAAGCTTACTGATGTTCCTGATACATTAGCCCTTTTATAACATAGGTCTTGCATTTTCACAGCACATCATTTCCAGTGAACTTTTTCGTGTGCTGTGTCATTGGATTTTTCCCCAACTATGCTTATCTTATCTGATAGATCTAGAAGCTGAGACACAGAGTAATTAACCTTGCCCCAGTCATATTCCAAGATGGTAGCAAAATTGTTGCCTGAGAACTCACAGAGTGCCTCTTGGTTTATGCCAGTGTTCTTGATATGTGTAAGTTATCCAGAAGCCCAGGCTGAAAAGATATATTGCTTATGTAGAACTCACCCATAAAGGTGCAGCCTCTGACCTTTGGAAGACTCTGAGCCCCACGCTCCCCCATCAGTGCTACTTCTGACTATTTGGCAGGATGTTGCACACAATTCACTGTGAGATTTACAAGTTCTACTTTTAGATAGATGAACAAGAATTTGTATGAGTGTCTTTCATTCTTACCTTGAAATATACATAAATAGGCAATATGTGGTTTACCTCCAATATTTCATTGTTAAAGGGGATTTGTTTATTATGAGAATTGAAAAGTATTTTCTGGTTTAGATGCTACCTATGCGCACCATTGCTCTCATATTTATGCTTTTGCCAAGAATCAATAATTGCTTTTTGTTTTGAGTTTGCTAATAATCTTCATGTTAATGAATAACTCTAATAAACCCTGGAACATAGTTTTGTGATACATTCCCTTAGCCTACAGTCATTTTATGGGATGAAACTTCAATCATCAATCAGCCAGGTAAATTAGCTCCAAACTGCCTTGGAAAGAACCCTCATGTTAGAATAGACCACACTCCTATTACATGGCTGTCTTGGAAGCATAACTTTGTGATTAGTTTGGTGAGAAGGGATGAGTGAGAGCTTTAAAAAGTGTTTTTTTTTTTTTCTGATAGTTTTTATTTCCTAACATGAAATTGGTCTGCACGACCTATGTGGCCGAAAGGAAAGAAGACCATATTAGCAGCAAAAGATGCCACCAACCTAATTCATTTTGGGGTTGGGAGAAAGGGGCAGAATAATGGTTATTTTAAAATAGCTCATAAGAAGGAAGATATAATCAACTTTTGTTTCTCCCTCTTTAAATAATAAAATTCCATTGCATTAAATGATAAATAAGCCCTTTCATTAGGATCTAGATTTGGTTTTTTAACTAATTAATCTTGGTCACTAGAGAGTCAGCTATTAAATAAAAGTCAACAGTTCTAAGCATCATAATTGCAGCTTTGCCATGAAATGATATGAAGCATAAGGGAAAGAAGATCCAACATGTTTGAGTCTAGGAAAGGGGCATTTGCATTTAAGGTGTTGTGCCTGGTCCTGAGTTGATTAATCTATTTTAGCTTCTTATTTTAATTTTAGAGAAACTTGAGGTTTCCCGGTGGATAAGGACCTCACTAATCTCCTCCAGCTGCAGACTCCACAGACACATCTGTAATAAAGCAGTGCAAGAGAGCTGTCCATGCCATTCTAAAAGTACATAGATTTCTTCAAGTTAGAGAATGGAAAGAGCACCCTTCTTTTTGCTGCCTGTCTCCCTTGTGAGCATGGCAGATCTTATGGGCTAATATTGCAAAGAGGATCCAGCTGCCAATAGTGAGATCTCAAATGCCACCTCCTCTCTTGAAGGCCAGTGCCTTTGTTGCCTTCAGCTTTTTCGTGGGCACACCCATTCAGAGACCATCAGTGCTTGGGCACCATTCTACCGACAAGGCAACCGGTAGGTTTACCCGGTGTTACTATACTATATTTGGGTATTACGGACACTACTCAGGTATTACTTACCAAACCACATGTGATGAAGTACTTCATTGGGATTTTTTAAAGGGATGCCTTGTCTATGTAAGGAGAGATTTAAGACTCGTTCTCTGTTTCTTTAGTGTTAAGTTATTGGCTCCTGCCAGGGTTTGTCTGGTTACAACATCAATATCAAAAGTTTGAGGTCCTTTTCTTGCTGCAGTCTCTCCTGTGCTCTTTCCTGTTGTCTCTTCCACAGATGGTCCCTTCTACGTGCTGGTCTGTGGATGTGCCACAACCCTTGTTTTACGGATTCCGTCACTGTTTCTGTTGAGCTCAGGTCTCTGCGGCTGGACTGAGGGTTCTGTAGTTTCTGTGGATTCCTGTAGTTGTTTACTGAATGTACTTCTCCGCATGGTTGAGAGGTGCTATTTGTCTCCACGTACTAACACTTTAGTACAGAAATCCTGTCGTTCGGGAGGAAAAAGACTGACTTTGAAGTGTCACCAAGAAAACCACCCCTTTTAAAAACAAAACAAGGTCTCTCACATTAGTACGCCGTGACGCTTTTCTTTAAAGCATTCTTCACCACAGCAACACAGCCATTTTTCAAAGGCTGCCAGCTGAAGATGAGGCTTTCAGTTTTGACACCTAAATATCCAACATGGATGGGTTCTATGTATGATGTAGTATTTACTGATTTTATTAGGAACTTACAAAAAGTGCTCTAGGATGGAAGGTAAAAAAGCATCTATAATTCCAATACCGCTGGTCTTGATTTCATGGTCCTGAGCTTTTTATGTGTATACTGTAAACAAAAAATTTTGAGATCATGTTGATTTTAACATATCAAAATATATTTTCTAGTCCAATAGCGTTTTTTAAAAATTAACTGCCTATTCTTTACATAAATGGATTGATACTACTCTTTGACTATTGCTGGTTGCTTAGGTTGTTTCCAAAGCTTTACCTTTCTAAATAATTCGGCAGTGCAAACAGCACTGTCTTTGTTCCTTCAGAATAGATTTCCTGATGTGAATTAATAGGACAAAGGGTATGAACAATTTCATGCTATTGATGAATATCACTTAATAGAATGTTGAAAGTGGCTTTTATTCATCTAGCGGAGTCTTAGTGGGTTTTTTGTTTGTTTGTTTTTTATTTGTTTTGTCACTGTGTTTGAGTTCTTTTTAAACAAATCCTGTTTAATTTACCTAAATGACCGTAATTTCTATACTGGCATCCACGTTGTACATGGCTTTACTGTGAGCTTCACTGCCATCCCTGTATTTGTGAGATGGGAACTTATAATTTTATTTTATGTGAAGCCATACCTAGAGAACAGGGGTGACAGTCTCATGATGGCTGATGTGGCCAACCTCCATTTTCTCATTGCTAAGGAAATAAGACAACATTAGAGAAAGATCCCTGTGGGAAGGAAAGAGGTTGTAGCAAAAAAGGAAGTGCAAAGAAAGGCCTGAGGATTTTCTACAGACCCAGAACTCACATTTCTGTTCTGTCTCTTCATCAGCATTTGAGCAAATAAAATTAAATAAACCAGCTCTTTCTTATCCCACTCCTCTTCCATCCCCTGCTGCCCTTTTAGATATCTTTTTGCCATGTCTTTCACATGAAAAATGACCTTGATTTTCATTTTATCCTAATCTAACTTCATTAAAATGTAATATATTAGAGTACAGGCAGCCTCACAGCATGATTCCAGTCCCCTTCAGGACGGGCTCTCATTTTTGGAAAGCCTCAGGAATCTTCAAAGAATAATTTGGCCTAGAATTCAGGAATAATTGCAGTAGTAACAATTATTTTTATTGTTGTTGTTATTGTTAGTTTACAAGTCCAACCTTTTTTTTTTTTTTAAGATTTTATTTATTTATTTGACAGAGACACAGCGAGAGAGGGAACACAAGCAGGGGGAGTGGGAGAGGGAGAAGCATGTTCCCCACAGAGAGGGAGCCCGATGCGGGGCTCGATCCCAGGACCCTGGGACCATGACCTGAGCCGAAGGCAGACGCTCAACGACTGAGCCACCCAGGTGCCCCTAAAGTCCAACATTTTGTGAATCTCCATTGGAATTAGAATCAATTGCTAAACTTAGTTACAGTAGATAATAAAGATTAATCCTGTCATTCTTGAATCACAGGCTGTTACAGCCAGTGAGTCTTGCTATCTGAAGAGAAAGAAAAATAGTTCCTTAGGAGGGACTGTGGCTTCCAAGTGAAGCTCTGGTTCTGTGTTTGGCTTGTGGTAAATCAGTTACATAATGTTTGAACATGTGTTACCGAATTTCGTGCTCACAAACTGGACTCCAAAAGCAGGATAGGATATATGGTTGCCCATTTTACAAACGAGGAGGCTGAGATTCCAAAGGTTAAGTGGCTTATTGAGGGTCATACATCAAAAAGTGGGGGAGGTCAGATTTCTAGTCTAGTTTTATTTGGACCATAACATACTATCTAAAGTGAATAGGCTATAATGAAGTTTACAGTCACCTAAAATATAGCTGCAGTGGGACATTATTAGTATCTGTCTGGAAGACAGGAAAATAGGCAGATTGATCAAGAAGAAGATGAGTGTGAGGAAACAGGGAAGAGATTTTCCACAGAAAATGAGATGAGGTCAGTTCCAAAAAAGTAACGGTTGATCTGCATACACAGAAGATACTAGTGAAAGTTAACTGGTGCAAGACAAAGTGCTCCAGAGAATCATCGTATGGTAACTTGAATCCTCACAATCAAGATAGAGACTGACAGTTTTCGAAGTGACTTGTGAAATGAGATCAATGTTTTATTTTATTTATTTTTTTTAAAGATTTTTTTTTATTATTTACTTATTTGAGAGAGAGAGAATGAGAGTTAGAGAGCACGAGAGGGAAGAGGGTCAGAGGGAGAAGCAGACTCCCCGCTGAGCAGGGAGCCCGATGTGGGACTCGATCCCGGGACTCAAGGATCATGACCTGAGCTGAAGGCAGTCGCTTAACCAACTGAGCCACCGAGGCGTCCCTTGAGATCAATGTTTTAAAAATGTCTTGTGTTCAATAAATATCTGACTTTTCAGTAGAAAATAAATTCCAGTTTCTATATAAAAACAACTTGACATTTTTCAGTAATACTTTTTAATGAGCATTGCTCTGAGCTATAATATAATGAAATTTGCTTAAAAGTAGAACAGGCTGGTAATGCTTGGCAGAACAAAGAGGCATATGGTAAAACAGTTGTGATTTATTGGCGAAGGCTTTCAATTTTTGGAAAGCTAGAGGCTTTCGGCACAGTGGACTACATCTTGATATTCACTCTTGAAAAGTAACCACAGCAAAGTAATATGCTTAGATTACTCTAGGCTGATGTATATTTTAAGCATTTCCCTTTGAATTTATGGTTATAAATACAGGCTGTGTTCATATTATAAAGTGAAATAGATAATGGAGGACATTTCCTGATAGTTCATATCTCATACCATTTTATATCACATACAGAAAATTCTAACATTTTCAAGGGCAAGGAGTTGATTGATTGGGGGGAAGAAAAAGCAGTTGATTTTTCATTTCCCTTTGTATTAATAAGTGTGGGATGTTGAATTTAGTCTTTTATAAATTTACTTAAGATTTTTTTTCTAGTCATTTGTCTTATTTTATTGTGGTAAGAATATTTAATATTAGATCTACCCTCTTAAGAGATATTTAAGTGTGCAATACAATGTTGTTAGCTGTAAACTTATTTTTAATAAATAATAGGAGAATATGTGTATAAGTAAGATAAGCTAAGATCAAACTGTAATAGTAAAATCACTTAGAAATGAGATCAATATCTAGTCAGAAGATCAATGATCCCACAAACTGGCCTGATTACCAAACCACTAAATGACATTTCCTTTGTCTTTTAAAGGGAACAGGATCTCTTTACTTTTATAATCTAGGAAATCTCAAATGAATAGTAAATGAATCACCTACCTATTTTCCTTTTATGGTATATCCGAATTTAATGTGTTTATCAAAACCATTTATTTTCCTGTAATATTATTTTATTTTTCAATTAAACCAGTATATTAATACTTTCAGGAATTCCCCCTAAAACCCAACTTGTCATCATGAATTTATCAAAATGTGGAAAACGGTAAAATAATGAGCTACTGAATGACTTCCCTTTGGTTTTACTAATTTATGTTTGTGACTTGTCAGTCACACTTTATACTCAGAAATTTACAGCTGAAAAAAAATTCTCCCCCTTAGGGATTAACTTGTCGGAGTGCATGGAACACCATATAATCATTTTATTCTTTCTGTTCCCCTACCTAATCAGTCTTATAAAGTTGCCTGAAAACATTCAGTTTTTCCTACTTTAAGCTGTCTGGGTACTTGTTTCCTTCCCTGATCAGGCAGTCGCTTCTTGTAACAGCTTCAGGAGAGAGATAAGAAAAGATAACTGGAAATGGTCATAATAATGCTGCTAATAATTACAGTATATCATGTGAAGCAGGCCTATAAGTGGCTGACAGAGCCCCTGAATGTCCGCTGTCAGGCAGGACTGAAAACCAAGATGTGCACAGGATTGATTAGTTAGGTGTAGACTGCCATAGGGCTGTCATTCCCTTTTCTCCTTTTGTGTTGGCCGTAACAGAGAAGCAATGCGGCATTTTGTTTGTTTTCGCTGGAAGCCTTCCCTATTCAACACGCTCAACACGTCTACTTCCCATGTGCAATTTCTTCAAAACCTGTTCCTCTCCCGTATAGATATAAAATAATGAGAATGATACCATTTCAGGTTTATTTTGTGGTATCTTATTTTTGCTCTATAGTCTTAGCTATCTCAAAAACCCTAATAAAATCTTTTTTCCCCAAATATTAAAGATAGAGGGAGAAAACTTTACATATATTTCACAAAGCTAAATTAATATTAAACCTATAAGCTTATTAAGCAAACAAGCAAATTAACACCTAGGTTAAATAATACAGGTTTTGGGACATGTACGTTTTTCCTCTGATGAAGTGTAATAAATAAACCATGTACATTGTAATAGGATTCAGTTAAATAGCATTTCTATGATGACTATGCCAAGATGACTTCTAAATTAAAATTAAATACATCTAACTATCAACTATTACATTCCTTAATTTGGGGGCAGTTTTAAGAATGTGGCTCATTTGTCTTACATGTTTCAAACAAATTGCAGAGGCTTAGAGATCACTAAATTATTACTCGTTCCTTCTAGTCTTCCAAACATTCTAAATATTACAGCAATCCCTGAATTTTCAATGCCTCTGGATTCTGGAATAGAATAAAATGGATGCCTTGGAAAAACCTGCTATTTGTTCACTTTTATCATGGTGTTGTGTTTAATAGGCCTTTAGTTGAATACACATAGTGGGGAGAAATCTGTTCTGAAATGTAAATTAATGAAAGCTTTCCAGAGTGGCTTCCAAATAAAAGATTTAGGCTTCTTTTCAGAGCATGGGTAAGGATGAGAATTCTGATTAGCCACACAATGTAGATTGCTTTGTGATTCATCTCTGCAGATCAGCAGTTTGAAATCCTATAGTTAGCATTGGGTGCTCTCCAGAAAGATTTTATGAACATCAGCTTGGTATTTGGCAGAAATGCAATGTCAGTTGTCCAGACATCATTTTTCTCAATGAGCACATGTTTATATGTTAAATAATCGCAGAACGAAATCAATTATAGTTTCATTTCCATTGGCAAAGGTTAATACCCTGTGCGGTGTATTTATATCATCAGAAGGCTAATCGTTGTGAACCTTGGAGGAAAGAAATAATTGTGCAAATGGAGATGATAGGCCAAAGAATTGTTTCTTGAGGATTTGGAGGCTATTTTACCTATTGTTTAATTATCTGAGTTTATTTCCTTGGCTGATTTAAGAATAGTCCAGTTGGATTAAAACTAAAAATGCTAAAAGGGGCTGTTTGAGTCTGAATCAACATTTTTAACAAGCTATATGTAAACTAGCACACTAAGAGATTCCGTGCTCAGGTAACTGTTCTGAAGTGGACGCACTGGGTTTCATTTCAATTTGCAACTGTTTCCTGGTTCTTACTATTTGCCTGGCACCATGCTGGGTGATAGGCAGCGTGGGAGACTTTAGCCCTCAGTTTTCCAGAACTGGTCTGATGGACTCTTTTTCTTAACCATCCTGGAGAAGTGACACCTGTGGAAAGTTTTGCTTAAGTGAGTCATGTTCTAAGTTCCGCTTTTGTCTGGAAAATGGCTCGTTTAATTGTATGATTATTTTTCTCTCTCCTTCCTGGCCAAGGGCAAGTCAGCTGTTAGAAAGCTGAACAGAGATGCTTCTCCTCTCTCATGCTAGAGATCTCATTAAAGCTGAGGACTATGCACAACTTTCCACCACTTCACCCACTCAAGGAGCACCGACCATGTGCTGAACCAAGCCTTGTACCTACAAAAGGTGTTATGTGGGATGGATCCTGTTTATGCTCCAGGAATTGCAGCCTTCTGCATGCTTGCTAGGGAGCTTTGTTAATTCCCATGCAAGACAGTCTAACTTACACAGACACTGGGTTCTGCTGCCATTGCCTGGAAGTTTATTTTCTCTAGTGTCTGTATAAGCCCTACTCTGGGGGAAGATGGAATCAGGCCCTAGAGAATTCTTTTTCTCTTGAAGAGAGTGTACTTTGCTAATTCAGTCCTACCCTCAAAGGAAAGCACCAATGTACTTAGCCATTCACAATCGCAAATGTGTATGATAGTGTCTAATGGACTCACTATTCAGGTAGTAAGCTCTTATTTACTCTAACTCTGAGAACAGTTCTGTAAGTGTGATTAATGTGATTAAACAGCTCACAAGAAACATTACCTCCAAAACCTGCATGGCCATCAAAGGCCCAGCTTTGCACATGTGACCCATCTTTCAGAACCTTTAGGTTGACCTTGGATACTAGCCAGACCCTGCCAACTCTCTGTTCCACCCCTTCCTAAATCAGAATGTTTTGTTTTGTCTTATTTTCTCAAAATTTGTTCTTAATGTGTAGCAACCTATTAAAAACAAAAAGTAAATTGAGCAGAGAAAGGGCTGATTACATGGCATTATACATGAAGGAACATGTGTCCTCTACATATTTTGCTTTAATAAGCAGAGTTGTTGAGTATGACATTCTGAACATTTATTTATTTCCTTTGAAACTAGAAAGGTGAGGATTGTTTTTCATTTCAAGGAGATACATTCATTTAGACTGACTAACTTGTGTCGGAGCTTCGGAGCTTCGGTGGTGGTTAGAAAAATCACTTGTACAGGAACTTTGGTGGTGGGGGGCTAGACAAACACTGCCGAGCCCTGCAGGGGAGGGATGTTTGGGCGTTTGTCTCTTCCCTTCCTTCACCCCTTTTCTCTGTTTCTCAACATCTTGTGAGCTACCTATAAGAAAAGAGCAGTCAGGTTTGATGTGAACTTTTTTATTTTTTTTTTAATTAATGGTAACTAATACAAACAAAAATAAAGTAAAACACTGTGGAAGCCGCTAAAAATGAATTTTTAAAAAATGACTACAGGTCAGATAAGGACTCCCAATATTATGCAACAAGTTCTGCCATAAAATAGTGTATCTTTCTGCCATTATCATCTATTGTTACTATTATTATTATTTTAGTTTGTATAATACTGACTTTAGAATATGGACTTCAATGCTGGGTAATATCTGTTCACATGTATGGGTGGCATTTTAGGTCATACTCCCTTAATTCTGCTTATCGACAGACAGGATAGAGAATCAGTGTTAATAATGACTGTGTTGATGTTGTTAAGGTGGAATCTAGCATTTTAAAATCATAAATCTAAGATTGTGCTTATTATCATTCTCTCTTATAAACTTTTAAAAATGAACTAACCATTTAGTTGGAGAGTGGTGGCAGGTGGCATGGGTAAGATGTCTCAGTTCCAGTCACATTTTAACCATCATTTAACTGGGTCCCCTTGGACAAGTTACTTACCTTTTCTGAATCTCAGCTCCCTCATTTTTGAAATGGAAGGTTGACTTCAGGTGGCCTTTAAGGTTATTTCCACATCTTAAATATTATAATTTTACAAGCTAATTTTTCTAAATGGCCAGTAACAGTTATTTATCTAAGGAAAGCAATTGATGGATTGCAATCTAAAATTATCATAGTATTTTTCTTTTTGAATTATTTAAAGAGGACCGTGTTCTCTGTTATACTGATACGATGATGCTCTAATAGAGTTTTATTTATTCTGAGCCTCTATTTCTCCCTCCCAATTGTTTCTGAGGCCAGGCAGCTGCTGAGGGTTATGCACTAATTCCTGGGAAATCATCCAGTACAGGAATGGAATCAGGAAAGGACGTGTGATGCCAAGAGGGAATAGGTTCTGACCTTTTTCCAATGTAGCAAAAATAATGGGATCCATGGAATTCTATACTTTCTAGCATAGACCAGGGCCTCAGAAGCCAACTGGTTTAGTTCTCAATGATGCAGAATGGACTGCCATGACACATCTTCTTGAAATGGATCACTTCTGAGGCAGCACGTTGTGTCTTTGGACAACTATAGTAGTAGTTTCCTTGGATGAATATATAAATACAAACTTTTAAAAAATCCAGTGTGTACTGATGTGGATCTTTGATAAAATGTGTGGACGACAATCTGAGGATGGATTGGGAGATTTTGAAAACATAAGATTCAGAGACCAGTTTTTCATAAAGGATTCATTTCTAGCATCACTGACAGTTTGCCTGTTTTTTTTGCTTGTCTGTGAGATTGAGCCATCAGGAATCTTTCTTTGTTGGACTTTCAAGATTAGAAACACTTGCTGTATTCAACTCCTGCAAAACTGAATCCACATTCGCTGACAATAGGTGTTATCTTAAGCAGTATATTGCTCTGAGAATTGAAAAGTTGTCTATCTGATTTGGGGCATCTCTTGACTCAAGTGTTAATTATTTTTATTGCCCTACAGGAATTTATAGTTGTCAGTGGCAGTTGGGACTCCAATTTTAAGCATTTGCCTAATTAGGCACATTAGTGAGATAGGTGATTCTGGGTGAGGAGCTATCAGTTACCACAGACTCTTCCAGCCCCCAAACTAAATGTGCCCTAACCAAAGAAACAGAAGGAGCCTTGAAAACTGTCTGAGGGATTTGGGGATTATTTATAATTTGGTAAATTATAAATAATGGAGCCTTTGTTGTATTGATTATAACTTTCTGTGCTTACGGGGATTAATTAATAGGACTAAATATGAAAGGCTGCACACTAATGACATTAACAGGAGCCATAATTACAGAACATAATTGCCAATAATTCTTCAATGGTTATTTGGTAATCAGATTCTTTGAGGTTAAATGAAAATCAAGTAGACTTTTATTCATAGAGATATTAGCAATGCAGTGATGCGTAATCACAATTGCCATTTAAACTTATCCAAGCTGCACAGTGTGCTAAAGGAGGTGTAAGGTATTCTCAGGGGTAGTTGGATGGCATCATTACAGAGGGCTAGAATGGGATGCCTTTCGAATCAGAGAAACATTGGTTCCAGTCTTGGTTGCATTACTTACTAGAAGTGTGACCTCTGACAACCCACTGACACCTACCAACCCCTATTTCTTTATCTGTCAGTGGAGACAATGCCTACCTGATTATGTTATTTTGAAAATTAAGTGAAATGATGCTTATGAAATCTTTAATGTGTCTGGTGCATAGTAGATACAGTTCAAAAAAGGAGACTGTTGGTGGTCACAGCAGAGGTAATGGTGTTCGGCAGTAGCCAGGACATTGTTGATGAGATAGATGGACTCTTTGGGTTCACATCACAAATGCACCTCCTCCAGACTGGAAGTCTTGCGTGAGTTGCTCAGCCACCTGTGCTTCAGTTTCCTCATCTATAAAATGGTGCTAGTTATTTGCCTACCTGATTTGTTCATAGGATTAAATGAAATAATACATCATTAGGGATTAGCAGAATAGCACATGGAAGTATTTATCTTATTGCTGAGACCTGTGTGAAAAAGCCTCTTCATGGGGGCGCCTGGGTTGCTCAGTCGGTTAAGCGGCTGCCTTCGGCTCAGGTCATGATCCTGGAGTCCCAGGATCGGGTCCCACATCGGGCTCCCTGCTCAGCGGGGGTCTGCTTCTCCCTCTGTCCCTCACCCTGCTCTCATGCTCTCTCTCTCTCTCTCTCTCATATAAGTAAATAAAATCTTTAAAAAAAAATCTTCATGAATGATGAAATAGAGAAAATTACCAAAGAAAGTAGAATCTCGACCTGCCTCAAGAAGAGTTATTAAAGTCTGTTAGAAGGAGAAGACAAGATATGTCAGATGTGGCCTCACTGTCTTTGATGTCTAAATCAAACTTGGAATTCCACCATCTAGATTGGCTTGGGTAAGATGAAACAGAATTAAAGGAAGACCAAGGTAGGAAATAGAACCTTCAAGAATCTAGCAGACTTCGGTGATTACATTGTGCTAAGAAAAAAAATTTAAATAAAAAGGGAGAAGTCTGTTCCTACCACAAATCCACAGAGAAATCTGTGGGAATTGAGGGACATCACTCCAGGTATGAACAGTCTCTGTTTCCTTCCTGCCCTCCCATTTGCCTTCTCCTCCCAAATCCTGTCCCAACTGCCAAGAATGTACCAAGTAAACTCAACATCAAGGAAGAGGTTCTTCAGAAAAAAAAAAAAAAACAACTAGAGGTCAGTGACCTGAGTGCAAATCCATTTCTGGGCTACAGTTATCTTTTTCTGATTCATGTGAGCATAAATGACCTATTGCATAAGAGTGTGTATTCAAAGCTATACTCTCTAATGCCAGTCTCTGTCTTGCTTAATCTAATAATGTACTCTGAAACACAAAGCATGTAAGGAAAGTCTATTGGTTAGGTTCATTTGTATTCATGAATATATTTCCTGGACTTCACTCTCCTTGTTCTCAAAGACGTGTGAGCAGTCTTTGGCCACCCCGAATGGATTAAAGAAGCCAACTATGGCGTGTTCAGCTACTTCCCGTATATCCTTTTTTTTTTTTTTTTTAATTCTGCTTCCAACCTACTGCCCTCATCTATCTTCTACAACAGGATATTGATCAGCTCTTGAAATGGTCTTTTTCATTTCTAGATGCTTTCTCTGCAGATACTGTAGGTATGGAGAATATGCTCCTGCCCTTGAAATGTATCCTAATTTCAGAACCAAGCAATAAGAGCCTCTGATAAGAGAGAGGACGCATAGCAACCCTCTAGTGACCAGTGAGGGCCCGGCCAACAATAACAGAAAAAGGAAAGCCAGCCCCCAGTCTCTAAATGGCTTGTTTCAAAAGTGCTTTTGTGAACTGGCTGCTTGAAACTCACATCATTTTTTTCACTGATACAATAGTATACTTTGTCTTTTGTTCCTCACACCAGTGATGTCTTGGAAGCCTCCTTAACCCTTAATGTCCCTGAGGTCCTTGGTATTGTACAACAACCACAGAACTTTGCAGCTTTGCATATCAATTTGTCTGTAGCAAAGTTGATTTATTTTTTTAAAGATTTATTTATTTATTTCAGAGAGGAGGGAGGGGCAGAGGGAGAAGGAGAGAGAGAATCTCAAGCAGACCCCCTCCCGCCACTGCCCCCCCCCCCCCCCCCCGCCTCTGAGCATGGAGCCCAGCCTGGATCTCATGACCCCGAGATCATGACCTGAGCCCAAGTCAAGAGTCGGATGCTTCACCCTTTACCGACTGAGCCATCCAGGCACCCCTATGGTGAAGTTGATTTAGAAATACAACTTTGCCAGGGAAAAAAATGTCATCACTCAGAAATTGGAATGGGATTTCCCTAGCTTCAAGTCACTGCTGGATGCTCCTCTGATCTGAGCTGGGAGGAGGCTGGCCTTTGTCAGTGAGAGGGAAGAGGGAGCCTGTCTTCCTGCCTACGTGTTTCTTACTACCATGTTTCCCACCGCCATCTGTTAACTGTGTGGTGAAGTCATACATGATAGGCTATGGCAAGACAGAAAGAGAAAAGCCATGTTCAAATTAGATTTAAGTTCCTTAATGGAAAGAGAAAAATGAAGGAAAAGAAATGAAAGAAATAGAAGGCACTTAGTAGTGGCACCTGTGGAGGAAAAAGTTAAGGCAGTTCCTTGTGAATCCCAGAGGGGCAGCCATAAATGTAAAATATCTATGATTTACTGTGCACTTACCAGAGACCTGTGTTGGCTCTTCACTTGTATTATCTTATTTAATCCTAGTAATAATAGTTTTATGTAGATACCATTATCAATTTCATTTTATGGATGCATAGCAGAGATTTAGAGGGATTAAGTATCTTGCCCAAAGCTGCATGGCTAGCGAGTGATGGAGCTAGGATTCCACCATGCTGGTGGGATTCTGAAGGCTGTCTAATTAACCAGGATGCTGCATGCCTTCCAGCCACATATTCAGTTGGGGCGTGCCTGCCTGCCTGTAGTTGCTTTTCATTTAGAGGACAGGATGTGATGCATGAAGCATTGAAGCAATGGATAGAGAAATAGCAAGTGATTCAGTCAGAAAATTATGATTTAGTTAAACCTCTTTGATTCAGGAAAAATTCCTTTGTATGCTTTTATTGCTATAATTTTAAAAGCAAATTCATTTTATCCTGCACTACTCCATGCTGCCTTTAACATTCTTTGCTAAGCATGTATTTATTTTGCAAGAAAAGAAGAGCATTTTTTTCAGTTTCATGATTACAATCATGCTATTATGAATATATGTTCGTAATCTAAAGCTCAGATCAAGACAATGAAATAGGTAGGATCTCTCTACTTGGATTTTGCTCTAAGGAAGTCACGTAACTAGTCTGGACCTTAATTTATGCACCTGTAAAATGGGGAAAACGGGTTTTACAAAGGTCAGTAGAAATGTATGGCAAGTGCTAAGCCTAATGCTTCAGATTTAGTACAGTCTCAACAAAAATACCAGTGATTATTAATAATGTTATCTTCTAGTATCATTGTTACTATTATTAGAAATAAAATATTTCCTAATGTAATCTGTTGGTTATTCCTATTTGGGGATATGAGCACCTGTGAGAAAAGTCTCCAAGTTTCCCTGTGCTCTTAAATGGTGTTCATACATTTTTTTTTTCCAGATTGGAGATTTCTTGTTTTATCAATATTATCTTCTTATTTTCATTATTAAATGTCATTGTTTTAATCGAAGTACTAGAAACTAAGTACAGTAGCATCTATATTATTATTGCTTTTTATAGCACAGAGATATTATATAGTTCTTCTGACTATAAAAACATAGCTTACGTTTTGTAAGTTCTATCTTCTAAATTGCATAGTTCAGGTTTTGAATGGTACATAAATGTTCTCAAAATATCTGAAAACAGAAATTACATATAGAAGAAACGGCTCAGTGTGCATGACAATACCAACCCCTCACAGTTATAGTGTCTGTAAAGACACCAGTTTTGTGTTGGCTCTGGTTTAAGGACAATCTTGAGTTAAAATTAGGTCCAGGGCTAGTGAGTATATGACATTTCTGTGAGGAAGAAATTGTTCCTGTTTTCATTGATCTGTATTTTCTAAAGGTGTGAATTCCTGGAAATTTGCTATCAAACACTTCGCTGTTGACTAAAATTCAGTATAAAGTAGTTATTTCTATACTCTTGTTCAAGGTAGATTAGTATTTAACACCAAGAGGAATTTTAGGGTTATCAATAAGGAAACAAGGCAAAAGATGGGACTGTAGTGAACTTTTTTTTTTTTAAAGATTTTATTTATTTATTTGACAGAGAGAGACACAGCCAGAGACGAAACACAAGCAGGGGGAGTGGGAGAGGGAGAAGCAGGCTTCCCGCCGAGCAGGGAGCCCGATGCGGGGCTCGATCCCAGGACCCTGGGATCATGACCTGAGCCGAAGGCAGACACTTAACCACTGAGCCACCCAGGCGCCCTGTAGTGAACTTTTTAAAGATCATGTGACAGTTGAATCAATAAGACAGGGTTCAGATTTTTTTAATGTCTTTTGTCATTTGTGAAATGAACTCATAATCCAGTTTTTTATATGCAAATTGCCTTTCTCATTGTGTTTTCGGAAAAAAGAATTGATATGGAAAACGTTTGGCATTAAATCTGGTATGTATTTAATGCTCATGAAATGTTTCCCTCCTTTTTCAAAAATTGCCCAAACTTCACTTCCCCATTTCCCAGCTAACTTAAACTACTGAACCAAGAAAGAGTCTAATTTGAAATATTTTCTGACAAAAAATACTGACCAGTCCCCTAGATTTAGTTTACCTCCCTTTGTTAGCAACTCCTTATTAATTCTGTTAATAGAGTAAATTTCAGTGACTTCAAGCTCACTAATCTCTAGAAGGAAACCAGAGCATTCAAATTTAAATTGTAAAAAGTGATAGCAAAAACAGGAGGTAGAGACCACTTAAACTCAAATTCAAATACCAGATCACCTAAGTAAAGCAAGCTCTGTCATAGAATAGGAAACATACCCTTTTCAAGGATATTTAAATGTTCTAATTGTGTTTGCCATCTCTTTCCATAATGAAAATATCAGTTGGTATTACTTTGGAAATCACACTTTACTTACGCTGCCTTTTTGTTTTGTTTTATTTTTGTCTTTTTCTGCTACAATTTTGAAATGTGCTACAGCAAATTCTAGTGACCTTGAGCAGGGTCTCTCGTCTTGTCCAGTCTATGCCCCTAGCTAATTAGGGGATCTGTGTCTGTCTACTGAGCTCAGAAAATTGAATCTTCTCACCTTGAGTAAAAAAGTAGAAATAAGTAATGTTTTGGAGAATATTTGCTGAAATCATTGTCTATATGATTGTGAATCTAAGATTCTACCAACATTATTATTTCTAATGGTAGCACTTACCATTTATTATGCACTCATTTAATCTTCTCAAGGGACCTATTAGATAAGAACTATTATTATGCCATTTACAGATTAGAACACTGAGAATTTGGGATTAAGTAATTTGCCTATGATTACTAGGCTTGGGTTTCTAACCCAAACCAAACCATTCTGACTGCAGAGCCCATGTAATGTACTCCATGTGTAACAACTTGAGTACAGAAATTAATATGTATATATCATTATGCTTATAATATATACTATAATATTATATATCATATACAATAATATACATGTAGAATAATTATATATATAGTATTAATATGTTATATATATTTACATGTATACACACATTTATTTTAAATCTCAAAGGTAAATTTCTTTCCTTCTGGAACCTTTAGCAAAAGGTTTAAACTATACTTCATTTTCCTCTACATTGAGCATGAATTTTTAAAGTGGGACCAGATACATGATAAAATTACCTAAACTAATGATTGATCAATATGTATTGATCACTGCTATTTCTTTCCTTTCTTTTTCTCTTTTTCTTTCTTTTTTTTTTTTGGCTTTTCATTTCTGGGTGATATATAGCTAGTTCATGATATTCATTTGCATAGGAACACCAGCTTGTTAAAACCAAAATTATTTTAATGAGTTTTTATGTCGATAAAATATTTCACATCACTTGGGGTCAGAGGTCTCAGAGATGGCCTCAAGGCATAACTGGAACCCAGACCAGGAAAGGACAGTAGAGACTCCAAACCTAAATTTCCTGTTTGAAATGATTAGTGTTAGGGTTCCAGAGTAAATGGATGCTAACATCAGCGATGCTAACATTTTCTGGGATTTTTAACATTTTCCTTATTGACAGTGCCCTGTGGAAAGATAGGTAACATGAGGAAAATGGAGAAAAAAATAGAAAGAAAAAGAGGTATCATGAGACTTCACAGGCTGAGGCATACATTTGCAAAGCCACCAGAAGAACATGGCGCACCATTACTTGTGCATTAAAATAAATGTGTAATAATGATGACATTTTTAAAATACATGAATTTTTAAGATAAAATAAAAGATGTCAAATACATTTTATACTTTCTGTAGGACACAATGATTATAAACTTCTGAAATACATTTTTATTTTGTTCTTATATTAGAAGTATTGTTTTTTTGGGGGGTGAAGAATTAGAGAATGCAGATGTGTTAAGCAGAAAAATTTAAATATGGCTGTGTCTTATTTTGATCTTTTTTAATTAATATTGATTTTTATGTGTCAGTTTCATGCAGTCAGGGAGACACAATTATGCTCTGAGTGCAGTAAGTCATACCCTTCACAGATTTTGACAGAGAGAAGGAGTATTTTTAGTGGTAGGAGTTAATTTGCACTGGTGTTAATGCATGATAAGGTTGGTGATGATGTCTAATTGTTTCCTATGTTACTAGTTCAACTAAAAATAAGGTTCATGAAGGAAGCTGTGGGAAGTTATCGGGTATGACAGTTTCTCCAAAAATGAATTGCTTAAAATCACTCTTCTTCCTAATCAATTTCTGATTCCAAAATGAACTTTTATTCCATCCTTTCCCTTTCCCCTCCCCTTCACTCTTTTAAGCCTTCTACACTAAGCATTGGGATATGCATGAAAAGTGGGGAAATTTATAACCTACTTTAATCTTTTCAGGAAAGAAATGCCTGGGAAAAACTCACTTGATTCTTTTTTCTCTATTAACCATCTTTTTGACTGTTTCATATAAATATAAACAAACACATACACACTAACAGGAACACAAAAAATAACTTTCCATTAAATTGATACTCTGCATATTTACAGTTTCTTTGGAAGTATCATGAATCAGTTGCACTAAAAGTTTAGCTTTATCATACTGAGATAGCACAGTAGAAATAGACCAAGGGCATTCTATTCATTGAAAATATCTTATTAATGAGACTTCCTTATATGATTAAACAGTATATATTGTTTGCAAGATACCTCATTATGCACTGGGGCTAAAAACAGTGTACTAGCTACAAATACTTCATCTACATTCCACCCATTTAAAAATCTTCAGTTGAACAATATGAAATTTGTGATACTCATTTTTTACCTAAACAAACCAATGTTTTATATGGTATAAACTGTACTATTCTGTTCCTTCTTTTCTCATTCATATACTCAGTGGTAATTTTCTGAATGCTAACTGCACATTCTGCTGTATACTACATTCTGCTAGAATCTTGAAAAGTAAGATCAACAAGAAGATGTTAAGACCTAGTTTTCATCTGTGTCAGAATATTTCCTCTTTAAGGAAAATGATGCACAAGCCTATTATGTCACATAACCCCAAATCCAGAGGTCAGGTAGTTTGACAGCCCAAATTCTTCTGAATCTGTCCATCTTTGCTCTGGCATCTTCAGAATATTGGCTTTTATTGTTAAGCTTGTCCAGTTGTGGTCACAAAATGGGTGCAGTAACTTCACCTATCACATCGTCGTATAACCATCTCCTAAAGTAGACCAGGCTCTCTGTGTGTGGGTATATGAACCTTTCCCACAAGCTCCGTGATGGTTTCCCTCCAGTGTCCTTCTTAAACCAATCACAGGCACCAGAAGGGACTTAAACAAGAGTGTCTTTGCTAATCAGGGCTCATGCCCCTGGGGCTGGCCAAGGGTCAGGTTTCACTAGAAGCACAAGATCACTTGAATGCCTAACAAAAGTGGAGAAAATGGATGGAAGAACAGCTCCTTAGAGGTAAATACAGACAAACCAACAAACCCCCAGAATCTTGCCTGAGGAATATATCATGAATCCTATGTAGAGGTAAAAAGTATGATGTGGTAAAGGCTGAGGAGCTTAGAGAAATCAGCGTGGACTGACAGTCAGTTTGTCTGCGAACTGACTTTTAAAATCATGGATAACTTTTCAGTATTTGAAGTGATGATGAAAGTAACCAAATTCTATGTCTCAATGACAATAAAAGACATATTCCTGAATCACATATTTCCCTGTGGACACACCAAGTTTTTAAGTCTGAGAAGACTTTAGCCCCTCTTCAAGTCGCACCCCATTGGACAAGAAACTTACCTAATTTTTGATATTTCACTGTTAAATAATGAAGGCAATGTTAAAATCCTTTCCTGCTGTTTGTGTTTGTGAAAATGATAATATGAATAAATAAATATTGATGAAATGTGCTGTTATGGAATAGGAAAGACCAGTGAAATAGAGTGAATAGTCCGTAAAAGCTTATTCCATTTAGTAAAAAGTTTTCTGATAATGCAGGTAGCGATATTATTGGATTCAGCTAACAATTTAATTAGTGTTACACACATAACACATAACATATATACAGACAGACATAAACAAATTAGTACAGTTTATACCATATAAAATGTTGGTTTGTTTAGGTAAAAAATGAGTATCACAAATTTCATATTGTTCAACTGAAGATTTTTAAATGGGTGGAATGTAGATGAAGTATTTGTAGCTGGTACACTGTTTTCAGCCCCAGTGCATGATGAGGTATCTTGCAGACAGTATGTACTATTTAATCATATAAGGAAATCTCATTAATAAGATATTTTCAATGAATAGAATGCCCTTGGTCTATTTCTACTGTGCTACCAGAAACTCCAGAAATAATAATGAGGATTTGTAAAATTTTTGCTCTCTACAGATTTACAACATGCAGTGTTGTAGGAAATATCAATGCTTATAGTGAATTGGAGCTCAGGAACTTAGAGTCCAGGTTTAGCTCCCTTTGCAGGTAGTATCCCTACAGACAATTTAGGAAACCTGGTGTTTTAAACCTAGACCAGGTCCTTGAGAGTGCTGACGCAAACCAAGTCTTCTAAAGATGAAGACACTGAGGCTCAGAGATATCCAGTGACTTACCCAAACACACACTTTGTAACATTTGTAACCTCCCCTCTACGGCTCTCCTCGCTAAACCTCTGGTTGCCGGATGATGCAGTCAGAATGCTGCCCTTTAACCTCTGGGGCCCTGCTTGCCTTTCCTGTACATCATGATTGTGAGGATCTGTTTCACATTTTAATTATATATTGTTATTCTTCTCAGGCATAAACTTGATTTTCAGTTCTTAATATATCTGAGCACCTGAGGGCCTTTCTTTAGTGAGTTATGTTTAATATTTGATTATCAAGACATTTCCTCATCCCCTCCCCAAATTTAAGGCTTTATCAATTGCTGGTAATTGTAATGTGTGAGATTCCAGAAAATTTGCCAATATCTCCCGTTTTCCACAAAAGAACTTAGGCCCTCTCTGTTTACTATACTGGCTGGGAGTATTGCAGTATCTTTCTATTATGCTTAGAAATCTGTAGTTTCCAAACCTTTATTGTACAAGGAAAATAGAGTCTTCAGTGCGACATTTTCTCGGTTCCAAATAAATTAGACATTAAATGACTATTGTTTAAAGGTGGGCAGAGAGCTGGAATTTGAACTAATTTATTTGGAATACACACACAACTGCTGCTTCCATCATCCTATGGAGATCAGTGGCAATTAGGTCAGAGTATATGGAATGTTCATGCCTCATAGTGGTGTGATGCCATTAATGTGAAAATTTACCCAGGGCGTAACCAATATTGAATTTTTAAAAAATTGGGCCCCAATAGGTTCTTCTTAAAACCAACAATTTCACTGAATTATGCAAAATTTATTCATTTATTTTTTAGGTAAATACAGTTGTTGGAAAGGCCACACTTGCTTTGTGATAGATATCCTGCAAACCAATTGCAGCTCTATTTTGTTTTTTATCTGTGCCATTTTAAGCCAGAAGTTGTCCTTAAAAATAGTATTTAATCTAAAAAGTAATTTTGCAATTAAATGTTTTCTCAGCACCTGTGGTTTCCAAGCTATTTATAATGACTGTCCTCAGGCCAGGCTCACCATGCCTTGTCCTTTACTTTTCTTTTCAAGATTTTATTTGAGGGGGGAGGAGGAGAGGCAGAAGCAAACTCCCCTCTGAGCAGGGAGCCCAACACAGGGCTCGATCCCAGGACCCTGAGATCATGACCTGAGCTGAAGGCAGATGCTTAACTAACTGAGCCACCAGGCGGCCCTGTCCTTCTTTTAGAATTTGCATGTTTGGAGAAAATTTGCCTCCCATAAACCTCACTTGATAAACCTTTGTGATTCCTATACGTTGATATTCCTCAGTGTTTTTTACAAAATTCTTATACTCTTGATTTTTTTTTTTTAAAGATCTTTGGAGCGCCAGGGTGGCCCAGTCATTTGGTGTCTGGTTTTAGATCAGGTCATGATCTCCAGGTCCTGTGGTCAAGCTCTGCATTGGGCTCTGTGCTCAGTGTGGAGTCTGCTTGAGATTCCTTTCCCTCCTCCCTCTCCCTCCCCCTCTGCTCCTTCCCCCCACCTCTCTCTAAAATAAATAAATAAAATATTTTTTTAAAATTTAAAATAATAAATAAATAAATGATCCTTAAGGGAAATACTGTTTTCTCCATGAGACCCATGTTATAATGACTTTGGACTAGTGTCAGTAAGCTTTTTTATAATAAAATCTTTCAGCCATTTTAGTAATTGACTTTTATTGAATAACCACATATTATAGTTAACATTGTGACAAAAAAAAAAAAATCGCCAAGTATTGCCCTTGTATATTTACAGGGAAGATAGAACAAGACTCTTCAATAGAAGGTAATCCTACGAAATTATTAAATGGCTAAGAATTATTAATATTAAAAAAACAGTATTCATGTCATTCTCCCACAAATAGTCACCTGAATTAAATGTTAACTATCTCCCTCTACTTGACTTAATTCAGTTACATGAATTAATGTTAATATCCTATGCACATAGAATTTAAACTCATGGACTTTAGAATTACTTACCACCTGGGTTCAAATCCCAGCTGTACCATTTATATTTTGTTAGACCCTGGGAAAATTATTTAACCTTCTCAAGCCCAGTTTTCTGATATTTGAAATGGGAATAATACCATCTGTCTCATAGAGCAGTTGGGAAAATTAAATAAAATAATCTGTCTATATAGTATAATAGGAGTTCCATAAGTGAGAGTTTGTTATTGATCTCAAGCCATTATGATTTTCTTTTAATAATTTTCAAGGGCGCCTGGGTGGCTCAGTCGTTAAGCGTCTGCCTTCGGCTCAGGTCATGATCCCAGGGTCCTGGGATCGAGTCCCACATCGGGCTCCCTGCTCAGCAGGAAGCCTGCTTCTCGCTCTCCCACTCCCCCTGCTTGTGTTCCTGCTCTCGCTATCTCTCTCTCTGTCAAATAAATAAATAAAATCTTTAAAAATAATAATAATAATAATTTTCAAGCACTGGCCTTTAATACCATTGTCAGAATAATGTGTCTTTCTCCACAATGTATCACTGCTTCAGAAATTAGGATCAACATCTCAAGTAGTTCATTTTTATCATTCTTAATTTATCACTCGAATGTCCATCTACTTATTTGACAAATATTTATTGATGATGCACTAGGTAGCAAGCACTGCCGTATGACCTGTGTGTCCAGTAATGAGCAAAACCAGATATGTTCCCTGTCCTCTTTGATATTCTTACAAGGGAAAAAGACACTAGGCAATCCCACAAACAAACCTAAAACTGCAACTATATCTGGCAGCTAGGAAAGAGAGAAACGTGGAGCTCTAGGAGTGTCTCAGAGATTTGGCCTAGTCAAGGGCTCTGGGAAAATTTTTCTAAAAAAATGACATTTCATTTTTTTCTTTTAAATGAATAGATTTGTTTATTTATTCATTTATTTATATATTTTTAAATAAAAAATTGTATATATTTAAGGTGTAAAAAAATAATGACATTTGTGATGAAATTGGAAGGATGAATAGGGGGAACCAGGTGACAAGAGAAAAGACATTCCTTGTAGAGAAAACCAGCATGTTCAAAGGTCCTGTAGTAGGACAGAGAAGGGGAAATACAGGTGAAAGGCAATTGTAGCTAGAATTCAGGAAGTAGGGAAAGAATGGTTTGACTTGAGACTGGATTTTGTTTCTAGAACAAGTGAAGGCTTTGAGGCCATATTAAAGAGTTTTGCTTTTATTCTAAAATAACAAAGAGACTGTTTTCGGTTTTATGGAAAAGCTGGTATGATCAGATTTTTTTCACAGAGTAGGGGAGTTTGGAAAAAATATGTGACAGCCTGTTAGGAAGGTATTGCAGGAACTCCTATTATAATGTCTTGGACCTGAATGGAGGAAATGAAGATGGGAGGCCGGCAATACATCAGATGTGTAGATTCAAGTAGAGGGAGATAGAAAGAATAAGAGGCGAGGTACCTTGTGGTCATTATAAGACAAGATGCCAAATAGGCAATTGAATATTTGAATCTGGACCCCAGAAAAGAGATCTATGCTGGGATAATGTATTTTTAAGTCATCTGGGTGTGGCTAGTAACTGAAGGACATGGTATAGAAGAGGAAAAAAGGAAATTACTGGGTTTTAACAGAATTGGTGTTTTTTTTTAGATAGAGCAATGGAAAAACAAAAACTAGAATGTTACCAAAATGAAAAACTGTGATATCTTAGCAGGATGTGAGATATACTATACTCATATTTTGTAGTCATTTATTGAAATTTGTTGACGTTTGAACATGTTGGAGTCCTGAATACTTCATTTTCTGTTCTCTGGATTTATTTGCTTGAAATAATTTAGTAACAGAATATATTACCTGTGTACTTTGAAATGCATCTGCTCTGCCTTTTTAGCCAACAGAATAGAGTTTGGTTGTTGTTGTGTGTGTGTGTGTGCATGTGTGTGTGTGCGTGTGTGTGTGTGTGTTTGGTTTATTATTTTCCTGGTGAGAAATATTTTAAGTTATAGGTACACTGCCAGAAAAAGCATTTCTCTACAGCTCATTTGTTTTATAGAGACTGCCAGCGTGAATGGAGGACCTTATATGAGCAGGCAGTGGACCTTTGAGCCAGATGCTTGTTTTCACTCCTCTTTTATGATATTTGATGGTTCATTAGAATTCTATCTTCACACCTAGCAAAACAGAAAGTAAACATAAATATGATGTTTATTGTCACAGAAAGAAAAAAAAAGCAATAAAACATTTAAGGCTATTGAAGTTTCTTCTTAGTCATTTTATCTTGAAACGATAACTTGCCTATATTTTATTCTGGATTCACATTAACCAGTGTAAATGCATTCTTCATCCAGCAGTGCTGAGGAAGAGAGGTGCTACTGAGAAGCAACATTTTGTGTTCCACTGAAAGGTGCTTTCCTCTGAACTAAAAATTTGCAAGAGATGAGGGTACAAGTTAAAGGTTTAGGGAAGGGTTTCTGAAGCTTGGCATGGTTGACACTTTGGGTGGGAGAACTCTGCCGTGGGAACCTGACTGCTGTACTGTTGGGTGTTTGGAAGCCTTGCTCTATTCTCTTAATGCCAGTAGACCCCCCCCTCCTTAGTTGTGACAATCAAAAATGTCTCTAGACATTGCCAAATGTCCTCTGGAGGGGGTGGGCAAAACCACTACTGATTTATAACTACTTCAGGGAATTTAAGAATAACTTTTAGCAGCTAAGTCAAATGAAAAATTATGATACATAAATATCCCAGAACTATATCCCCCAATACACATACATACACACATGGAAAAAAAGTTCTTAGGTAGTTTGAGCATTTTTAAAACACGTTATGCCATTACCTAAAAGTAAAAACAAAAAAGCACCTTTGTTAAGTCCAATCCAGTCCAATTTCCATTCTTAGAAATATCTTTGTAAACCATTGATTAAACCTGCTGAAAATTGATTTCCTTTAATCTAACCTCATTTTCAATGGTTAATCTTTATCAAAACTGTATTAACAAGTATTAATCTTCTTCAGAGATTAGCATAATTGAAAAACAGTGCCCATCCTCAATCCACATTTGTGTCTCCATTTAACTGTCGATTCTGGTAGTCTGACAAAAATAATAAATCATGACTGTATTTACTTTTTAATTATTAAATGAAACTGTATTACCTATTTAAAGAAAACATTACAAGGAAAAGAGTAGTCTGCAGAGATAATGAAGTTATTCATTCTTCACTGTTGGCCATTACAGTAATCACTTAATGCTCATTTCCCATCTCAAATGAAGCAATCATTAGGAAGGTGGCTGTTGTTTTTTCATTTGGCATAATATAAAAGAAGCAGGAATAATTTTTTTCAAGATTTGTTTTATTATTTTTATTTTTTTTTTTAGATTTTATTCATTTATTTGACAGAGACACAGCGAGAGAGGGAACACAAGCAGGGGGAGTGGGAGAGGGAGAAGCAGGCTTCCCTGCCGAGCAAGGAACCCGATGTGGGGCTCGATCCCAGGACCCTGGGATCATGACCTGAGCCGAAGGCAGACGCTTAACGACTGAGCCACCCAGGTGCCCCAATTTATTTTATTTTAGAGAGAGAGAGCATGCGTGTGCTGGGAGGTAGGGGCAGAGGGAGAGGGAGAGAGAATCTTCAGCAGACTCTGAGCTGAGTGCAGAGCCTGATGCAGGGCTCCATCCCATGACCCTGAGATCATGCCCTGAGCCGATACCAACAGTCAGATGCCCAACCAGCTGTGCCACCCAGGTGCCTCAGAAACTTGAATAATTTAAACAGATTTTGGCTCAGTTATGATGTGGGCAATAAAAACAAATTATTTCCCATCTTTTACTTGTCTAAGTTTGGTTTGTTTTTCATCAGTTTAACTTACGCAATTAAATTTGGTTTTTCTGTAAGTGTACTGGTCCACCACCTGGCAACATTACAAAATGCTGATCCAATCAACAGTAGAAACAGGTTTCAGTCAATGTAAATTTTTCCCAGTTGCATTATTTAAAGCTCTGAAATGGTAAATGTTTATTTATAGTATAATTAACAAAGGCTTTTCCCTCATTCAGTATTTCACTCAGTGAATAACAGGACAGTTATGTTAATAATTCTACTCCTGGAGTAGCTCCCTGTTCTTTTAGTTAAGAATAATAAACTAGCATCTAGTTTTGAGGGTACTGGCCACACCGAAGTCTGAGCTACTTGATGTAATAGTACATAAATCTTAATGAATCAGAAAACAGAATCTCATGTACTAGAAGAAAATCTACTGAGATCAAACTTTCTGTTTTTATGCTCAACTCAGTGCTTCTATTTTTTTTAGTTTAACTTGGGAATATCATGGGTCATAAGTGAGATGGATTCTGTAGATATAAAATATGGACATGAAAGGAGTGTAGTACAGAGAAGTGGTAGACCACAACAAGGAGAACAATATGTGTTACGCCAACATAGATAATCATTACTTGACTCTCCTTTCTATACTTGCCTGAGCGGCAAGTTTAAAAGAAAACCAGTCAAACTAATTTCATTCTATTTTGCACTAAATCTAGTTCTGACTAAACAGCTGTTGCTCCATAAAACATATAATCTTGTAAATACATAGTTATCTATAATTTTGAACATCTGTAAAATTTTAAAAAGAGGACAAGAAGATAGCAGGAGGCGAAGAATGAAGGGGGGAAATCGGAGGGGGAGACGAACCATGAGAGATGATGGACTCTGAAAAACAAACTGAGGGTTCTAGAGGGGAGAGGGGGCGGGGGGATGGGTTAGCCTGGTGATGGGTATTAAAGAGGGCATGTATTGAATGGAGCACTGGGTGTTATACGCAAACAATGAATCATGGAACACTACATCAAAAACTAATGATGTAATGTATGGTGATTAACATAATAAAAAAAGTAAAAAAAAAAAGTATAGCACGACCCCAGTGTTCATAGCAGCAATGTCCACAATAGCCAAACTGTGGAAGGAGCCGAGATGCCCATCAACAGACGAATGGATAAAGAAGATGTGGTCCATATATAGAATGGAATATTACTCAGCCATCAGAAAGGATGAATACCCACCATTTGCATCTACATGGATGGAACTGGAGGGGATTATGCTAAGTGAAATAAGTCAAGCAGAGAAAGACAATTATCATATGGTTTCACTTATATGTGGAGCATAAGGAATAACATGGAGGACATTGGAGAAGGAAGGGAAAAATGAAGGGGGGAAATCAGAGGGGGAGACGAACCATGAGAGATGATGGACTCTTGAGAAACAAACTGAGGGTTCTAGAGGGGAGGGGGGTGGGAGGATGGGTTAGCCTGGTGATGGGTATTGAGGAGGGCACGTTCTGCATGGAGCACTGGGTGTTATGCACAAACAATGAATCATGGAACACTACATCAAAAAAACAAAAAGAGAACATGATCTAAATATTCTGGGCTTCACTCAGTAAGAAATACCAGGTGTGTTGTGTTGTCCCATTGGTACTATGGTTCCAGTGATGGGAGTTACTCACTGCTGCCCCTCTTAGCTGATCACTGACTTCAGGCCTCGCCTAAAGTGTTGCTGTTGTGATAACAATTATGATGCTCAGTTACTGGCTGAGAACATTGAGCTGGGAACAGTACATTCCCAGAAATTTTTTTTCTTTCCTTTTATTCAGTTGATTCTTCTCACTTTCCTATATTTTTTTTTCTCTTCTTCAGAGAAGAAAACCACGCCATTTTTTTTTCACATCCATATGTGCCTACATATCTAATGTGAGAAATGAACTATATTTTTAAATATTTATTTTTCTTCTTCATTCTAGCTGGGAAAAGTACATGTGGTTTTATATCCAGCCTGAAAGATGATATAGAAGTCCATTGGTGACATATGTATATACCTAACACTGACATATTTTTAAGGAAATATGAAGTACTTAAAGGTCATGCCTAACTTTTATGACCTAGATAGAAGCAGACATTTCAAATGAGACTCAAATCAGCTCTTTCTCTGACAGTAATAGCATACAGACCAGATACAAAATAAAGAACTTGGCCCATCAGGCTTGCAGGGCACGCTGAGTCAAACTGAGCAAATGTACAGAAGAATTTTAATATACAGGCCTTGGTTTGCACTTTTTGTTTTAGTTTGCAGAAGGCCTGTATTGATTATCTATGCATTGATATCTATGAGAAGATTTTCTAACTTGGTGGCACCATCACCTTGGGTTGGGTGGGGGTTTCTCTGCAAGGCAGATTCCTGGGTTCCATTCCCAGACATTCTGACACAATACATCAGAGGTGGGTTCTGGGGAAGTGCACTTTTCATGAACAATTACAGGGGTCCTAGTGCACATCATCCCTGTTATCCCTTAATTATACCCTCTGAACCATGGCCCACCACTCAAGATCTTTGCACTCATAGTCTTGCCAAGCTCCCAGTGACCTAGCTCATCCTCTTTCCTCTTCACTCTGTTCCTTCATCTCCCTGACAACATCTGCTCTGACTCTGATTTTATAATCTCCATTCAGCGAGACTATTCCCCTGAATTTACTAGTTTATGTAAGTGCTTTAAAAATTCCAGGCAACTAACTTATGAAAGACTAGTCAGATTACAACTTGTCTTTAACTTGGAAACGTTCTGTTCAATTTCTGTAGCAAATTCAGGAGTTCTGACAATTTTTTAAAAGTCACCCCAATTCTCAATTCATCCATGTTTCATCTCAATTTCTCAATTTTCTTTGAGTCGGTGTATGTTTGTTTTTATAAGGGAGAAAAAATATGTATTACATGAAAGTAATAACCGAAGTTTTATGTCATTGTTGTTTCTTAAAAATCTAAATGGAGTTTTGATGGGGCTACAGCAAAGATGGAGGTACAAGGCCAGATACCAGGATCAGAGGACTAAAAGAGGTTGTAATGAATGATTCGTCCAAGTTACAGAAGTCTCAGATTAAATGCAATCACAGTAGGAGAGGGAGGGGGAGATTTTGAAGTCAGAGTAGAAGAAAACCAAAGAAATAATCGTGGACCAACACAATGCACCACAATAAATTACATACCATCAAAGAGATGCAGGGGGACTCCTATGGTTCTCTTTTCAAGGGCTCCACTGCTCAACAGTCAGATAATGAGAGAAGGTGAGAAAGACCTCTGATCTGATTGACTACACTTTGAAAACAAGCTTTTTTCAAAGATGCACGCAGTCTGAGAAATCTCATTAAAGTTATGCTTCATTCTTTTTTATACTATAATAAATAGCCTTTAGAAACATGATATTTTATTGTGGCTCTAATGACTCTTGGTTAAATCTGACAATACTGATGTCACGCATAGTGCCAGTCAGACTGGCAATAGGACATTTTAAAAAAAAATTAGTAGGACATAAGAATCTTCCAAAAAATGATACATAAAACCCAGTTCTCCATGAAAAATGAACTTGTTTAAAAAGAAAACTGGCAAGATAATCTTGGAGAGTTACATTATAAAATGAGAACAAACTTTTCTTCAATGTCATCCTTGTGATTCTGGCCTGTGTTTCTATTAATATCATGCAAATGTTATGGAAATAGAGCATGCTGGGTGCCGCATCTCCGTCAAAGAGTGGTTGCAAGATGACAAAGGTAAAGAGAAGAACTGTTTTAGTTGAGTGGGTAAAAAAAGGATGAAATTTCACTCAGCAGTAGCCTGTTGATAATGAACTTGGGCATCTCTGTCATGCAAAACAGAGGCACCGTGTGAATGTGAGGAATCCACAGGCTCAGAGGAGAACGGAATTTTTGAGCCTTGCTTTCAAAACCAAGCTTGAAGAGAATTGTGAGTCTGAAGCAGACTGACAGGCTGATGAATAGAGTTGTCAGGGAGAATGCAAAGCAAGGTGTGAATTTTGGTGGTGTCAGATAGCAACTCCATATTCCGAGGGATGCTGCTCTTTATGCTGATGAGAAGGTGAGGAGTGCTGATAGGTACAAGAGAGGAAGCCTCCATTCACTATTTTCCATCTCATTTGGAATTGCTTTGTCACTTTCCCTCAGAAGACCATGCACAGGGGGGCTCCTGGGTGGCTCAGTCGTTAAGCGTCTGCCTTCGGCTCAGGTCATGATCTCAGGGTCCTGGGATCGAGCCCCACATCAGGCTCCCTGCTTGGCAGGAGCCTGCTTTTCCCTCTCCCACTCACCTGCTTGTGTTCCCTCTCTCACTGTGTCTCTCTGTCAAATAAATAAAATCTTAAAAAAAAAAAAAAAAAAAAAAAAGAAGACCATGCACAAAAGTTTCTGTGCAGGGGTAGTACGGCATAGTCTGATGTTGTAGTTAAGACCGCAGTAGTAGTTAGAGTTCCTGGGTTCAAATCCCAAGTCTGTAGATTCTGATACATTTTATTTATTTATTTTTTTAAAGATTTTATTTATTTGACAGAGAGACACACAGCGAGAGAGGTAACACAAGCAGGGGGAGTAGGAGAAGGAGAAGCAGGCTTCCTGCGGAGCGGGGAGTCCGATGTGGGGCTTGATCCCAGGACCCTGGGACCATGACCTGAGCCAAAGGCAGACGCTTAACGACTGAGCCACCCAGGCGCCCCAATTCTGATACATTTTAAATCTCTTTCTCATTTTTTTGAGTGTACAACTTAAATTCTTTATCTTCTCATCTGTGAAATGGGAATAATCATTTTAACCAACTTACAATGTTATGTGGATCAAGTAAGACAAACTTTGTAAAAATACATAGCATATTGAGTGGCACAGTGAAACCCCTAAATAAACCTTGCCTGGTTAGCTTAAATTCTGGGTTAATATTTTAGTTAGAGATCTTCCAGTTCTCAGAGAATTTATAATCAGAGGAGAGAGACCACCCCAATAAGCACATAATTTTTGACAATAGGAAGTTTTAAAAATTGTGGAATATAAGGATGCAATTAAAAGAAAAATACTGGAGCGGAAATCAAGCTGGAAGTCATTGTAGATTAGAGTGAGCATATGCTCTATACAGTTGGGAAATGTATTATATGATTGGAGGTGAAAATTAAATTAAAAAATAGGTTTCACAGTAGTATATAAGACCTTTCTAAAAATGATAGATAATCATCATATCTAGGACAAGCTCTCCCCAGTGTGTTCAATAAACAGTTACAAACCATACACTCAAGCCTCTTTGGGTCGGAGCAATGGAGAATATAGTAAATATGCTAGCTCTGAAATTTTGAGGATTTTTTTCTAAAACGTGCTAGCCCACATTTTAATAAAATGCCATTCCTTTATTTGGTCGGCGGAAGTTTTATCAGTAGACCCAGAAATGCCATAGATTATCCGTGTTGCCCACCAGGACAGTGTTGCAGGTGTCCCACTGATGTTTTGGTTTATGGGGTCTATATTAAGCAGGCAGTCATTGTCTTAACCTTCTAGATACTAGGTGACAGCCGCTGTTTCCAAGAACTGATATATCTAACAAAGACATCCAAAACCAGGAAAAGATACTCAAACCAAAAACGTTTTGATATATTACGATATGTTGATGCCAAAACACAATTTCAATGAAATATGGAAGAAAAAAAAAACATCATCTTCTTGGCATTTTAAGTTTTTATTTTAATTCCAGTTAGTTAACATACAGTGTAATGTTAGTTTAAGATGTACAATAAAGTAATTCAACACTTCCACACATCACCCAGCACTCATCACGACAAGAGCACTCCTTAATCCCCATCACCTATTTAACCCATCCCCACACCCCTTTCCCTTCTGGTAACCATCAGTTTGTTCTCTATAATTAAGAGTCTGTTTCTTGATTTTGTCTCTCTGTCTTTTTTTCCCCTTTGCTTGATTGTTTTGTTTCTTTTTGTTTATTGTTTTGTTTCTTAAATTCCACATATGAGTGAAATCGTATGGTATTTGTCTTTCTCTGACTTATTTTGCTTAGCATTATACTCTCCAACTCCATCCATGTCTTGCCAATGGCAAAATTTCATTCTTTTTATGACTTAATAGTATTCCACCATATATATATCACTTTGCTATGGTCGATGTCAAAGAAATTACTGCCTATGTTCTCTTCTAGGATTTTTATGGTTTCAGGTCTTGTGTTTAGGTTTTTAATCCATTTTGCACTTATTTTTATGTAGGGTATAAGAAAGGGGTCCCGTTTCTTTCTTTTGCACGTTGCTGTCCAGTTTTCCCAACACCATTTGTTGAAGAGATTATCTTTTACTCATTGCATATTCTTTCCTGCTTTGTGGAACATTAACTGCCCAATAGTTGTGGGTTTAAATCTGGGTTTTCTATTCTCTTTCTATAGACTTATGTGTCTATTTTTGTGCCAGTACCATAGCGTTTTGATTACTATAGCTTTGTAATATAACTTGAAGTCTGGCATTGTGATGCCTCTGGCTTTGTTTTTCTTCTTCAAGATTGCTTTGGCTATTTGGGGTTTTTGTGGTTCCATACAAATTTTAGATTTGTTTGCTCTAGTTCTGTGAAAAACAGTATTGGTATTTTGATAGGGATTGCATTAAATGAGTAAATTGTTTTGTGTAGTATAGAAATGTTAATATTTGTTCTTCTGATCCATGAGCATGGTATGTCTTTCCATTTCTTTGTGTCATCTTCAGTTTCTTTCATCATTGTTTCGTTGTTTTAAAAGTGCAGGTCTTTCACTTCTTTGGTTAGGTTTATTTCTAGGTATCTTATTATTTGGGGTGCAATTGTAAATGGGGCTGTTTTCTTAATTTCTCTTTCTGCTGTTTCATAATTGTTGTATAGAAATGCAACATATTTCTGTACAGTGATTTTGTATCCTGTGACTTTACTGAATTCGTTTATCAGTTCTAGCAGTTTTTTGGTGGGGTTTTTAGTGTTTTCTATATATAGTATCAAGTCATCTGCAAATAGTTTTACTTCTTCCTTACCAATTTGGATGACTTTTATTTCTTTTTGTTGTCTGATTGCTGTGGCTAGAACTTTCAGGATTATGCTGAGTAAAAGTGTTGTCCTGACCTTAGGGTAAAAGCTCTCAGTTTTTCCCCATTAAGTATGATGTTAGCTGTGGGGTTTTCATAGACAGTCTTTATTATGTTGAGGTATGTTGCCCCCAAACCTACTTTGTTGAGGGTTTCATGAATGGATGTTGTACTTTGTCAGATGCTTTTTATTTTCATCGATTGAAATGATTGTGTGTTTCTTATCCTTTCTCTTATTGATGTGATGTATCACATTAATTGATTTGCCAATACCGAACCACCCTTGCATCCCAGAACTAAATCCCACTTGATCATGGTGAATGATTTTTTTAAGGTATTGTTGGGTTTGGTTTGAGAGTATTTTGTTGAGGATTTTTGCATCTATGTTCATCAGAGATATTGGCCTGTAGTTATCTTTATTTTTGGTGTCTTTATCTGGTTTTTATATCAGGTTAAAAATGCTGGCTTCTTAGAATGTATTTTGAAGTTTTCCTTCCTTTTCTATTTTTTTGGAATAGTTTGAGAAGAATAGATATTAACTCTTTTTTAAATGTTGGTAGAGTTTATCTGTAAAGCCATCTGGTCCTGGAATATATGTTTTGATTACTGATTTAGTTTCATTGGTGGTAATCAGGCTGTTCAGGTTTTCTATTTCTTCCCAATTCAGTTTTGGTAGGTCATATGCTTCTAGGAATTTAACCATTTCTTCTAGGTTGTCTAATATGTTGGCATGTAAGTTTTCAGAATATTCTCTTGCAATCCTTTGTTTTTCTCTGGTGTCGGCTGTTATTTCTCCTCTCTCACTTGTGATTTTATTTATCTGAGTCCTTTCTCCTCTTTTCTTGATATGTTTGGCTAGAGGTTTATCAATTTTATTGATTTTTTTCAAAGAACCTGCTCTTGGTTTCATTGATCTGTCCTATTATTTTTTGGTTTTTTGCTTTGTTTTGTTTTTTTTGTTTTAGTTTCTAAATCATTTATTTCCACTCTAATCTTTAATATTTCCTTCCTTCTGCTGGTTTTAGGTTTTAGGTTTTAGGTTTTGTTTGTTGTTCATTTCCTAGCTCCTTTAAGTATAAATTTAGGTTGTTTAAGGTTTTTTTTTTTTTTTTTTTTTTTTCTTCTTGAGGTAGACCTGTATTGCTATAAACTTCCCTCTTAAAACTGCCTTTGCTGCATCCCAAAGTTTTGGACTGTTGTGTTTTCATTTTCATTTGTTTCCATGTACTTTTTAAATTTCTTCTTTGAAGTCATCATTGACCCATTCATTGTTTAGTAGCATGTTATTTAACCTCCATGTATTTGTGGTCTTTCCAGATTTTTTTCTTGTGGTAGACTTCTAGTTTATAGTACTGTAGTGATAAAAGATGCATGGTATGACTTTGATCTTCTTGAATTTGTTGAGGCTTGTTTTCTGGGCTAATATGTGATCTATTCTGGAGACTGTTCCATGTGCACTTGAAAATAATGTGTATTCTGGTGTTTTAGGGTGGAAATGTGCTAAATATATCTGTTAAATCCATCTGCTCCAGTGTGTCATTCAGAGCCATTGTTTCCTTGTTGATGTTCTGTTTAGATGATCTGTCCATTGATGTAAGTGGGGTGTTAAAGTCCCCTACTATTATTGTATTATTATTGATTAGTTCCTTTGTGCTTGTTATTAATTGTTTTTTTTTTTTTTATATATTTGGATGCTCTTATGTTGGGTGCACAAATATGTACAACTGTTATTATCTTCTTGTTGGATTGTCCCCTTTATTATTATGTAGTGTCCTTCTTTGTCTCATTACAGTCTTTGTTTTAAAGACTGTTTTGTCCAGGGTGCCTGAGTGGCTCAGTCAGTTGAGAGGCTGCCTTCAGCTTGGGTCATCATCAATCTTTAAAAAAAATAAAGACTATTTTGCCCAATATGAGTATTGCTACTCTGGCTTTTTTTTTTTTTTTTTTTTTTGACACCATTTGTATGGTAGATGTTTCTCCATCCTCTCACTTACAGTCTGCAAGTGACTTTAGGTCTAAAATGGGACTCTTGTAGGCAACATACAGATGGGTCTTGCTTATTTAACCATTCTGTCATCCTGTCTTCCAATTGGAGTGTTTAGTCCATTTACATTCAAAGTAATTATTGATAAATATATATGTATTGTCATTTTATTATGTGTTTTCTGGTTTCTTCTCAAGATTTTCTCTAATTCTCTGTTGTCTTTCTCTCAGCATGGTTTGCTGATATTCTTTAGTGACATATTTGAATTTTTTCTCTATATTCTTTGCATATTTATTAATGGGTTTTGATATATAGTTACCACTAAGTTTGTATATAACCTCTTCTGCATATAGCATTCTATATTAAATTCATGATTGTTTAGGTTTTAACGCTTTCTTTTTTTTTAAGATTTTATTTCTTTATTTGACAGAGAGAGAGCAGAAGTAGGCAGAGAGGCAGGTAGAGGGAGAGGGAGAAGCAGGCCCTCTGCTGAGCAGGGATCCTGATATGGGGCTCAATCCCAGGACCCCGGGATCATGACCTGAGCCAAAGGCAGACGCTTAACTGACTGAGTCACCCAGGTGCCGGTTTTAACCCTTTCTTTATTCCTCTCCTCCCCATGGTATATTTTCTTATATTTTATACTCTCTTATTTTGTGAGTTCCTTAACTGATTTTTTAAAGAAATCCTCATTTTTTACTGTGTTTTGTGTTTCCTACCAATTATACTATCATTTTTTGAATGTCTCCTTTCCACTCAAATAGTCCCCTTTAATATTTCTTGACGGGCTGGTTTAGTGGTCATGAACTCCTTTAGTTTTTGTTTGTCTGAGAAACTCTTCATCTCTCCTTCTGTTCCAAATGATGGCCTTGCTAGATAGAATATTCTTGGCTGCACATTTTTCCCATGAAGCACTTTCATGCCACTCTCTTCTGGCTTGGAAAGTTTCTGCTGAAAAATTTCCTGCTAGCATTATGGGTTTTCCTATAAGTTATTGTCTTCTTTTGTCTTGCTGCTTTTAATTTTTTTTTTCTTTATCATGATGTTTGGTCAATTTAATTACAGTATGTCTTAGTGTGGATCTGGTTTTGTCAATTTTGATGGGAGTTCTCTGTGCCTCCTGGATCTGGATATCTGTTTCCTTATGCAGATTAGGAAAGTTTTTAGATGCTATTTCTTCAAATAAATTATCTGCCCCCTTTTCTCTCTCTTCTTCTTCTGGGACTCCTATAATACAAGTGTTATTCCATTTGATGGAGTCACTGAGTTCCCTAAGTCTATTCTCATTTTGCATAATTCTTCTTTCTCACTTTTGTTATGCTTAATTTCTTTACCTTACTTTGTCTTTTTTTTTTTTTTTTTAAGATTTTATTTATTTATTTGACAGAGACACAGCGAGAGAGGGAACACAAGCAGGGGGAGTGGGAGAGGGAGAAGCAGGCTTCCCGCAGAGCAGGGAGCCCAATGAGGGGCTTGATCCCAGGACCTGAGCCGAAGGCAGACACTTAATGACTGAGCCACCCAGGCTCCCCTCCATTACTTTGTTTTCTAAATCATTAATTTGTTCTTCTACTTCTTCCAGCCTACTGTTCATGTTCATCAAGCATGTTTCTAGTCTTTTTAACACTTTATCTCTGTTATTGTCTGTGTCTCACTCATGTCTTCCACTCTTCTCAAGTCCAGTGATGATCCTTATGATCATACTTTAAATTCTCTATCAGACATGTTACTTATATCTCTTTTGCTTAGATCTCTGATCGTGGCCTTATCTTGTTCTTTCATTAAGGATAAATTTCTCTGTCTTCTTATTTTGTCTAAGTCTCTGTGCCTGATTCTCTGTGTTAGGAAAGTCATCTGTGTCTCCTCTTCTGGAGGTTAATGGCTTTACAAAGGATAAGTCCTGCAGTGCCCTGCCATGTAGTTTCCCCTGTTTCCCAGGGCCTGGTGCTTCTGGGAGTGTCTTTTATGTCCCTGGGAATGTCTTCTTTTGTGTCCTGGCTTATTTATCCTTCAGGACAGTCATCTGCAGAGGATCTCTTTGCCTGTTGTGGGCAGTATTTGGTTCCTGACCTGAATGTAGTGTATTTGAACTAGGTGTGCTCTGGTCTGTTTGCAAAATGTAACCTGTCACCACCACCAGGGAACAAAGGCTCTGAAAAACTCCTGCATGGAGAGACATAGTGTGACCAGGAGTTTGGGTTGGTCTTCTGGGGGAAGGGGCCCACCATGCTGGGACTGAGGCAAGTGTTAGTGGGAGAGGCAGTTCCCCAGGGGTAGGGATCGAGGGTTGGTGTAAGCAAGTTAGATAGCAAGTGTTGGTGCTGTGCTGATTCCTGCATGGACCTGTGTTTTTGCTGAGGGGCAGGGGAGGGAAATGGCACCAGCCAATTCCTTTGTTTCTGGAGTGGTCTTTCCATGAATGCTGTCTCTCTGGGACAGACTCCAAGATGAGTGAATAACTTTTCCACTGTGTACCCCAAGTGCTCCTCACATCGCTATTTCCATGCTATATGTCTGTGGGTTGTTTTCCTGCCTTCTCTCCAAGAGCTGCCCAATGCCCTCTGGGCTCTATCCCAGCCAAGCCTGCTGACCTTTAAAACTTCAGGCTTTAAACCCTGCTGGTTGCAAGGACTCATGAAATTCGCACTCCCTCCTTTTCAAGCCAACTGCTATGCGGATTCATTTTCCCTGTGTGCTAGTCTGTCTTTCACCCTTCTCCGAAACTGCAGCCCCTTCCCCGCTGCAGCAGCCATGATCCATTTCTCTCCCAAACTGCATCTCCCTACTTCCTACCTTTTTCAGTGTGGCCTTTTCTCTACCTTTAGTCATGGAGTTTGTTCTGCCACTCTTCAGGCTGGTTTCTGGGGTATTTAGGATGGTTCTATAGTTATCTAGTTGTCTTAATGGGATGGGGCAAGCTTATAGGTTTTCTACTCTGCCACCATCTTCCCTCTTTTTCCAGAAATATCAACAAAAAGCCATCATTTTAGTTATATAAACACATGCATACATTGTTGATTTTTTTTTAATTTTAGGAAAGAGAAATGTAATATTTTCAGTGTGCAGTTCAAACTCAGAAAGCACAAAATTTTGTGATCTGCAAAAATAGACTGTCATATAAATGAGTAAGGCAAATTGTTACCTTATTATTTAATTACTAGGCTTACTGGGATAAGTGGAAACACAGACAAGACTAGGTCTCGGTTTTCTGAAAAGTCATTTGTAAGCAAAATTTTCAGATTTTTTTCTTTGTACTAAAAGGACACCATGGGACATACATGTATAAGGCAAGGTAAAGAAATCTCTGTCTCAAACTTGAGAATCAGACCTGCTATTTAGTGCAATATCATTTGCAGCATGGATATCACTGATATGTATGCTTATTACAATAATTTTAAAGAAGATGATGGTACAGAATTGTTCAAACACATGGACAATTTTCCAATGGATGGAAATATGCATTTTAATAAAGGGTCAACTTTTCCTAATTTGTAAAAGGGTATCTATGTATACACAATAATTCTGACAGTCCTGATAGAGATTTGTCAGTGGGATGGAGAGTTCAGCTCAACTCAGTATTCTTCCCCCAACACGCCCACCCACCTTCTTCCCTTCAAAGTCTCTCTCTCCTCTTCTGATTCATGGACTGCTAACTTTATTAACCTTGACACTGGAGCCAATATCTTCTCCTATATTGCCTTGGCAATAGATTTAATTAAAAATATAAATCTTCTGAGTGGATTGAAATCCATAGAGCACTTTATAAATGCTTTTATTTTCTCATTAAGATAATCAATATTTCAGTCTTGTATTTGAAAATTACTGTCTAGGTGTTTTTTAAGATTTATTTTTTTAATAGTGATTGATCTTTTGGGGATTGTAATGGTTAATTTTTGTTTGAGGGAACTTGTTTGAAGAAAAACAAGTAAAATTTATTATTTCTTCTGCTATAGCGAAGGATGTGTGTGTGTTTGTGGGGTGTGTGTGTGTGTGTGTGTGTGTGTAATGATGCATATTATTACTATTGCCAGAACAGCAAGAGGTAGGTTCCAAATTTCATAAATGAAGCACTTATTGAATACCATATGGCTCAATCATTAGTATTACAATGTTAACATAGTGACTCTGTCTTCAAAGAGCATGAATGTTGTTAACAGAATCTTGCTTAGAATGATATATAAATTTTAGGGGCACCTGGGTGGTTCAGTCATTAAGCATTTGCCTTCAGTTCAGGTCATGATCCCAGGGTCCTGGGATGGAGCCCCACATCGGGCTCCCTGCTCAGTGGGGAGTCTGCTTTTCCCTCTCCCTCTTCCTCTGCTCCTCCATCCCCCGGTCATGCTTGCTATCTCTCTCTCTTTCGCATGCTCTCAAATAAATAAAATCTTAGAAAAAAGAATGATATATGAATTCTTAATAGTATATGAATTGTTTAACATGTGATTTCAGAAGTGGCAATTTTGTTTCAGAAAAAAATATTTTTGATGTAATTCAATAAGGAATTATTTCTCTTTAAGTGTGAAAGACATTTGATTAAAGATACCTTTTAACAGATCTATGACAATTCTTGCTTTATAGGTTTAAAAAACTATGGATTTTTATGTGTATGTGGAATACAGTGTCTCTATATGCTAACTCTTTTTGTAGTCCCTTTCAATTCCATGAGCTCCAAAAAGCGTTTAAAAATGTTTAGAATACTTTTTATTCACTTAGTCCTCTTTCATGATTCTTTCTAGCCATATTCTAATTTCTTTTAAATTAGGCAAATAATATTCATGACCATGTATATGATTCTGATGAATTAAGACTCAGTCCCACTTGTTTTTTTTTTTTTTCTTTAAGTATAAGATCAAAATGAGTTATTTAGAACGGAGCAAATTTATATTGTTTAATCTATGTCACTCTTCTTTCAATTAAGGATTTGAAATGACTACATTGGAGTCTTTTTGAAACCATGAGTCAGTGTGAAAATCTGTTTATTGACAAAAAGAGGTAACATGATGACAGGTATCATTTTAGATAGTTTGCATCATTACTTAATGGAGCTGTCACTTTCTGTATAACCCTGCACAAATTATTATTCCCTTTCTGTGACTTAGTTTGTTCCATTATAAAATGTGGTTAACAATATGACCTATTTTATGCAGTTACTATGAAGATTGAGTAAGTTAGTTGATGTAGCACAATTAGAAAATAGTATTTAGTGTATAGTAAATAATCAAGAAATGTTAAGTATTATCATCATTATTATTGTCATCTCAATGTTCACAAAAATCTATGAATGAAATATTATTGTTATTATCCCGATATTACAGATGAGGAAACTAAGGCTCAGAGAGGTTGATGCTTACCTTATCTAATTCTAAGAATTATTTGAGATTTAAACAACATCAAAGATATCAAAGCATTTTTGAAACATGAATCACAGTACCAACAAAAGGAGTTAAGGGATTATTTGAGCTAAAGAGAACAAAGAACAATCACATTAACAGGTCCTTGCTAGATATGCAAGCAGTGAAGTTTAAAAGAAGTAGGAAGGGAAAAATGAAGGTGGGGAAATTGGAGGGGGAGACAAAACATGAGAGACTATGGGCTCTGAGAAACAAACTGAGGGTTCTAGAGGGGAGGGGGTGGGGGATGGGTTAGCCCGGTGATGGGTATTAAAGAGGGCACGCATTGAGTGGAGAGCTGGGTGTTATATGCAAACAATGAATCATGGAACACTACATCAAAAACTAATGATGTAATGTATGGTGATTAACATAACATAATAAAATAAAATAAAATGAAAAAAAATATATATAAGAAGAGGTTTCTGAATTTGGACTATAATTTATGAGGAATATGATTCTTACTGACTCTAGAATCATAAACTGTGCCCAGGATACCCCACGGCAAATTTCTATGATACTGAGAGTAAAAGCTCTTTAATCTGACATGGGTTTATTTAAATCATAAACAATTAGAAACAAATGCCATTTTGCAGTTGACTCCATGCTCTGTTGTTCTTTAATGAAAATACCAGATAACCCAAACATAATTAATTCAAAGTTTATTTTTATGGATATTATCTTTAATATTAATGAGGTTTACCCATGTTTGTATGAGTCATGATTTCTGAGATTTCTTTTTCCGTTTCATACTCTATATGAAAGTTGAATAGTTGAAAACTAGCTGAAAGGTCTACCATTCTATGCAGATAATTCTTGTACTAGTACGTAATGTGGGGTTTTGTTTGTTTGTTTTATCTAATAGAATAGCTTCAGATTAGCTGTTATAAGAATTACATTTCCATGTGTACCATCCAACTGCTTATGTTTTTTTAAAAATGCATTTGCCCCTTGTGCTGGAAAAATTACCCAGTTAACGCCATGATAATAGTAGTGATTTTCAGGAAAGGATCTGTGGATCCTTTTCTCTGTAATTTACTTGCTGTTTCTGACAACCCTTCACAATGGCTGTAATCAGTGTGGTGATTTTTCCCATCATTTCTGCCCAGAGTTGCCCATCACTGTTTCACTCACATGTTTTTAAGTACTGCATTACCTTTCTCAGTTTGCCGTTGATTGCAATTAATCAGTTTTTTTTCATTGTTAAGAACTTTCCACTCATAAACACTATAAACATGAGTGAAATGTATTTTTCTCTTGAAAGGAAACAGAATTATGAAATTTAAATAATTTAAATAAATGTTAGAGATTATCTAGTGCTACCAATCAACACATGTAGCAAAAGGGAAAAATGGGTTTTCACAGGTTAAACATCAAGGCCAAGTGACAAAGAGATTAGGTAAGAGATTAGACCTTTTGACTCTCTTCATTTCTCCATAATTCTCACATTAAGTGGCTTACTAATAGCAGTGAATTAAATCTAAATGTGCAAATCCAAATGTAGGTAATCATTGCTTATTTCAATTATTAGAACACTCCCAGAGGGCAGACACTTTAGTGCTTTTGTTCACTTTTGTATTTGTAGTACTTAGAATGGTGATATCAGATGCTCAATAAATATTTTTGAATAAGTAAATGAATAGTTAGTTGAATAATACCCCGTCACATACATGCACAATTTTTTCCCCCTTAATTACCTGGATTTTTAAATAGAGTTGTGTTTTATTTACTTCTTTAGCTGTCTACATAATTTATTTTTCTTTTTTGTATATTATGTACAATCTTACCACTATATTAAAGGTATAATATTTATCCAACCAGCTAGTTTTTAAATTTTTTTCCATATGAAGTCATATGACATGTGATTATTCTTCTAATTAAATTGATTAAATGAATTCATTTATTCATTAATACGTTAAACAGTTTAATTTCATGATTTAAAGAGCTGTCACTAAAAATATTTTTTATAATTATGAATCATAGGTTAAAATACATGAAATCTAACTTGCTGGTATTGAGAGTGTGAAATGAGAAAATAAATGTTTAGAAATATTTGTCCCAATAGTAAAACTATTTCTATACTCTCCTCCCTATTACAGCCTTCTTTTCATGGGAAATAGTTTCCCAGGAGTATTTCTCATCCTCTTTTCCTTCTTCAGGAAGATCTAGGTACCTTATATATTCTCTGCTGCTAACACAGTGTGTGTTTTGTTGTTGTTGTTGTTGTTTTTGGTCTTGGGTCAGATAATCTTAAATCTAGGAAATAACTTGGCTTCAAATATAAATTCTTCATAGTTTAATTTATCGAGTGCCACCCTAGAGAATCATGATTAACCACAACTATGGGGGTTTAGTGTAACAGAACTAATAAGGATCATCAAAATGAATCTTGTATTTGACTGAGCATCTGCAGTGGTGTGCATGCTCCATTCATCTATTACCAAAAACAAGAAAAAAGAACGATTAGAAGAAAGAGGAAAAAAAAGTTGTAAGAAACTGCATTTCTGTCATCTCTTTGCTTTAGTGTTGAATTAACAAGCTGGTGATATATAAGCATGTGTAAATTATGCTGTTTTTCACTGCACAGTGAGAGACCAAAAACAAAATTCCAGAAACAAACAAACAAAAAAACCCAAATGGTTAATGCACAGCATATCATTCACAGATATCTCCAGGAGTAATCTCATTTTTTTTTTTTTTTCCACTGAGTCTGCTGTTGCAATGTTGGCCACATTTATGTCTGTAGCCCAGGCTGCTTTAAGGGCAGCCCGCAGCAACCCAGGTTGTAAATGATCTGAACTGGTCTTCTATGCTCAGACACTGGATGATGCTCACCCCTTCTCCTGACTGTGGGTAACTTTATCAGTGAAAATCTTTCTCCATTTCTTAAATTCAGACAAACTGGTTCAGAGGCATTGAAAGTCTTCCTCAGAGATTCTGGCTTTCCTCCTAGATTAGTTGGTTATTAATAATTCTGACTTTCCAGATAATAACAATAATTCAAACTGTTCTTCCTCTTTTCCCAGTGGCACAGCTCAAGAAGCATGAGTGATGTGGCTAGTCGTCAGAATACTAAACTTTGAAGAGAAACTAGTCTTGAGCATTTTGGCCATAAATAAATGGGAAGCTTTGGGTAACAATTCTCCAAGCCTGACAAGACACATGAAATCCTTGGCCAGTTCTTAAAGCTTTCCACCTGCAGACTATGGTTAAGCACTTCTGCATTTCCAGTCCTGTATTACGTTTCATTGTAGTGACTGTTCACCTCATTTTCTTTCTTAGGGCCTGTCCAGCAGATCTTAGAGCATCTTTTCTTTTTATTTCTCCTTTACACTTTCAGGATTTACAGCAAAGCAGAGAGAATAGGAGTCCTGCATTTCTTGGTAGGAGAGCCATGTTAAACTTGCCAGAGAAGTAAGCATTTTTACCAACTGGATGACAATACAAAGCAAAACGATCTGTTTACTTCCCTAAACTGCCAAGAAGGAGAGCCACCCCACTTCATTATCCCAAATATGAGAAGCCTTTAAGATCATGAGGAAGGCGTTGGACCAAGGGAGGATGCTATATCTGGCATGATTTCAAAATACTGACTAGAAATTCAAGACAGCAAGATTAATCACACTGAGGCATCTTGGGGCTCTCTGCAAAAATAAATCTTAATTAAGTTAGGAATTTTATTTTCCCCCATTTGGAAAAATTTCAAATAGGTTTTTTTTGTTGTTGTTGCTAACACTGTTTGATTTTTAAATAAAATGCATTGTTTTTTTCCAATTACAAATGGAAAATATATTCACTATAGAAAAATTAGAAAACATGAAAGAGCAGAAAGCAGAGGAGATAACAATTCTAATCTTTATATAACCATTGTTAACATTTGCTGAAATGTTGTCTCCATATATTTTTGTAAATGAAATCATACTGCTCACATGTTGTAGCCTGCTTGTCCACTTAATATATATCTAAAGTATTTTAAAGTCATAAGGTACTTTGCTATCATGTGATTTTAATAGCTGTCTAGTATTCCATCATGTGGACATAGAATAATTTACCTGACCAATGTCTTCTTGCTCAGTTAGGTCATTTCCAATTTGCTACCATTATACTTCTTCCTTTATGATCTCTTAGTACTCTGTTCACAATGCTAATACTCCAGATTATATTATATTATGGTTAATTGTGAATATATATGTTTGCCCTCTTTTGCTGATAGCACCTTCAGCTTTGGGATTTGGTCTCTTTAAGATTTTTTTTTTTTTTAATTTATTTGAGACAGAGAGAATGAGAGAGAGAGAGCACATGAGAGGGGGGAGGGTCAGAGGCAGAAGCAGGCTCCCTGCCGAGCAGGGAGTCCGATGCGGGACTCGATCCAGGGACTCCAGGATCATGACCTGAGCCGAAGGCAGTTGCTTAACCAACTGAGCCACCCAGGCGCCCTTGGGATTTGGTCTCTTTAAATCATTGTCCCACCAGCATCTAGTCCAGGATCAATGTGGGAAATGAAAGGTGTATACCCAAATTATATGTATGAACATAATTTGAAACCTAAGAATTACATGTGGACGCGGTAAGTTTTGACATATAGCAAAGACCAGGAAAAAAAATGGTTATAGTGTCTTACTATGGAATGCTAGTTTGATTGGGAGATATCCTGCATTATGATCACCATCCCTTCAAAGAGCAACAGAGGGTCAAGAGACCTCCTGCAAACATAGTGTTTCAGACATTTGTCTTTTTTCGAAGTTTTATCACCAAGGGGCATTTCTTCAGAACCCTAACTGCAGCAATCATAGTTTAACTCTATTAAATAAATTCTGGTATATAACAGATTAGGTTTTGAGTTCCAGCTCTGCTCCTCACTAGCTATATAAGTTTGGGTGAGTTATTTAACCTCTCTGTGTACCACTACTTTCTGTCTATAAAATGTGAGTAAAAATGCCCACCCCAAAGGTTTATGAGGAAAAATTAATTAGGTTTTTTTTTAAAAGTTAAATAAAATCATGTATAAAAAATGTAACAATGCCTAACAAATAGCAGTAAATTAATAAATATGACACCTTAGGCTTCTTTTATTTTTCCTTTCCTTAAATCTTCTTGACACTTAGGACTGACGCCACTTCAAACAGTCAGTGACTTGATCCCCTGAGGATTAATGCTTCATGTAGTCCTCATCTGGCAGAGACAGGGGAGAACACCCTATATGCAAGAGAAATGAGGTAGCCCTGGCTTTCCTATTTTCCTTTCTTTTAATAGTTATAAATACAAAAGTAGCTATTACATGTCAGAGGTGTCTTAACACTATGTATTTATAGTTAGTCCAGAGCAAGGCATGCCACTCTGAAATGCAGGCTTCAGGATCTTGCTCTTGGCTCTGATATTTTCTAGAGTCCATCATAAATTAGAGCTCATTTTAAAACAGGATAGGCACATGAAAGAACATTGTAGATTATCCAAACTGCTAAGGTAGAAGTCTGTGGTTTGTAGCTCCAGGAAGATTGATGGTTCCTTGGACACTCCGCTCTGTGAGTGGGAATTGAAGGTGTCATCTGGGAGGGCACATATGAGCTGTCCTCAGAAGTTGAACGGTCCACTCCAGCTGAGTCATCTAGACTGGGATCACAGTTTCTGTGTTCACATCTATTTTTATAGAGCTAAGCCTTCCATGTGCTTGGAGATAAATACCTATGTACTGGGGTACAGAGATGGACAAGGAACTTCTGACCGGCAGAACTGGATGAAAGTCGGCGTTGTTGAATTCCAGGCTAGAATGGAACTGTGGGCAGAACAGCCCAGTAAGATGCAGGTGTTGTGTGGCATCTAGCAGTGACTGTCAGGCTGTTCATCTGAGTGGTTGGTTCAGGTTTCAGAGGTGGGATGGGGAGGGGGAAGCAGGGAGGAAGGAGAGCTAAGTGGCTCCTGGGAGCTTTTCTCTTGTTCTAGTGTTTCTCTGAACCATAATTATTGTCATGTGCTCAAAGACTTGGTAGCAGGAACAGAGAATCTCTTTGGTGAAGTGCTTAATCTGTAATTCGATCTGAGTGTCTTTGGACATGCAGGAGATCCCAGAGAAACTGTAATTAGTGGTTTATAAATGTAAAATAGCACATTGTGGCTGAGCACAGATCCTTTCTTTACCCTCCTGAGAGCTCTGAGTTCCATGAAAAAGGAATGTAGCCCTTTGATGTAGGTAGGAATGCAGATACCTGTTTCAGCCACTGATTCTTATGCCTATCCTCTTACCAGTAATATTGCATAACAGAAGGATCTCATGTGAGCAAGGAGCCCCTGAGGGCTCAGAGCTGTTTTGTGTGCTTACAGATGGGTAGAGTTCAAATTGCAGGCAGAGTTCAAATTAACTGGAAGATGCAGCTCAACCTTTTAAAATGTGTCTGATGCATAGCTTAGATGGGAGGAAATAAGGTAGGCTGAAAGAGACGTGTTGGAACTAGTTGTACATAAATTCTGCTCTATTTAATTTGTGAGATTTTCTCGAAATAAAGGTCTCTATTATAATTTCTCCCAAGGCTCAAGATGTGGCCTAAAAAAATTAAGAGGGACCATATATATATATATATATATATATATAGTATATGTATATATGTATGTGTGTGTGTGTATATATATATATACACACACATATATATATATATATATATATTTTTTTTTTTGTATTGGTTATACCGACACTGCATTTTCTGATCCAAAATCAGATCACAGGCTTCACATATCTGCAGCAAAGTCATGAGCCAAACACCTAGACATCCTGTGCAGGATGCAAATTTGGCACGCTGAGGAGATTAATGATTTAATGCTTTTATAACTTATTCCTTAAACATGTGTCTGTATTTACTTATATGGAAGTCTGAGGGCTACTTTGGGCATGGCTAGTGGCTTCCTCAGCTTTACCCCTTCTTTTGTTCCAAGCATTTCACTGGGGATGATGGGGGAGACCTCAGGAAGGCCACTGAATGTGAACCTGGTTTTGAAATACAGAGAGGATTTTAATAAGCAAAGTTAACCTAAGGAAGGATTTCAAGATTAGGAAGGTAAACACCTAGAAATTCCCATTATATGGAATTCCAGAAATTCCAGAAACCTCAATGAAACCTCCATGCTAATAGCCACTACCAAGAAAAACCCAAATGACATTTAAGTAATAAATATATTTTAAAATGGAAATGATTTACTTTTTAAAATAATCATCTTTGCTTGAATATGCTGATTATACTGACAAAGTGGTATTCTTTTCTCCCATGTTCAATTCATTATAAGGGTTCATAAACTGGAGTTACACTAAGAGGTTTAATGAATAAAGGATAATATAAACAAACATAATTGTGACAGTTGAGGGATAAAGATGAGAAGTCTCCCACCTCACACTGGCTAGTCTCCAAATCTTCAATTCTTTGAATATCCTTCAGTATATTCACAATGGTGGTAGCTGTAGTTTGGTTTTTATTTATTTTTTTATAACATCTGTGCAACACACCCTAAAGCAGGGATTAGAAATGGTCTGTTTGTTTAGTCAACTTAGTGTCAAAGAAAAGGAGCGATGAAGGGAGGAAAGAAAGGAAGGACGTTGAATGTCCACGGCTTTAACAAAACCCAATAAACCTAACAAGGTTACTGTGTTATTATCTATTTTCCATAGTTCCCTCTTGTTTATAACACACACACACACCACACCGCCCACTTGTATTTATACACAGCACTTGACCTTAAAAAGCTTTGAACTTGAAACCTCTGCTGAAAGGCTCTTATTTTCCTGATACCATAGTTAGTGATGGCCTTTGATTACTCATCCAGCTTTGGACTCATTGTCAAATCCTAAATGAAATCACTGTGTGAATTTGAACATATTACTTGATGATTCTGAGCCTGGTTGCCTTATGTGTCGCATAGACATATTACAGATTAATAGCTATATTGTAGGGCGCCTGGGTGGCTCAGTTGGTTAAGCGACTGCCTTCGGCTCAGGTCATGATCCTGGAGTCCCGGGATCGAGTCCCGCATCGGGCTCCCTGCTCGGCGGGGAGTCTGCTTCTGCCTCTGACCCTATCCCCTCTCATGTGTTCTCTCTCTCAAATAAATAAAATCTTAAAAAAAAAAAAAAAAAGCTATATTGTATTGGGATTACATACAGCAATATAAAGTTTGTTTTTTTGAGAATAGAGTGACTTCATCTTTTTTTTTAATATGCAAACATGCTTCTCCCTTCACTGCCCGTATACCAGCCATGGTGTTGTCTCTGTGGCTGTGTCAATCCATGGCCAACTTTATTGATGGTAATGTGGCTAAGCCAGTTTTTGGGGCCTCCATACTCACATACATGTGCAAAATATTTATATTACAACATAGGCTTTACTATCTGGTCTCAGAAAGAAGATAAACTTTCCACAGGGGTCTTTTTTCCCGCCTCTTTGACTCACATACAATGATATATCATTTGATGAATGTTTAGTATATGATGAGCTAGGTACCAATGTTTATATGCATTTTTATATACTAACTCTCATAAAAGTCCTAAAAAGAGGAAACTATTTTTATCTGAAGTCATATCTTAAAAACCCATGCATTTAACCACTGTGTTATTCTGCCTTTCGAAGAATAGCAAAGAGAACAACATCCAGGAATAACTACAGATGTAGAGATCAGAGACCCAAAATATTGCCCTAGCTTCTGTCTGTTGGAGAAAAAGAACAGAACGATGTATGTATAGATTATAATTCTAAGTGAAGTTCTTCCACCTGATCAAAACAAGAATTTCTATTTTCAAATGCAAAGTCTTATTAAAATAATCAAAGGAAGTCTTAGTCTTGTCCGAAGTGATACCAATTAAGAGTTTATCATCCTATTATTGAGAATCACAGTAAAAATTTATACTGGAAGCTAAACTATCATCATTATAAATGTGGATATTATTCTAAGTAGAACAGAAATCTGGTCTAGAAATCTGTATAAATAATTGTGTTTCAATGGGGTCGGAAGGGTTGGGGGTGGGGAATATATGTGGAGTGTGGTCATCAACCTATTAGACTTACTAGACTTTCCATTGACTCTTTAAACCTTGCCAAATAATCAGAATTTGATGTCTTAAGATTCTTAGCATCTTTAAGGTAATAAATGTTTAATAAATTTAATAATTTTTAAATTATTAAATGTCATTATTTTAGTAATGATACACATTTTTAAACAAAGTAACACACATCTTTTGAATGCCAATTTTGAATTAAGTTCTTACCATGCTAGGCACTGCAGAGGATACAAAGAAATGAAGTTAAGGAACCAGCTTCCAAGAAGCTAACAATCTAGTTTGAGCGCATATGTGTGTATATATATATATACATATACACAAATAATTGAGTAACACTAACATGAAGGCTCTTTTAGTTAATGGACTTTGTTTTATCCACCAGTCTATGTCCAAAAGTAAGAACAGCACTAGCACCTAGTAGTCACTTAATAAATATTTAACAAGACTAAACAAATGGAAGGGTGAGAGAGAAATAGTTGTAATAAGTAATAGAAAAGATATCACGCATATCTCTTAGTAGTACCCAGACAGTATGGGATTAAATGTCAAATTAACGATAAAGGACATAGTTAAGGAGTTCAAAGGGTGACATTTGAGAGGATTAAAAGAAGTTGTTTCTGAAGGTGCCCATCATGTTGTCTGACATTTGTTAAATCCTAACAACTGTCAGTTCCTAAAATCTAATATAGTAATTGAGTAAACCATGTCTTTTCCATACCCAGAGATATATATGTGAAAAGAGATTGACATGATAATTTACGTCAACTAGAATGAAATGAAGTCTTGTATTTATAACTAATGAGTTGGCAGAGTAGGAGACCACTTGCTTATATGAGTAAATTTATTTCCTTTGTTTTCAGTTCAGAATTTATTAATTATTTTTTCACCCATATTCTATTATTTTGGTTTTTTCACCCATATTCTATTATTTTGTTTTCTATTATTACTTAGCCAATTGTTTGAGTCTCTTTTTCATCAGTGATTTGTGTTTTAATTGAGTCAGTATTGCATAGATTCCTTCCAAATATACTGTGGATTGCAGCTTCTTAAATGCCTCTCCTTTATGAAAAGAAATTGGTTTGGTTTTAATCTGTGGTAACCTTCTAAACTCTGAAATGGTTGTTTTATATCAGGCTATCTTTTGGCAATTCTGTTAAACATTTGTACACTGAAGTGGCACACTATGCAAACTTCAACTTGAAAATATTAAAAAAAAAAAAAAAACACCCTCCCTGTCACATGGAATAGGTATTTAGACCTCAGTTTTTATACTGCATTACATTTTCATTCCTTTCATTTATATCAGTCATCACACACATTGACTATTGCTTATCAGATACTTCACTAGGTATGTTGGGGCTAGAAAGTGTGATTCATGTTCTCTAAACCCAAGAACCTTTATCCTTATGGTAGTGATAAAATATGCACACATTGTTTGAAAAAAATAACTACACAGAGGGATGTGGATACAGTAAGTGCCAAATGAGTTGCTCCAAAAAGAAGTGCTTTTAAGAGTTCAGGCAACAATAACATTGGAAAAGAGATCAGTAAGTATGGAATCTGATGACGGGTCGGGGTAGGAACTTGACAGAAAAGGTGACAACTGAGCTGGGCCTTGAAGGATGGATGGAGAAAAACAGAGAGTGTTTCATACGGATATAGAAGGAGAGACTGTAGCAGGTGCACCGAGCAAAAAGGCAATAAGGCACGATACAGGAGATAGTGAGTTTATTATGCTATCTAGGATGAAGTTCACTGTGGGTGAGTTTTAAAAGAGGTCTGGATAAATTAGGTTGGAGATATGATGTTTGTGGGAGTTACTTAAATTTCTAGAAGTAGATGGCATACTTATAAACTCTATGTAGTAATAACAATATTTCAAACCAATTTCCAGTTTACAAATCAATTTTATATATCTAGTTTCTCATGTGATCTTTACAGAAACCCTGTGAGAAATATTCTTTTTTTTTTTTTAAGATTTTATTTATTTGACAGTGAGAGATACAGTGAGAGAGGGAACACAAGCAGAGGGAGTGGGAGAGGGAGAAGCAGGCTTCCCGCAGAGCAGGGAGCCCAATGTGGAGCTTGATCCCAGGACCCCGGGATCATGACCTGAGCCGAAGGCAGATGCTTAACGACTGAGCCACCCAGGCGCCCCTGTGAGAAATATTCTTAAAGTTAAAATCATAGATAATAGAAACTGAGTGTCAAACGGTGGAGGCTTACCCAATGTCACAGATCTAGACATCAGAACACAGATGTGAATCCAAGTATGACCTTAAATCCCAGGTTTGCCTTACCACTCCACTTTACTTATGAGAAGATGACTATTAATCATTATCATCTGACTAAGATGAAATGAACTCATTTCTGGCTAGATAAGACCATTAGAACTGAGGTGTGATCACTCTTTGAGGAGGAGAGGTTGCTTAATCTACATCCTCTGCATTGTTTTCAATACATTGGCTCATTTGTGATTCTGCCACTTTTATAAATAAACAGACTATGTATGGATTTTAACCTGAATTTCTCCGGAGATACAGCAAATCCCTTTCTATGTCATTATAACATATAATTAAATAGTAGTTTCAGCTTTTTCTGATTTCACATTCTTTTCATATGCCGAATTGTTATAACATCTTAATGATTTAAACATACCAGGTTATCATTATGCCCATTTAACAAATGTATGAAGGCAAAAAGAGAATAATCTACCCATCACCTGACTCATATTGGTAGTGGAGCCAAGCATCCTGACCCTCAGATCAGCTAACCGTCCACAGTTCTAGGCTGCTGCCTAGGATACTCATCATCATAGTTTGCATTTGGTAGAACAGTTTAGCAGTATGTATCAGAAGATACGAAAATATCTGTTGAGAATTTAATATTGTTGGATTCTTCCTGGAAACTTGCAATTTCTAACTGAGCTCCAGGCCTTTCTATTATTGTACTTAGTGCTATAAAATGAACTAATTAACATTAACCTATTTTTAGCTCATGTAACCATGTACTAAGACACTTAACCATGGCTAAAGATTGCCGGAGGGAGGACACTATCTTTCACTTCCAAGATGAGCTGTACAGCAGAAAAATGGCCATGGCTCTGATGTTGGACATACACCAACCTAGCTTCGAAGTGTTAGAGACAAGAAGGGGTTATCTTCCTGGGCAATGACACTAAAAAGAGATAAATTCCCCGTAATACATTACAGTGAGGTCTAAAGTAATGGCTTTCTTCTCTCCTCCTTCTAGCTGGATGTGAAAGATTTCATTTGGCCTCTTGCAATTTCCAGGAGGATTAAAGTACAAATTGTGTAGCCAAGGGATCCATCCCTGGCAATAGAATAGAGTTAGTTAACCTTGACTAAAGTTAATTTAGCTACTGGAAATGGTAATAGGCAAGGGTTAGGAAGGCAGATGCCAGTTCACACTGTTTGTCATGTATCTTGCCACCTTCCCTAATGTTTCAACTAATTTGCTTCTTATTTTTAAAATAAAAACTGTGTACCTTATTTACAGTTAGATACTAGTCATATAGCTTGCTCATCTCTCTGTTCCTTTGATGTTTATATGATCACTGTCAAGATGTGATAGTATAATTCAAATTCAGCAAGACTTTAATTTATTGTACATTGGGTGATAATAAAAATATCAAAGTAGGGGCGCCTGGGTGGCTCAGTGGTTGGGCGGCTGCCTTCGGCTCAGGTCATGATCCCTGGGTCCTGGAATCGAGCCCCACGTCCGCCCCCCTGCTCAGCGGAGAGCCTGCTTCTCCCTCTCTCTCTGCCTGCCTCTCTGCCTACTTGTGCTTTCTCTCTCTGTGTCAAATAAATAAATAAAATCTTTAAAAAAATAAAAATAAAAAATAAAAATATCAAAGCACATCACATTGCCTTTCTATTACACTTTTCTAAGAAGAACAGGGATCTTAACAACATTTGATTTTGCTTTAAGAATAAACTCATCTAGTTCAGGTTATTCCTCAATAGACCAAACAGCTTTTTATATTTATATGTGATGTTGTGTTTTGGCAAAATTCAATTGCTAATTAGGGGTAGAATAACCTCTCTCTACAATTTTTTGCTAAGTACGTTTAGATACACGCACACGCACGCATACACACACTGTGCTCCTACCCAGTCTCTTTCTCATACGTGCATGTGTGTAAATTGGAAGTAGAAGAGAACCTACGATGTGTGTTCGAAAGGGGCAGGATGATTTGATTTTTTTTTCCCCCTCTCTCTGAGCTGACTTTAACACAGGATCAAGGCAATCACCCATAGCTGACTACTTCATGGTGCAGCTGGAACACCCCACATATGGGACATCTGCCAGCCTAGCATTTGCCAGGTCAGGGCTCTGCAGATTCTGTAAAATGTTACTGTTTAAAGGCTTCTGATAAAATTCTGTGGTCATGTGTCAGGGCATTACATTAGAATCAGATTTCTAAATGGACACAGGGTTAAATTAGCCATTGTGACTGTCATATTTTAAATATAACTCAGAAATACAAGCACAAAAGATGTAAAGTCCCATTTTTAGACTGGGAAACAAAATGAGTAGAAGATAGCATTTTCATCACGTGAAATGTTTAAATTTGAATAATTGGAGAATAATTTTTCTGGGATTACAGCCTTTCCCAGAGAAAAAGTAAAGTTAAGCTATTTCCTATTAACACCGTCTTTTGCTGGTTAGGCTGGTCCCCTTCAATAGACGCTGTTGGTCATGAGGTTATACAGGGACACAAAGCCACCAAGCTCACAGGGCAGGAGAGCAGCTCAAATAAATTCTGCCTATGTGAGTTAAAGTGCTGAAATGATGATGCCTCTGAACTAAGAACCAGAGTGAGAACCCTGTTGTAATTTTTGGTATTAGGAGAAAAAGATGTCATCTATTTTGTGTGATCTATTAGTGTTGTTAGAAGAATAAAATGAGATAATGTACCTAAAAGCCCTTTGAAAGGTGTGAAAGGCTATATAAGGACACAGGGGGCCTTGTTTGACCTACATTATAGCAAGATCTTTGAGTAGCTGAGAAGCTGACCACAGGGTAACTAAGAGACTGAACTACCATCAAACTTTGCTGAAGGAGAGCTTGATGAAAGGGATGATTTTGTTTACTAAATTTGATAACCCTGAAAGCTTTTTTTTAAATTTTAATTTAAATTCGTATAGTTGGAAAGTGTTTTTGAAAAATAGTAATTATTTTTATTGCTTTGGTATATAGAGTAGCAGCATCAGAAAGGAAGGGGAAGGTTTTGGAATCGGACTTCTCTATTTTGGAAGCTGATTCCCGTAATTTATTGTATGATCTCAGCCAGGTTAAGTTCTCTGAACCTGTAAAATATATTATACATTATGTTTTTTTGAAGATCATGTGATTTAACATAATATATAGTACTTAGCATATTTCTAGAAGTTAGTAAGCATGGAGGTTCCTTTCCCACCTGTAATAATGTAGATTAGTGTTGCACGAAGTGCAGTATCTGAACCAACATTTTAGAATTACCTGGAGGGATAAAAATGCAGATTCCTGAGGTCTGCTCCAGACCTTCTATAGGTGGATCCTAGGAATGCACTTTTCAACAAACATTCCAGCTAATTAAACTTACCACTGTTGATGACTATCGATTTAGATAGAGACTTATAATAGAAACTAGTATTTAGTATGCAAGGTTGTTCAATTTGAGAATATAGAAACAAAATTTTAAGCTCAACTGACCCAGGAACTGCATGGAAGTTTCTAGTATCTACTTTATGTTAATTTTGTCTGTTTTGCTATCATTTGCTTCTTTATTCCAAAGACCAGAAGAACAATTAAATATTTCTTTTAATTAGGGGGCCTACTAAGTAAAGGTTTTCATGGTCTTACTGTACTTCATTGTAATTTAGCATTGGATATGCAGAAAGGAAATTAATAAGCAATAAAGCATATTGAATTTGTCATCTCAAAAAACCAGTTTAAAGTTGATAATCAAACTAACAGAGGTCAAATAAAGATTTGTCCTTTCCCTGCCAAAAAAAAGCAGAAGGAAATAGAGAAGTTCAAGCTAGATGCTTAGCAGCCCCATGTGGCTCACTTACCAGCAAAGAATTGGGCATACATTTTTAATATGTATAAGCTAAATGTTAAGTCCATTTATTTTTGACATTTTTAAATGTTTATTCATAAATCCTTCAAAGATGGGTAAAGTATAATTTAGGCTGAAAAATATGTCAATTTGACATTAACTTAAAAGTCTGAGCCTTATCCAAAGAATAAACTATTGAAATTGTGGAGAGTATTAATGACATCTAATAGCTTGTTGAAAAGTAGAGAAGTCAAACTCAAGAATAGGCAGAGCAAGAATAAGGTTTATAAGGATCTCTCTGGACAGAGAAGGAGGTGTGTGTGTTGGAGGGGCGGGTGGCTCACGAATGAGAAACAGGTATATATTTATAGCAGTGGGAATTGAAATATTCTCCATAGTGGTCTGAAGTTAATACATCATATGATCAAGATATGAGTTTCTAATTTCATCTCTTTTGCAGCTTGCTGAAATATCAAGGCCCTTTGACAGTTATCAGGGATACCAATTATCTGTTCAGGAGGTTCTTTCCTAGCATGTGGTTGACAATTGAATTACCTTAAGAAGTAATACAAGTCTACAGCTCCTTTGGAAGCTCTCTGTTCACCCACAATATGAGGTTGCGAGTAGATGACTTTACCTGCTCTCCCTATTTTTTTTTTTAAAGATTTTATTTATTTATTTGAGAGAGAGAGAATGAGAGAGAGCACATGAGAGGGGGGAGGGTCAGAGGGAGAAGCAGACTCCCTGCCGAGCAGGGAGCCCGATGCGGAACTCGATCCCGGGACTCCAGGATCATGACCTGAGCCGAAGGCAGTTGCTTAACCAACTGAGCCACCCAGGTGCCCTACCTGCTCTCCCTATTTTCACCTTCCTTTCTTTATATAGGACAGCCTTGCTAGTTATTGCATATGTTCTCATGGATGCTTTATAGCCAGCAATTCAAATGGCCCTAGATATTCCCTCACTCGTGGACCATTAAGAGTGTAGTCTTAGCGCACCTGGGTGGTTTAGTTGGTTAAGCATCTGCCTTCGGCTTGGGTCATGATCCCAGGGTCCTGGGGTTGAGTCCCGCATCAGGCTCCTTGCTCAGCTGGGAGCCTGCTTCACCCTCTGCCTGCCCTTTCGTCAGCTTGTGCTCTCTCTCTCTCGCTCTGACAAATAAATAAAAATAAAATCTTTCAAAAAAAAAAAAAGAGTGTAGTCTTACTTATGTGAACTCAAAATACACTTGGAAGTAGTCCTTGGAATGGGATGCTGGGGAACTGGACCACCAAAGTGCCTCCATTCTACCTGAGCTCTTGATATTCTTGTGATCTTAGAGGAATATCCTAATCTGGCAGATGGTGGCCTCCTTCTAGGAATGTTCAAATAATTTAATGCAAGCCAAAGTTCTAACATTTTGGAATAGAACCAATGGATAGTTCATTCTTTAAACTTAAAATAGTCCTTACCCAGGCGCCTGGGTGGCTCAGTTGGTTAAGCGACTGCCTTCGGCTCAGGTCATGATCCTGGAGTCCCTGGATCGAGTCCCGCATCGGGCTCCCTGCTCGGCAGGGAGTCTGCTTCTCCCTCTGACCCTCCCCCCTCTCATGTGCTCTCTCTCATTCTCTCTCTCTCTCAAATAAATAAATAAAATCTTTAAAAAAAAAAAAATAGTCCTTACCCAATGGGCCAAGAAATCTGCCAGAATCAATTTAGAGCAGAAGTACCAGGCCAGAGAACAAAATCTTGTGTTTTTGTTGTTGTTGTTGTTGTTTGTTTGTTTGTTTAGATTCCTCTCAGTCTTCCTGGTTTAATTCTTCAGGCTTAGTTAGGGTGACTAAATCCCTGTCTGTGACTTGTTATTCTATACAAATTGTTAATGGTTCCTCTTTCTAAATTGTTTCGTTCTCTAAAAGTGTTCCAATACGGATGCTAAATTATGTGGCCACCCTTGTCAGACTACAGAGGTTACTTCCTTTGGGAAGCCTTTTCTTTTATTTTTATTTATTTTTTTAAATTTTATTCTTATGTTAATCCCCATACATTACATCATTAGTTTTAGATGAAGTGTTCCATGATTCATTGTTTGTGCACAACACCCAGTGCTCCATGCAGAATGTGCCCTCCTCAATACCCACCACCAGGCTAACCCATCCTCCCACCCCCCCTCCCCTCTAGAACCCTCAGTTTGTTTTTCAGAGTCTATCGTCTCTCATGGTTCCTCTACCCCTCCGATTTCCCCTGCTTCATTCTTCCCCTCCCGCTACCTTCTTCTCCTTCTTCTCTTTTTTTTTTTCTTAACATATATTGCATTATTTGTTTCAGAGGTACAGATCTGAGATTCAACAGTCTTGCACAATTCACAGCGCTTACCAGAGCACATACCCTCCCCAGGGTCTATCACCCAGTCACCCCATCCCTCCCACCCCACCCACCACTCCAACAACACTCAGTTTGTTTCCTGCGATTAAGAATTCCTCATATCAGTGAGATCATATGATACATGTCTTTCTCTGTTTGACTTATTTCACTCAACATAATACCCTCCAGTTCCATCCACATCGTTGCAAATGGCAAGATCTTATTCCTTTTGATGGCTGCATAATATTCCATTGTATATATATACCACCTCTTCTTTATCCATTCATCTGTTGATGGACATCTTGGCTCTTTCCACAGTTTGGCTATTGTGGACATTGCTGCTATAAACATCAGGGTGCACGTAGCCCTTCAGATCCCTACTTTTGTATCTTTGGGGTAAATACCCAGTAGTGCAATTGCTGGATCATATGGTAGCTCTATTTTCAACTTTTTGAGGAACCTCCATACAGTTTTCCAGAGTGGCTGCACCAGCTTGCATACCCACCAACAGTGTAGGAGGGTTCCCCTTTCTCCGCATCCCCGCCAACATCTGTCGTTTCCTGACTTGTTCATTTTAGCCATTCTGACTGGTGTGAGGTGGTATCTCATTGAGGTTTTGATTTGGATTTCCCTGATGCTGAGCGATATTGAGCACTTTTTCATGTGTCTGTTGGCCATTTGGATGTCTTCTTTGGAAAAATGTCTGTTCATGTCTTCTGCCCATTTCTTGATTGGATTCTTAGTTCTTTGGGTGTTGAGTTTGATGAGTTCTTTATAGATTTTGGATACTAGCCCTTTATCTGATATGTCATTTGCAAATATCTTCTCCCATTCTGTCGGTTGTCTTTTGGTTTTGTTGACTGTTTCCTTTGCTTTGCAAAAGCTTTTTATCTTGATGAAGTCCCAATAGTTCATTTTTGCCCTTGCTTCCCTTGCCTTTGGCAATGTTTCTAGGAAGAAGTTGCTTCGGCTGAGGTCAAAGAGGTTGCTGCCTGTGTTCTCCTTTAGGATTTTGATGGACTCCTGTCTCACATTGAGGTCTTTCAACCATTTGGAGTCTATTTTTGTGTGTGGTGTAAGGAAATGGTCCAGTTTCATTCTTCTGCATGTGGCTATCCAATTTTCCCAACACCATTTGTTGAAGAGACTGTCTTTGTTCCATTGGACATTCTTTCCTGCTTTGTCGAAGATTAGTTGACCATAGAGTTGAGGGTCCATTTCTGGGCTCTCTATTCTGTTCCATTGATCTATGTGTCTGTTTTTGTGCCAGTACCATGCTGTCTTGATGAGGACAGCTTTGTAATAGAGCTTGAAGTCCGGAATTGTGATGCCGCCGGCTTTGCTTTTCTTTTTCAATATTCCTCTGGCTATTTGGGGTCTTTTCTGGTTCCATACAAATTTTAGGATGATTTGTTCCATTTCTTTGAAAAAAGTGGATGGCATTTTGATGGGGATTGCATTGAATGTGTAGATTGCTCTAGGTAGCATGGACATCTTCACAATATTTGTTCTTCCAATCCATGAGCATGGAACGTTTTTCCATTTCTTTGTGTCTTCCTCAATTTCTTTCATGAGTATTTTATAGTTTTCTGAGTACAGATCCTTTGTCTCTTTGGTTAGATTTATTCCTAGGTATCTTATGGTTTTGGGTGCAATTGTAAATGGGATCGACTCCTTAATTTCTCTTTCTTCTGTCTTGTTGTTGGTCTATAGGAATGCCACTGACTTCTGTGCATTGATTTTATATCCTGCCACTTTACTGAATTCATGTATGAGTTCTAGCAGTTTTGGGGTGGAGTCTTTTGGGTTTTCCACATAAAGTATCATATCATCTGCAAAGAGTGAGAGTTTGACTTCTTCTTTGCCAATTCGGATGCCTTTGAATTCTTTTTGTTGTCTGATTGCTGTGGCTAGGACTTCCAATACTATGTTGAATAGCAGTGGTGATAGTGGACATCCCTGCCGCGTTCCTGACCTTAGTGGGAAAGCGCTCAGTTTTTCCCCATTGAGAATAATATTTGCTCTAGGTTTTTCATAGATGGCTTTTATGATATTGAGGTATGTACCCTCTATCCCTATACTCTGAAGAGTTTTGATCAAGAAAGGATGCTGTACTTTGTCAAAAGCTTTTTCTGCATCTATTGAGAGGATCATATGATTCTTGTTCTTTCTTTTGTTAATGTATTGTATCACATTGATTGATTTGCGGATGTTGAACCAACCTTGCAGCCCAGGGATAAATCCCACTTGGTCATGGTGAATAATCCTTTTAATGTACTGTTGGATCCTATTGGCTAGTATTTTGGTGAGAATTTTTGCATCCATGTTCATCAGGGATATTGGTCTGTAATTCTCCTTTTTGATGGGGTCTTTGTCTGGTTTGGGGATCAAGGCAATGCTGGCCTCATAAAATGAGTTTGGAAGTTTTCCTTCCGTTTCTATTTTTTGGAACAGTTTCAGAAGAATAGGTATTAATTCTTCTTGAAAGGTTTGGTAGAATTCCCCTGGGAAGCCATCTGGCCCTGGGCTTTTGTTTTTTGGGAGATTTTTGATGACTGCTTCAATTTCCTTGATGGTTATAGGTCTGTTCCGGTTTTCTATTTCATCCTGGTTCAGTTTTGGTAGTTGATACATCTCTAGGAATGCCTCCATCTCTTCCAGGTTATCTAATTTGCTGGCATAGAGTTGCTCATAATATGTTCTTATAATTGTTTGTATTTCTTTGGTGTTGGTTGTGATCTCTCCTCTTTCATTCATGATTTTGTTGATTTGGGTCATTTCTCTTCTCTTTTTGGTAAGTCTGGCCAGGGGTTTATCAATCTTGTTAATTCTTTCAAAGAACCAGCTCCTAGTTTCGTTGATCTGTTCTACTGTTCTTTTAGTTTCTATTTCATTGATTTCTGCTCTGATCTTTATGATTTCTCTTCTCCTGCTGGGTTTAGGCTTTATTTGCTGTTCTTTCTCCAGCTCCTTTAGGTGGAGGGTTAGGTTCTGTACTTGAGACCTTTCTTGTTTCTTGAGAAAGGCTTGTATTGCTATATACTTTCCTCTTAGGACTGCCTTTGCTACATCCCAAAGATTTTGAATAGTTGTGTTTTCATTTTCATTGGTTTCCATGTATTTTTTTAATTCTTCTTTAACTTCCTGGTTGACCCATTCATTCTTTAGTAGGATGCTCTTTAGCCTCCATGTATTTGAGTTCTTTCTGACTTTCCTCTTGTGATTGAGTTCTAGTTTCAAAGCATTGTGGTCTGAAAATAGGCAGGGAATGATCCCAATCTTTTGGTACCGCTTGAGACCTGATTTATGACCTAGGATGTGATCTATTCTGGAGAATGTTCCATGGGCACTAGAGAAGAATGTGTATTCCGTTGCTTTGGGGTGGAATGTTCTGAATATGTCTGTGAAGTCCATTTGATGCAGTATGTCATTTAAAGTCTTTATTTCCTTGTTGATCTTTTGCTTAGACGATCTGTCCATTTCAGTGAGGGGGATGTTAAAGTCCCCCACTATTATTGTATTGTTGTCGATGTGTTTCTTTGCTTTTGTTATTAATTGCCTTATATAACTGGCTGCTCCCGTGTTAGGGGCATAGATATTTACAATTGTTAGATCTTCTTGTTGGATAGATCCTTTAAGCAGGATATAGTGTCCTTCCTCATCTCTTATTACAGTCTTTGGTTTAAAATCTAATTTGTCTGATATAAGGATTGCCACCCCAGCTTTCTTTTGGTGTCTATTAGCATGGTAAATGGTTTTCCACCCCCTCACTTTAAATCTGGGGGTGTCTTTGGTTCTAAAATGAGTCTCTTGCAGACAGCATATCGATGGGTCTTGTTTTTTAATCCAGTCTGTTAGCCTGTGTCTTTTGATTGGGGCATTTAGCCCATTTACATTAAGGGTAACTATTGAAAGCTATGAATTTAGTGCCATTGTATTGCCTGTAAGGTGACTGTTACCGTATATTGTCTGTGTTCCTTTCTGGTCTATGTTGCTTTTAGGCTCTCTCTTTGCTTAGAGGACCCCTTTCAAGATTTCCTGTAGGGCTGGTTTTGTGTTTGCAAATTCCTTTAGTTTTTGTTTGTCCTGGAAGCTTTTTATCTCTCCTTCAATTTTCAATGACAGCCTAGCTGGATAGAGTATTCTTGGCTGCATATTTTTCTCATTTAGTGCTCTGAATATATCCTGCCGGTCCTTTCTGGCCTGCCAGGTCTCTGTGGATAGGTCTGTTGCCAATCTAATGTTTCTACCCTTGTAGGTTACATATCTCTTCTCCCGAGCTGCTTTCAGGATTTTCTCTTTGTCTCTGAGACTCGTAAGTTTTACTATTAGATGTCGGGGAGTTGACCTATTTTTATTGATTTTGAGAGGGTTTCTCTGTGCTTCCTGGATTTTCATGCCTGTTTCTTTCCCCAAATTAGGGAAGTTCTCTGCTATAATTTGCTCCATTATACCTTCTGGCCCTCTCTCTCTTTCTTCTTCTTCTGGGATCCCAATTATTCTAATGTTGTTTCGTCTTATGGTATCGCTTATCTCTCGAATTCTGCCCTCGTGATCCAGTAGTTGTTTATCTCTCTTTTTCTCAGCTTCTTTATTTTCCCCATCATTTCATCTTCTATATTACTGATTGTCTCTTCTGCCTCATTTATTCTAGCACTTAGCGCCCCCATTTTTGATTGCACCTCATTAATAGCCTTTTTGATTTCTACTTGGTTGGATTTTAGCTCTTTTACTTCTCCAGAAAGGGTTTCTCTAATAACTTCCATATTTTTTTCAAGCCCAGCTAGTATCTTTAAAGTGATGATTCTGAACTCTAGATCTGACATCGTACTAATGTCCGTATTGAGTAGGTCCCTGGCAGTCGGTACTACCTCTTGTTCTTTTTGTTGAGGTGATTTTTTCCGTCTCGTCATTTTGTGCAGAGGAGAATAGATTAATGAGAGAACAAAATGCTAGCAGAGTAACCACATCCCCAGAAAATATACTTTAAACAAATCAGAAAAGACCTGAAGCAGTGGGATAAGAAAGGGAAATAGAGAAAAAAGAAAAAGAAAAAAAAGAAAAAGAAAAAGAAAAAGATAAAGATAAAAACAAAAGCAAACAAAACAAAACAACAACAACAAAAGAAAAACCAGAATGTGATCAAATATGATCTATATGGTATATAGATCAGTGCCACACAGTAGATTTGGGGTGTATTTTGGTCTTTTAGAAGAAAGTGCCTCCCAAAATTTTAAAGAAAGAAAAACTTATATATGTACAAAAATAAGGGTTGATATGATGAAGGGATGGAATATGACTGTAAAAATGGAAATTATAAAAAATTTTATAAAAGGAATTGATAAGAAGTTGTTTGAAAAAAGAAAGAAGAGGATTTAAAAAAAGAAAAAAGAAAAAGAAAAAAAAGGGAGAGGATGTGATCAGGCAGGGGAATAGAAAACACCATATACTAGAGATTTAGGGTATATTTTAATCTGTTAGAAGAAAGTATCTCAAAATTTTAAAGAGAGAACAACTTATATATATAAGCCAAAAATATGGGTAACTATTATGAAGGGATAGAATATGACTCTAAAAATGAAAAATAAAAATGTTTTTTTTAAAAAAAGGGATTGATAAGATGTTGGTTGAAAAAGGGAAAAAGAAAAATTCAAAAAGAAATAAAAAGACAAAAAAGACAGTTAAAAAAAATTAACTTTAAAAGACTAAAGAATCATGGTAAAAAAGCTGTGAATTCTATGTGCAGTAGTCCCCTAGCGCTGGAGTTCTGCCGTTCTCATTGATCGGTAAACTTGGTCTTGGCTGGCTGGTCTCGCTGATCTTCTGGGGAGGGGCCTGTTGCCGTGGTTTCCAAATGTCTCTGCCGGAGGCGGAATTGCCTCGCCCTTGCCCCCTCCCGGCTAAGTAATCTGCTCGGGTTTGCTCTCCGGGGCTTTTGTTCCCTGCGAGCTTTCCGTTCAGCTTTGGAGGCGGAGAGTGAAAATGGCGGCCTCCCAATCTACACCCTGGAGGAGCCGAGAACTCGGGGCCCCGCTCCTCAGTGAGCCCCCAGAGAAAAGCCGTCAGTCACTCCCGTCTCCCCGGTCTCCGGCTGCACCCCGTGCTCACCCGGCCTGCGACCGCACGCCTCTATCTCTGGCCCCCGACCCCGCGTGGAGCCTCCAAACCCAGCAGATCCCTGCGGTGCCGTCCCGCGCGGCTCCTCCCGGGGGAGGAAGGTGAGTCTCCCCGGATCTGCCGCTTGTTGGGTCCCTGCTGGAGGAGCAGTGGCCCGACTGTGCCGCGGATCACGGTTTATGGCCACCCCGAGCTGAGAGCCCACGCCTGGGCTCCGCCTCTGCAGCCGGCTTCCCTGTTCCGATACCTGGGAGCTCTGCCACACTCAGGCACCCCCAGTCTTTCTGCGACCCCGAGGGTCCTGAGACCACACTGTCCCACAGGGGTTCCACCCCCCGCTTAGCCCCTGGAGCGATGTCCCTCAGCGGAGCCGACTTCTAAAAGTTCCGATTGTGTGTTCCGTGGTTCTATCACTTCCCAGAAGCGGCCGACGGAGGCCCCTCCCCCGCCATCTGTCCTCCCGAATATCACCTCGGATTCACTTCTCCGCACGTCCTACCTTCCAGAAAGTGGTCGCTTTTCTGATGAGAGAGTTGTTGCTCTTCTTTTCTTTGATCTCCTGTTGAGTTTGTAGGTGTTCAGAATGGTTTGATCCCTCTCCAGCTGAATTCCTGAGAGGAGACGAAATCCAGGTCTCCTACTCCTCCGCCATCTTGCTCCGCCTGGGAAGCCTTTTCTGACTCTCTGGAGCCAGATTGGATGCCCTTATTGTACTCTTTCATAGCACTATGCATTTCTACTTCACTGTGTTTATAATAAGTATAAGTAATTTTTGGTAACCATAGACTTAATATATTTTCCCTGCTAGAATATAAGCCTGATAAGGACAGAATCTCTTTATGGTTGAAGGTGGCATCTCAATGCCTAGCAAGTATATAACAGGCATTCAATAAATATTTTTTGAACAAGTGCATGTATATATTGCATGCCATCTACCAAGACTAAGCTCCTTTTTCAATAATTGGGCCCATATGGTCATCTATGGAAGAAGCTAATGCCATCTGCCAATGCTGTGAGAGGCGTCTATACTGCCCTTAACATGTCTAAGAAGCTCCTCTAAATGGCTCTTGGGAGGCTAAGAGTGGAGGAAAATCCCCCCTTAGACAGCACCAGGAAATCTGCTGTCCATACGGGACCTGGATTCCCCTTCGTGAGGGCCAGAGGCCACGGCACAAAGAGGCCTTTTGTGGGTTCTGAGGAGACTCCCTGGCTTTGAGCTACATCTGGGGGCTTACTTGGTGGTCTTGACTCTGGCTTCATGGCCTTGGGCTTCTTCCACCTGACTCGGCACCCTGCCCTGGCTCCCTACTTGAGTAGTCCTAAAAAAAGAAAATGTGAGAAGAGACAGAGGGACTGGAATGAGGAATGTGGAGAAGCAGAATATATCCTACTGACACACCATAGATTTTCTCTTCCTATGTGACCTTAAACTTCTCATCCTACTGTATGGAGTTATTTTGAGCAGGGGTACCATATCCCATGGGGAAATGAGCCTTCCCTTGTGTAACTTAGGTACTTACTGTCATTGAGCACTACATTTCAAGGTCATGCAAATCCTCTGAAACTATGAAGCTTGTCTTTCTCCAGGTGCTTCAAATCCTTTATCCTGGTAGTGGGGACTTGGCAGGGAAACCACAGCCCTGTTCCCAATAATAAGAACCAAACAATCTTATCACAAAGAAAATTAATTGGACAATAAGAGTAAATGCTAACCTGTGCACACTAAGCCTATATAATTCCAGCTGAATGCTGATAAAATTGGTATTTTAGTTATCATGTGCAGTCCTTTCAGTTACAATTGCCATGATACTTTTGGAAATATCAAAAATGGTTCATGAACCACCAATACCTGCTTATACATTCCCTGAGTACCTGAGGAACCTAGATTAGGAATCATTACATGAGATTACCTCTAATTTTTTTTTTCAACTCTAACTTTCCTTGAGTGTAGATTCATTTGTATCAGTTTTAATCTTCAGAGTGTTTGCTAGCGTAGGAACACGTGCCCTTGTGGTAGTTTTCTTAGGTTAGTCCTAAAATATTAATGACTGGTCTATTCCTATGTAAGTTAAAGGTGAGTAGGCTGCTTCTATATAATACCTATAATCCTTATAAAATACATAATGTTCAGTTAGCAATCTGCATTTTTAGGTATAGGGTATGCAGTAACGAGAGGCAACTCTAACGTCTCTGGCTGGAGATTATCTGGCAAGTATAACTGGTAACTGAAATCTAAATGCAAGCGATGGAATACAACACAGGAAACTGGAATATTTAACAGAATCTGAAAATCTGAATGATGTGGGACTTTATCTCTAGGGAAAGAATGAAGAGGGAAACATTTTTCAACTAGATTGGATATTCTTTTCTGTATGAGTACCCACAGTTCATTGCCCCTGGTTTCTTCGGGATCGATCACATTGTTCTAAATGAATGATGCTGTCAGAGTTTTAAAGAATGACAGGGAGTTCTGCAGTCAGGTCTGGATATAATGAAAATGCCCTAGCAGCTTCCTTGGCCTCATCAGGGCAGCAGGATTAAATTTGAGCCCGAATTTGGAAGTGATAAAAAGCTGTTTGACTGCATTTTCAATATGTTTATCAGAAGAAAGCTGAAAGTACAAGATAACTTCTGCAAGACATTTGGAAGTTGAAATGGGTATCAGAACTGGCTGAAAAGAGTCTACTGCAGTTGAACGTTACTCATGTTTCCACCGCCAAGAAACAGCACTGCACTTTTCTTCCAGAATTATTTTTAACTAGCTTGGAAGTCATCCAGGTTTGAATCTCCCAAAAGCAATTTTATAAATGTGAGAGGGGCTAACTGGGTTCTGATTCAAAAGACAGGTGCACCTGGATGTCTTTTGTACAACTGTGAAAATCCACAGGATGGTCATCACTTATCATTCCACAGTGGAATAGCTTAAGTGTGAAATGCAGTTTCTTCCAAAGGTGATGAAAGCCAGCAAGACAGATCAAAGTGAAGCCAAGCAAATACATACACCCCTATTTTCCTTTTCTTCTTCCTCAAAAAAATATCCAGACAATAAAGTGAAAGATTTATGACCAGAAACACGAGCGACAGCTGCATATACCTAACAGAAATTACAGTTGCCACTTTAAACCTATCTAAACGATGTGCAAGTTCATTTGAAATGTCATGAGATAAACTGGCTACAACCAGCTCATAGTTGTTCAAATTTCGTAAAACAAGGAAAAGTAGGAGGCTTTGTGTTAAACAGTAAGGTAGAAGATGGTAGACTCTGAAATGGGAAATACTACAGATGATCCTTGATGAAGTCTCCCTGACATTAATAGAGGTGTTTGCTTTGGATAAAATAAACCAGAATGTGTCCCATACATCATGTGATTTATTGCCTTAACAGTCTTTTCAAACTCAGGACAGGAAATGAATAGATGACTCAACAGGTAGCTATATAAAAAAAGTACCCCAGATCCGTAGACTGTTTTGTTAGTTAGTTTAAAGGAAGGGTCACTCATGTTTCTTTGATAATGGAAATGTATTTTAAAGATTTACAAAGAAAGAAAGAAGATAGTAATCATAGTGTTCTTGAAATAGCCGCATGTTCCAGGCTTCAAGAAAGAACAAAAACCTCATGATAATCAGGTCAGTCTATAGAGAATTCGATGGGCTTCAGCACCTGCAAGGTTGACTCAGATCCATGGCAGAATTTGGGGAAATCACTGATCTAGTACTCTCCCACTAATTGATTTAAGTGTGCAATTTGTCTCTCTTTTCTATATGTGATTTTTCTGCTTTCCCTTCTATTATCAACTGACTCCTTTATCTCTAGCTTGATTCTGTAGGAGAAATGCTGATAGGTTTAGTATATTAACATTCTTCCTATCTGTGCAGATCTTTTATCTGTGGGCACATGATAACCCAAAGGCCAGCCTCTGTAAGGGCTTTCTTTGAATCAGCTGATCCGTGGGCAATCAGGCGTGGCCAGGGAGGTGACAGCCAGCAGTCTGCTTATGTATGTGGAAGCACTTAGAAGGAAATGTTAAAATGAGATTGAAGGTTTAACTGGTATTCTAAGGCTTGGCTAATCTACTTTTTCCTGACTGGTTCAAGAAAAACATTATATGCTGGAAGTTGAAAATAATCTAACTCCATAGGTCAGGAGATCTCAAATAATTTGAAATTATGATGGCCATGATATACTTCGTGGTGAGGTACAAAGAAGGAAGCATGTTACTCTCATATTTCTTGAGCATTTACTATGTACCAAGCACTTCGCTAAATATTTTTATACATTATTACATTTAATTCTCACCATAGGGCTTTCAAATGCTTTGATAGGTTTAATGTAGCTATTGACACTGTCAGTTGATTAAATTTAACCTATTATAAGCAATGGACTTGTATCCATATGTTTAAATAAAATTGACAAAACATGCACCAATTGAATGAGGAGCTAGAAGTTTGGCCCATTAGAGTATGATAAAAATAAGTTTGTTAAACATTAATCTTTGTCTTATTTCCTGTTACAGTCATTGTATTTGTCAAAATATCAATTTAACACAAACTAGATAATTACTTACTCAATTATGAGTCACAATAGATTTATACCAGAAAACAGCAATCCCTGGGGGGGTTGTATGTTTCTTATATATAAATTATACAAATATATGTGTGTGTATGTACATATATATATATAAATAAACATTATTGTGCTGCATAACTTTAGGCAACTCATTTTACCTTTTGGAAGGTCAGTTTCTTTATAAAACAATTAACAGTTTCTACTTTATGTAACTCACAGGTTTTAGTGAAAAGAGATGAAAAATTATAATTAGAAAGTGCTATTAATTGTAGTATTATATGTTATTAATAAGCCACATTAATTGATAGGGGACCAATGTTTTGTTATTCTTTTTAGTATTTACCTTGTGCTATGTTATGTTTTAAAAGATTATAATTGTAAATATTAAGGAAAAGGAATTAAAGTGAAGGAAATGAAATACAGAGCTTTAAAATATCAGTATAGACAGAAACTGCAATTTACACATATAAATTAGGACAAATGATGGAAACACCTAGGTTATATTATCTGATATGACCGTGTAATGTAATACTTGGAAATTTACCTCAAAATGAAATCATTATTTAGCCTCTAAATTAATGCCTTGAAATCTTTTAAATGTTTTTTTTTTTTAAAGATTTTAGTTATTTATTTGACAAAGAGAGACACAGCGAGAGAGGGAACACAAGCAAGGGGAGTGGGAGAGGGAGAAGCAGGCTTCCCCCAGAGCAGGGAGCCCAATGTGGGGCTCGATGTGGGGCTCGATCCCAGGACCCTGCGATCATGACCTGAGCTGAAGGCAGACACTTAACGACTGAGCCACCCAGGTGCCCCTTAAATGTTTTTGAAAATACTCTGTAGTATACTGATCAAATAATCTGTTCCATGTTGGGGTTTTTTTTTTTTTTTTTTCATTTTTTAAGGTAACACAAACTTTCTACTCCTTTAGAAATAAAAATTGTAAAGGTCTTGCCCAAAAGATGAACAATATATATTTGAAAAAAAAATGAGACTTAACCCAGTTGTGAACCATAAAGAGGACAGCTTGGACAACAGTTCAAAGGGACTACATTTGGGTTAGTAGAGATCTGTGATAATCCATTTTAGGCCTATATTAGTAGAAGGAAGTGCATGCCACTCTATTGGTAGAAGATACTAGAACTAGTATTGGTCACCAGCTCTCTTCTAGAACTTGATCCACTTTACACATGTCTATAACCAGAAGAGTTTCTGTTTATATATCACTATAACACAGTCAGGTTTGTAAGCACTGGAATAGAACCACCAGAATTTATTTGAGCTACATATACAAAATTCAAAAGTTAAATACCTTTTAGTCCATTCATATTTTGTATTATGGTTTTACTTTCTTTTATTTTATAGTAAAGCTTAACATTCCAGGTTCTGGGTTTTAATCCTGCTCGACTTCACCACCTACCTAGCAGCTTAGGCAAGCTTCTTATTCATCCTGTTTTTATTTTCTTAGCTGTAAAATGGGTTAATATAATGTATCTCACAGATTGGTCCACATGATTAAAGTGGGTACTCTATAATCTATGTTAAATTCTTAACATGAAGCCTGACATATAATAAGGCTCAACTATAGTTAATCATCCTCATTGTTGCATAGCACCGATCTTGCTTTATTATTCTTTTAGAGTGCATAAATACTCTAAGGGCCTTCATGTCACTCCATGGGGTTCTCTACTTAAAGTAGACAAGGGTCTGTTTGAGCAACCATTGATCACCAAAACAGATCTGATATGAAACATCCCCAAACAGACTATAATATATGAATAAGTCTTGTAAAAGAGGGTACAACACATCTTTCTCTCTCCCTTTTTTTTTCCGCCTGAAATAAAACTTTTAAGACAAAATTGCTCCTTTCCCTTAATTGTCATCCTGACACTTAGAACTACGTAATGCAGAAATCAGCTTACATTTGTTAATAGGTGGGGGAGGGACAGTGAAGTATCCACCAAACTGAGCAGGCTCTTTGAGACCGGAAAAAAAAGCAGGCCACTCCTTACAGTTTACACAGTTTTATTCAGGGTAACTTACTGACAGAGGGGTTCAGGTGGACTGTGATCCAGCTGCAAAGTCTGGACCTTAGTCCACAGATTTTACAGAGCGAGGGGAGGAGCAGAAGGACCTTGTAGTGAGATCAAAGGACTTGCATTCACCTAATTGACAACTAAGCTTTAATTAGATCTGTGGCACCACTTATGCATCAGGAAAGAGAAAGACTGTTATATCTAACAGATTCATGGGAGGCCAAAGCAAGCCTCCCCCCATCCCGGCTTTGGCGGGCATTTCTAAGCTATGTATATGAATCTCCAGCGGGCCTGGAACATAGAGCCCCAAGAGAGGTCATCAAGCGAACATGAGCAAGATGGAGGGCCAAAGATGGAGTTAGTATCGTCAGCACTCCTGCAACATTTACACATGACTGCAGCCATCAGAATACAATTCCCTCGTATTATTAAACATACTCAACTTCTTTATAGGTTGATTTTAGTCTTGCTCCCCTCCCTCCCGTCCCCCCTCTTACTATATGAAATTGTTTTTGCTTTTTCTCAGTGAACAGCCCTGAGATGTAGGTATTTTTTAAACTGTCCTTGGAAAGCTTTTGCGTCTATTACTATTTTGCTTTGCTGTAAAATCTACCTTATTTACAATTAAATGAAATACACAATCTTAACAGTAATAGAGTCCTTTACCAAAGCATATGAGAATTTCACAAGCCCTTTTTCTTACTGTTGTTGGTAGTTTCTTTCTTTTTTTTTTTTCTTCCCACTGGAGATTTAGCTGTTATCTCTTGTTCAGACCTTGTTATTAAAGAGGGGGGAAAACGAATAAAACAAAAGGACTATATTGATAGGGGCATTCAGTCAGAGATAATAGAGAACTCTGAAAAAATATTTGTGTGATTGTTTTTAACATTAGGGAAATAATTATACTGACAATGACTAAATATTATTTTTATGCTATATGTTGCTATAAAAGACTGTTTAATTAAAAAAAGGAAAATATATTTGCCACAGTTCTTTATTTTAGTGAATTCATCTGAGAAGTTAGCTAAAAAACGAGTAATCATATAATGGAAATACAGCGATGTTTGTTTCTTGACCAAGAGATGTTTAAGAAGCCGAGAAAATATGGTAGAATATTATTGTTTTAAATTCTTTAATCTGAGCAATGGAGGTCAAAGTATTATAAATTCACAAAAAGCTGTGCATACGTTTGTATACACAGAAAACATTTCCCCTATCCTTCTCTGAGTTATATTGAGACAATGAGCTATATAGTTTTGCAAAGCTTGTAACAGAGAACTGGGTTATTTATGTCACTCTATCAGATACACCTTGTCGTTTGTGTTTTATGCATGGTAAATACACTTTTTTTTTTTAACTACAATATCTTTTAAGACAAATATCTTTAAAACTTTTTCCCCAGAATATGATTCATTAATTGGTCTGTAGGACACTCACGTATGTTATTTGGGAAGGGAGTTCCATGTGCAGATATGTTTGAAAACACTGGTTTAAGCAAAATTACACTCACTCCTTAGCATCTTGTATATAATAACAGGCATGGTGAATTTCTAAGAACATGTAACATTTCCAGAGCTCACTTAGCCAATATAATGGTTTTTCCTTAAAATACCTTTAGGTCTTATTTTCTGTGAAACAATCTTTTCAGAAATCAACTTAAAGAAGCCTGCATTATAACTATTATTTTCAGTCATTGGTGTATAGTTAAAGATAAATTATTAACAAATGCTTATTTTATATTAGTATTTATCAAGTATATGGAAAAGCAACCATGGTCAAGCACTGACATCCTATGAGGGACTGAATATGAATGATTCTTACCATCGCTATACTAATTCTGATTGGGAAGACAAATAAGTACGTTGCAAGGCACAACTGGAAAAATGGCAGAAGAGAGAAGAGAGGAGAAAATATATTTCCCACGCTCAAGGGATTTTTGACCTATTAAAGGCATCCAAGCATTTGAAGAGACAGGGATGTTGTAATGTGATACAAACACTGAATGGATAGATGAATGAAATGAGCCCTAAGGCCCTTCCAGTCCCTTGCAATCCAGTGATTTGTATGCATAAAACTGCCAGAGAATAATAATACATGACTACAGGCAATCAAGTACTAAGAAGTAACAAAGTATAGTAGAAACAGAATACAACTTGGAGAAACTCATACTCCAAATTGATGATATAAATCCAAGCAAAAGATTTAGCTTTCCTGAGCTGCAACATTCTAGTCTGTAAAATGGTCCTAAGAATTGCTATCCCTCTATGGAAAGTAGAGGAGGTACGTGATATATTGGACCAGCACATTATGTAGATGCAGGCAGGCTGGATCTGAGGGGCACAGAGCTGGGGGTCCCGCAGGACCAGCCAAGGTGGTCCTTGGCTTTGTGATAGATAGAAATCAAACCAAGCCCGAGAAAGTGAAAACAAAGTTTATTGAATAAGGTGAGTAACAGGATAGCAGACTGAATGTCTGGGAGACTTGGAAAGGGAAGGAGAATGAGTCTCATCACTGCATAGGGTTAGTAGTTTATGTTGGACAGGGGTCTAGGATATGTATTCCCTCAGGAATCCAGGGTAGGGCACAATCCAAGGCAAGTGTCAGGTGAACAATGAGTGTTACTGCATAAATCACTGAAGGTAGGGCGTGTTGATGTCAGCATCAGCTGAAGGTTGTTCAGAGCTAATGTCCTAGAACATATTTGGGATCTGGCTCTTTTTAGATGTTATCAAGTATTTGGAGCTTAGGACGAAACTCAGAGAATGACTAACTTTCGTGCTTCCCCCTTGAAGTGGCTTCTTGTTTGGCTTATTCAGAGGCAAAATATAGAACCTGGGTAAATGAGGCTTAGCACAAAAACAGCAGAGACAGACCTTTTCTGAAATGAAGTCCCTTTAGTTTCTATATCTCAATGTGACAATTTTAAGTATTTCATGACTCTCAGATCTTCCTGGACACATACTACAAGGATTATAGAAATTCTATACTTAATTATCCTGAAAGATTATAGATGTTAAATTTAAAAGAAATCATGTGGTAGAATATCCTATAAAGAATGTTACTACATGCACTTGTCATGATGAACACCAGGTGATGTATAGAATTGTTGAATCACAGTATTGTACACCTGAAACTGATATAACACTGTGTTTTACCTATAGAGGATTTAAAAAAAAAAAAAAAAGGAATGTTACTCCACGTGTAAAAAAATTACAGTAATAATAACAATATATTTATTTTTGTTTGTATGCCTAAAGCAATTCTGGAAGAATCGATAACAATAACAAAAAGGACAGTTACCTTTGAAGGTGGTAGCGACTGGGGAGGAAACTGGAAAAATGAGATACAAATGGGAAAGAGACTTTTCTCTGTATATTTTAATGGTTTTTTTTAAGAAGATATTACCTATTAAGAAATAGACTAGGTACAATGAATAATGTTAACGTCTAAGAACAGATTGTCTAGCAGGAACTAGAGTTTACTTCTCTCCATGGTGTACTGGGAGAACCACTTTTTGCACAATTTAAGAGATTAAAAAACAATTTATTTTATTTTTTATTTTTTTTAAAGATTTTCTTTATTCGACAGAGGGAGACACAACGAGAGAGGGAACACAAGCAGGGGGAGTGGGAGAGGGAGAAGGAGGCTTCCTGCGGAGCAGGGAGCCCAATGTGGGGCTCGATCCCAGAACCGTGGGATCATGACCTGAGCCGAAGGCAGACGCTTAATGACTGAGCCACCCAGGCGCCCCAAAAAACAATTTTTTTTTTTAGTTCCCTTTCCCTGCTCTTTGGAAATCTCTTGGTCTGGGGATCAAAAAGAAATTTATCCTCACTTTTTTTGTTTTTTCTCTAAAGAGACTGAAAACCAATAAATAAGGTCAGTCTTTATATCTTAACTCCAAGACAGGCCCTACCAAAATGACTTACAGTAGGAACAAAATCTGATCTTTCATTAGAGTTTTATTAGGTTAATAGTCTAGCTGGCAAAGGATCCCAAGGACTTCTCACCTTAGTGATACTGTTACAACAAGGTCACAGAAACTTCGAGTGAAACTTTGAGTTTCATGGGTACATGAGATGGTTTACATTTGCATCTAGAGAACATGTCTTACTTTTTATTTCCCTTGAACTTTTTTGTTTTGGCCTCAGCATTTACAGAGTATCTTGTCCAGAAAAATTACCACTGGCCAGGGAAAGGATACAGTCAAGTCGATACTGATTTCATATAAATTAAATACAAGAGTTGTGCTCCATCACTTTGACAACTAAATTACGTGAAACTCAGCTGCAGATCAGGTGCTGGTTGCTTTTCCAAAGGGAGCTGGTGAATCTCATTTGACACTATTAACAGTTTAGATGGCTTCAGATTTGGACATCCCTTTGCTGCCACTTTTAACTTCATTGACCAAAAAGTTTAAGCCTAAAGTTTTATACAGAAGCCTTGCAAATGGTCCCCTATAGGAGGACAAGTATGCATTTACAACAAACAAGGGAAACAAAATGTTAAAACAGTGACTGTTTATGACTGTTCCTACGTAGTCTTTAATCATACACGCCCGTCTACTGTGTGCATAACTTGTATGCTAAAGAAGGCAGCAGGGTGAGTAGAAAGAGTGCAGTATACTGACTTTAATGGATGTTGGTTGTATTGTGTGTGTGCTGTTAGAATTAGAATTAATATACCAAAGATGCTATATTAGTTTTTTATTGTTGCTGTAAAAATCACTACAAATGGCTTAAAATGGCACAAATGTATTATCTCACACTTTTGTAGGTCAGAAGTCTAAATACATTGTGTTTAGACTGAGGCTTCTTAGGCCAAAGTGAAGGTATTGGTGGGGCTGCTTTCCCTTTTGGAGGGTCTGAGGATAAATCTGCTTCCAAGCCCATTCAGATTTTGGCCGAATTCAGTTCTATGTGGTTGCAGGATTTGAGGTCCTGTTTCCTTGCTGGCAATCAGCAAGGGACTAGATTTTGCCTAAAGGTTACCCTCCTTCCTTTTTCATGCTTCCCACATGCGGGTCTCCCTGCCCCCAAGAAATCTTGAGTCCCTTTTGGGCTTCAGTTCTCTGATGATGCCTTCTGTCACATCCCCCTGCTTCTAGACAAAAACTCTATGCTCTTAAGGACTCATACAATTAGATTGATCCAATTCACATAATCCAGGATAATATCCCCATTTTAAGGTCTGTAACCTTATTATACAATCCCTTTTGCCATGTAAATGATATATTCAAAGGATCCAGGGATTAGGGGTGGACATCTTTCATGGTAGTGAGAACTCTGCCAACCTCAGGCAATTTCAAAGAAAACAAGTTGTGAGTATTACTGGAATTTTTAAGTTTGGGAATGGGGAGTTAGTGCTATTCTTACAACTTACTCTTTATCATCTCATACTCTTGGTTTTAAGATAAGAAAGTTTATTGAGGACTAGATCCTGTTTGCATTTTACACTGTCTGCCCGTGGTACATACACAGGCTCCACCATTACTGTCTGTGAAAGACCATTAGCTCCTGCCTCCAAGGAGGTTTACAGGAAACTTGGGCAGACAAGAAACAATCCAAATTGTCATTTAAGTGATAGGGGTGATTAATGCTTTAAAGACACATAAATAGAGAACTTTTGGTGTTGGAACAGTGGGGAAAATTTCATAGAAAAACTAATACTTCAGATGGCTTTAAAGCATGCTTAGGATTTGAAGAGATGGAAAAAGAAAAAAAAAGAAAAAGAAATAGTCTTCCCATAAATAACGAATAACAAAACCAGCAATCAAGAAAGAGAAAACGCTATTTGGGAACATTTCTACCTGGAGCAAAATGTTCTACTGGATATTGTCTAGGGAATGAAGGAAACTAGTTGGTGATATTCTGTTCTGGTACTTTTCAGACTTTTGCTCTTAGGACCTTGTGGCACTCTTAAAATTTATTGAGGATCCCTAAGAACTTCTGTTTATGTAGATTATATCTATCAATATTTACTATAATATTGAGAATGAAAACTAAGAAAACATTTAAATATTTATTTACTATTTTACTTAAAAATAATGACCCCATTGCATATTATAGTAAATAACGTGCTTTTATGAAAAATAACTGTTTTCTAAAAATAATTTAGTGATAAGAATGGCATTGCTTTCCATTATCGAAAAAACTGTCCACTTTTTCAGTCAATCTGTTGTAAAACCACATGTTATGTAGCCTCTAGACAGCTCCAGTGCACATTTGTGAGAAAATCAAAATGGTTTTGATCCTTGGGTCCCATGAAGGGGTTTCAGGGACTACCAAGTTTCCTTAGATAACACTTTGAGATCTGTTTTCCTATATTGTCAACAAATATCTACTGAGCATCTACAAACTGCCAAGTCCTGTTTTCATAGGTAGAAAATACAGAGTGAACAAGACAGAAAAGGACTCTGCCCTCACAATGGTTACTTTCTCATGAGAGAAGGCTGACCTTAAAATGAAACAAATAAGATGATTTTAGGTAATGGCACGTACAATAAAGAAAATAAAACAGGTGTTGGGATGAACTGTGGTAGAAATGGTTCTGAATCATACGAGATTTAGATACAGGGTAATCAGGCAAGTCAGCTCAAGGCAGGGACTTTAATAAAGAGCTACAGAAAGTGCAGCTATGGGAAGAGCTAGGAAAAGCATTATACTCTGAGGGAACAGCTGGGACAAAGGTTCAAGGTAAATTGAAGAGTTAAAGGAACAAAAAGACTAACCTAGAGGCAGAGAAAAAGAAAGAGAAAAAGAATCGGAGACATGGGCAGGACCCATTTCACTGAGGACTTGTGGACCATGGTCGGGATTTTTGGATGGTATTCTCAATATTATTTGAGGATTTTAAGAAAAGAATGACATAATCTAATTCACATTTTCAAAACATCACTCTAGCTGCTATGTGAAGAATGGTCTGTAAAAGAACAAGAAAGGAAGAAGGAAGACCATTCAGGACACTGTTGCATTAGGGCCAGTTAAGAGATGATGGTAGTTCTTCCTGGGAACAGCAGAGGATATGATGGCGGTCATTAGATTCAGAATGGAGGTAAAGCTGACAGAGCTGATACATTAATTTTCCCCTTAGTCTGATTAAAATCCATTTCTTTACTTGACCATTTCTCTAACTTGTCAAATTCACTTTGAAATATGTTCCAATCTTTCGAAGTCTTAGCACTTTTTGCCACTTATTTTCACCCAAAATTTAATGAGCATCCCCTCTTTTAGACCTCATTCTAGCATATTAATCATATTGTATCATAACTTACCTCACTGACTTGTAATAGTGAGTCTTTCCTAGAGCAAAGCTTTTTGTGTATTCAAAATGAAGATTAGTAAAAGTTACTGTTAGAGGCTAAAAATATGACACCCAGACTTTTCTGTACAAAATATTCCATCCAGAGTGTATTTACCATTGCTCTTTCTACCTTCCCATCTCCCTCACAGCAAACATATCTTTGTCTCCTGGTTGTTGAAAGCTTGCAGGGTATTAGCATCGTCATATTGCTGATAAATTAGAAGTTTGTCTATGAGCCAGGTTTGATCAGTAGGGTGCTTAGAATTAATAGTAAGTTCTCAATAAGACAAAAGCAAAGATCTGGAAACAAGTTGAAATAAAGATACTGTTTTCTATTTAAAGAATTTATACATTAGGCTTCCCTTGTGAATAGATTGAGTAAACATCTGCTCAAATGGTATGATTTCATGGGCCGGGAAGATGCCCTTGGTCTTCAAAATGGCTCCTCTGTGACTTTTGTTAACATATGAGACTTTATAATTATAATTTCTTCAACTTTAATGAAATAAGGATTTTGCTCTCTATTAAGATCAAAATATTCCCAAGGGGGCAGGGGAGGCCCACTAATCCTCCCCAAAATCCATGCTTTGATTTTAATAGGTGTGTTGGTTCCTTTATCGAGAACTGCTTTGAAAGGTAGAGGATAAAATAAGTGATGGTTCCTGGAAACCAAGAGGAAAATGAACAGACCCAGGAAGAAGAGGCAAAGAGTTTTCTCTGTCTGCTTTACCCCTCTGCCTTAACTCCCTTGTCCTGCATTTACCTCATCAGCACCTTCTCTGTCTAAATATGATTTAGCTGAGTATGAAGGCATATTTAAAGAGTTTTGTAGACTTAGATTTCCATTTTTAACTCTCCATAGGCATATTGTTTGCTTCTGAGTCTGTTTTTCCCTATCTGTAAGAAAGGAGATTTATAATACTACTGGTCACCTGAGTGAAGTAAGGAGTTGAGTGTTTTTCCGTTCTCATTATTTTCTCATATGTATAGAATATTTTATGGTCTTCATAGCTGTGCCCTATATACTGTCTTTTAAAATCTCCAGAGTCATTCTAGTCAGATTTATCTCCTCCCTACCTTTTTGAATATTAGTAAAACTGAGGCCCAAGAAATCAGTGCGCCAAAGTCATATGGCAAAAAACTGATGTTTTGAACTGAGCGTTTGTCTTCAACTCTTCCCACTATATCATTTTGGCTTTTATTACCATGTCCTAGGTAAAACATTTTTGTATTTCATAACTGCTAATATATTTTGTTACTTCAAATTCTGTTTCTTTTACAATTGTTTGCCTTAATTACAATTTTAATATATTTTGTTACTTCAAATTCTGTTTCTTTTACAATTGTTTGCCTTAATTACAATTTAACATAATTATGCAATTAAATTATTACTTAAAGGAAGAAGATAAATCAGCTGGCCTTTGCCCCCCAAAGAAGGACACAAAAGACTTGGTCTAATCATCTTGTCAACTGTTCCTTTGGATTAATAGACTAATAATATTTTCAAGGAGTAAGAGGCATATCTCTGACCTTAGCTGGATGGCCCTGACTAAGGATTACCTATAGTGTATAGGACCCAGCATCTGTGAAAAAGGATGGGGGTGTACAAGGTTTTATCTTTGAAATTACTCAGCAAAGCTTGATACTGGGTAAAGTCTTTTAGTTTATGTGAGTATGTTATGACAATCCGATCTTCACATTTGTTGGTAGACAACACAATCACATATTCTGAAGGAATCTTAGGTAGAAACATTGGAGATAAGAAGCCATTTTTTTTTTCCTTTGCCTTTACCCAAACTGAAATGTTACTGACACAATATGTTGGTAAATAGTCTCCCTATTGAATTGGTGAATTCAAAGCTAACCTTTTAAACATTGAAAATGCCTGATTTAATTTCAATAGTTATAAATCAAAATTAAGCCCAGGAAACGGGACCCATAAATAGCTGTAGAGAATCCAGCTGCTATTATTCTAACGGGACTCTGAGATCAATTTGCTTAGAGGTGATATAGCCATGAGATAAAGGAATTGTCTTTCTGCCCAGTTAGGAGCAGTCACCAGGATTTAAAGTACCCAATAGGGAAAGAAATCAGCAATTATTTTTTTTAAAAGCCAAGGAAAGATTGTATGGCTAAAATGAAGAATAAAGTCTATTTTTGTAATGATCATTTTTGTTCCATAGAACATTTTTCTGGATTAAACATGAAGATTGGAGATAAAATGAGTATCTGATTTCACCTCAAAATCATTAAGACAAAGAATGTAAATCCCACCTCTCCTAATCAAATTAATTTGTCCGTTGATAGAATTTTTCTCTACTCTGGATTTAACCAAATGAAATGATGCTTTTTAGATCATGACTTTGTAAAGAACAACAGACAAATCATTTATCTTGTGTGTTCAGTTTTAAGTAGACAGTCCTCAGGCTTAGAAATAATTACTGCAGTAAACAGATAAGAAATGTTGTGGAGTGAAACAATGATTGATTTCAAGGATTTTTGTTAATTATATCAAGTGTTTATTTGTAATATATAGCTTAGAAGTGGACCCAGGTTATGGTTTAGTTTTAGTTGTTATGCATTCACCCATAAAATGAGAGGGGAAATAGGTCCAAAGAAGTAAAATAATATGTCCAAGGGACATAAATATGTAAATGAAAGAAAAAGTGTTAGAATGCCCCCTTCCCCCCCCAAACTTTTGTGATCTTTCCTCTTTGATCTAACATATCAAATTATAGTGTTTTATTACATTCAAGGAACAGTTCATATATTTCTAGTTGGTATCCATTGTTTAAAAATACCATTAGTCTTTACCTATTAAATCATATACAACTACACTTCAGTCCCCCAAAACTCTAAATAAAATGCTCGGAAACATACTTTTAGGTTATAGACATATCTGTGATGTTGAAAATACACTAACTTTCTTAAGTTGAGTTATAAAGACAGAAATTGGATCCTAGTTACCATCTCTGTGTTTTTCTTTCATAATTTCCTGAGTTATTTGAGTGGTAGTAAAAATTCTGTCTTAACACAGAAATAACAGAGTTCATTTATACAAAGTATTTATTTCATCAGTGCAGTTATGACCTCTTTTATTTGTGGACACACATTGTGGTCTGGGCCAGTTCATTTGGTCTTTGCACACAAGTGTAGGCAGAACCAAGTGCAAAGGTCCCTGGCTCTAGTGGGCCATAGGACTATGGCTACATTCTGAGGAACAGCTAGGAGAAGCCAGGAGGTGGCTTGGGAAAAACTGTTTAACACCTGACTCTCACTGCCCAGTGGAACTATTGTTTTGCCATACCGGCCTCCAGTCCTGGGACCTGAGGATCCCTCCTACACTCTTGCTGTTAAGCATTTGAGTATTTGGTTGAGAATTCTCCTTCCCCTATCTCCTCCATCAAAATCTGGTCAAAGGGCTGATATCTTTCCTTTATATATTTTTGTATTTTTCCCCTTTGAATTTTTGCCTTTTAAATATGCATTCTGGTGTGATATGAGAACTTTGCCCCGTCAGAAACTATTCAAGTGTCAGCAGCATTCAGCAGAGTGAGCAAGGCCAATGTCAGGGAATGGAACCTGGCAGACAGTAAAGTTCCCTGACTTTGCATAGAGTAGATATTTTTCTGTTCAACCCATGAATAATGCTGGCCTTGCCACTAATAATTTGGCACTTTGCATTTACAAAGATTCAGTAATCGTTTTGAGTCTTTCCCAGATTGAACGTTTTACATTAAATCTAAAACTCCTAAATTGTCAGAGATAAGGATACAGAGCCTGTATTCATAAGATGAACATTTTGACTGGCAGATGAAGGAACAGTGATTGATAATGGGACTTTTGTATTTTGCTAACATGAAAAAGCTGACAAGGACGGATTAGATGGGGTGTGAGTAATTATTTAAATGCAGCTCTGACAGAGTGCCTCATACTATCCAAAAGGGGAAAAAAAATTAAAAAGAGAAAAAGAAAGAAAAAATAACCCCTCTCTTCAGTTTTTAATCTCAGGTCTTCATTGCTGGCACATCTAATGAGATTGATTGCAAAAATAGCTTTTTGTTGATGGGTCATAAAATAAACAGGGACAAAATAGTAGGTAAGTGATTTTAGGTTCTCCGTGTTCTATCATATTCAGGTGTAGCCCTTCACACTCTGATTCTGATTAGAATTTTAAACATGTCTGGGAATTTAAAAGAAATAGAAGTTATGAAAAAAAAAATCTCTACAGAGTAGCTTCTTAGGCAGACTGGAATTCTTTGACCTTGAAAAGATAAATCCAGAACAAGCTAAAAACAGCACATAATATCACTGCTAACATACAATGCATAGCATGTAATTGTGTATCACAAAGTAATAATAAAAAGAGACAACCAGAAAATAAAAAAGAAATTATGCTTAAAATGGGGTGATACAATGATGCAATCTTTAATAACATTCAAAGACATTTGTATTCCATTTATGAAAGGGAGCCTGTTTTCTTATGGAGGATCATTTAGATAATGTGTTCCAAAATAATCCTCCCCACCTCCCTGCTTCATATATAAGTATATATATGGTTAACTAGGCTTATTTGGAAAACAGAAGAAGGGGAATTAGTAAGGATTAGAAAGAATCTCCTCTTTTTTATGGTCTCCGGTCAATTCATTTGATTTTGTTTTGTTTTGTTTTCATACCCGGATATATCCTCCAAAGCCAGCCTAAATCAGTACAGGATATAAATTAAAGGCTTTTCAGATGAGTGTAGATAACTTCTGTCTAGATGACTTCAAATTTATACAGAAGTTAAACTAAGCATGTTTTGGAAGACTTTGCAAATGAATATTCTGTCTTCTTCACAGGGACTGGAAGCTGCTCTTACAATTCAGAGTAAGAAAGCAAAGAGAGGGTTTTGTAAGGCAATAGCCCTGAGTCTGTCCACGGGGTTCTCTGGCCATAAGAAGACTGACTGAAAGTAAGGGGGAGCTGTGGATGCACAATGCAACAAGAGTCCTAAAGGGAACTGGGTGCTTATTCCATGCTCTTTTTTGTCTTCTTTGGTCCAATCTGCCAGTTCTATAAAATGCAGTATTATTCTGCAGTACAGAAGCAGCAACCCTGATTGTAAAAACAATAAAAAAGCATCACAAATCTTTACCATGACATTTCAGAACAAAACTAGTCATGTGTGTTGTTTCCACATAAAATAAGACCACTCTATATGTCCTAATGAGATAAAATGAACACTTAAAGACATTTTAAAATTTCTTCAACTTTGATGTTAAAAAAAATCATTTATTTGAATTGCTATCAAAATATCTTATGTGAGATAACAAGATCATTCTGAACCTGTTAGAACAGAGCTAAGCCTATATGAACTATTTTAAGAACATGAATTTTCGTTTACATGTAATATAGTTAGTCAAGTACTATATATTTGGCCAAGCCCAGTTATATTTTCCTGATTTTTTTCTTTCTCCGTGTCATTCATTTTTCTGTTTACTATTAAGCTAAGAAATTTCACTCTAAAGATCACTTAGTGTATGAAACCAACTATGCATGCCTATTCTCATATCTTTAAAATCTCTATATATTTGCCCACAAAGAGAGTATGGCCATTAGAGATTCCTGTCATGCCTCCATCTAGAATATAATCATTGACTTTTGAAGTATTAAAAGGAAATGCCTTTAGAAAAATGTCACCCCCAGGCAGTGAGGTGACTGAAACAGCATCCTAAATTTAACATCCAACTTAATACATCATTTAAGCTGTTGTACCTGATGAGGGGCAGATATTTCACATGGGTAATGTAGAGAATACAGTGGTTAAGCAATTCTCCTGGCCAGAGGAAAAAAATAGAGAGGAATTTAGAACCAGGAAAAGTACTTAACATATTTTATCTGCTTCAGTTTGTACCACTTAGATCACAGAAACTATAGCTTTCAGGCTCAGAGTTTGATGAGATGTGTGTTCTAAGACAACACTTAGAATACAAGTACTTCAGTACAGATATGTACTGAATTCCTACACAAACATATGTCCTCAAGGCCACTTACTGAGACTTTTATAATGTGATAGGAAATACATATTTGATCTTCCTCCCTAGTTCCTGGCACAGAGTTCCTAAAACCCTTGAAATGTCCTGAGCGATAGACGTTGGAGGAGTGTTTTTGTTAATAAGCTCCTTTCAACCATATTTGAGCTGATGAGGTGACTCCGGAAAGATGGGGGCTGGTTACCTGAGGAAACAACCATGTGATTAGAGGTTGGAACTTTTAGTACCACCCCTTGGCCCTCTGGAGAAGAAATTGAGTTCAGTCACCATTGGCCAACAATTTAACCTATCGGACCTACAATGTAATAAAGCATCCATAAACACCATAACCAAAAGGGGTTTGGAGACCATCTGGGTTAGTGAATACATCCCAGTGTGGGGAGGGTGACATATGGAAGCTCCATGTCCCTTCACACATACCTTGCCCTATAGGTCTCTTCCATTTGGCTGTTCCTAAATTATATTCCCATTAATAAATGGGTAATAGTAAGTAAAGTGTTTCCCTGAGTTCTGTGAGCTGTTCTAACAAATTCTTGAACTTGAGGAGGGTGTCACAGGACACAGCAGAAAAAGTGACAGAAGTCCAGGTGGTGGCCTGGGCTTTGCAGTCGGCATGTGAAGTGGGGAAGAGTGTTGTGGGACTGAGCCCTTAAACTGTGGGGTCAGCTCTAACTCCTGGTAGTTCCTGTCAGTATTGAATTGTGGGGCACCCAGTTGGTGTTCAGAGACTTGGGGAATTGGTTGATGTGGGAAAAACCCCCACTCACTTGATATTAGAAGTGTTGAGAGTAAAGGAAACCAACAGTTTTTGGGGGGGGGAGGGGGCGGGCACATTGCAATTCACTCCTGTGACACTCTCATATGAATAACACTCTCATATGAATGTACTTGTGATCTCTGAGTAAAGATCCAGAGAAACCCAGAGACTCGCAAATGCTTTGCAAGGCTTTGATGGCTTCATGGTATGATGCACTAGAGAATTCATCCATTTAATTGCCTCTAGATGGTTTTTATTCTATACGTAAAGAGCACCATTAGAATTTCATAGGTCTGTGTGCTGAATCATTCATAGAATGGGCCACTGAATGCATATTTATGAATGCCTGGAATATTCTGTTTTATAATACCATGCTCTTCATTGTGTTTTGCATTTCAGGTTATGTACAATTATCAAGTAGACTAGTAGACTAGCAACAAATTGAATGGGCTTCAAAGTTGAGTTTGACTTAAAATTTGATGTGAAAATGAAATGTCAAATACCGGCATTCTGTTTGCCATTGTTATTCAAAATACAGGCTGATGAGAAATCCCAAATAGGTTTATAAAGTTATTAGCCTTTGTTTCTTCATTTCAAGATAACTTTTTGTAGACATAGTGATGGATGATAGTCTTAAATGCAATTCCATTCCCATATTGGACTCTATTCTAGGTTCTTTTGGAGTATATAGAGATAGAAATAACTTCCTCTTTTGTTACCTAAGAGCTTATCATTTCCTATGGAAGAGATCATATGGTAAAAATGAAAAACAGTGTGAAACCAAGCAACCATGCTAAACATAGAGACAAGACATAAACCAAGGACTTCTGGCTAGGGAATCTGGATACCTTCATAGAGGATGTGATTTTGAGCTGGGCTTTGAATACAGAGAATTTTAAAAAATGGAACCCCCATTTGTCTATATAGGCATGGCATTTAGAGGAGAAGTGTCTTGGTGTATACAAATATTACCCAAACTCATGTGTGGTTGTACTGATTGAAATCTGTGAGGCTGATGGAACTGTTAAGCTGGTTTTGTTTGTAAGTCTTATTTTTTTTTTAGACTTTTAACATTTCTGGAAGAAGAGATAAAATGAGGGCTACAGAGATTGTGCACTTTTACTGGTTTGTCTACAATGATATTTTGTTTCAGTTTGCTTTTTAATGTAATAAGTCTGTAGATATTAAATTTAGTTGAATGTCGATTTAAAAGGTTTTGATGTGGATCTCAGTACACTGTCTTAAAAATAGAATAAACTGATTACCTCAAATCATATTCTCATAACTTAGATCCAATTGGAGAAAACCCAACTATTAATAGTCAAGAGGTATTTCTATTTATTTTTAAGTCTCCAAGTTGGAAAAGAATCCATCGCAAAGTGTTTGTAAGAAACAAGCATAACTTAATGTAGCACAAAGGACCTGAAATTCAACATGCCACTACAGAAGAAAATTCTGTGATTATCATTGTCAGGCCCATGGTGTTTATTTCCCCATGACCTTTGAGCTGTGGGACTAATTGTGTAATCAATATTCTTCTGCTGGATTCCATTCTAATTTTACTCTTGAGAGTGTTTGAGACATGGAGGGTCCTACTATCCAGCACATAGGTTGACATTAAGCAAGAGTCCATTGTAATGCTGGAAAGGAGGTTCCTGAAAAGATAACAAGATGCTGTCTCCCATTGCTTTCATCTTTGTATGAATCTAAAATATGCTTACTTATGGGCTGTACCTGGGCCCTAGAGACACAGAGACAGGCAAAGCAAATTCACTTTTCCTTCTCACCCAACCAAACACTACTCTGTTTTAGAGAGGTGAAATCCCTTTAAAATGATGATTAGGGGAAGTGTTTAAAGAGGACAGAAATGGACTGCATGAGCCATGAATAAATAAGACCTACATGGAGGGTTCTGAACGGGTGTTGTGATCATTGCCAAGCCATCAAGAAGAAGTCAAATACAAATAAATGGGTGGGTGAGTCTATGTTTTAACACCAGGTTGGTAGTGTGTGGAGGTGGGAAGACTCTGGATGCTGCAGATATTTGGTGACCCCATAGGCTATTCTCAGGGACAGCCTTAGACACAAGGAAAGGGACTTCAGGTAGGGCCCCGGATTGGGACATTATCTAGAAAGAGTTGCAAGTAAAGTGGATAGCTTAATACATGTGAAAACACAGTTAGTCCTGGGCAAAAGCCCAGCTTTTTCCAAGATTATCTCCATCTCACCTGGCCAACATTCTGTTATAAGGGATAAAGGAGCAATTCTGAGACTTTCCAATAGGAAACCATACATTTTACTTGTTATTCTCAATTTTAATTCTTCTGAACATTGCCCTCCATCTTTATATGAAGAATAGAACATCTTCTAGCCATCAAGGGAAGATTTTCATCTTCACAGTTTCCTGAAGATTTAAATGAGAGTCCTTGAATATCCTCATTTCAATTCCTTTACGAGGGTCCTCTCAGCTTCTCTTGCCTGTATCTTGTCAACATTATCTGTCTCTCCTATAGAGAAATACTTTGAGAAGAAATGCAGAAGTATTCTACCATTTAAATAACAACTGCAACCCTAAAGGGGTTGCCTGAAATCTAGAATTAAGTGAAAAAACTTCTGCATATCCAAAATAATTTTCCCAAAAATTCCGCACTAAAGATATGCGTTCTATTTCTTAGTGCCTCACTCTGAGCCGTATTGACTTTTGTTCAGCATGTCATTTTTAATGAGCCTAGTTATCTGGTTTCCCAGCCCACAACAGATTAGAAACAGCAAAGGAGAGGCTGAGAAGAGGCCCAGTGACAGCCGAAGTGACCGCTGAAAGCTTGACATTGAGGGAGGAGAAAGAAGAACGATACGGGTAGGCATAGAACGATATAACCATATGGTACAGTAATGAATGGTCACCAAGATGACCCCTGAGTTATCAAGGAAGAAAAAAAGATAATATTATGTTTAGAAATATCTATTCAGGGTGGCAGGAAGCCAGTGGGTAACGTATTTTATAAAGATTACCATCTAAAATTTAGGTTTGAAGTGGGCATAAGTTTTAGGTGCATGGAAAATGCAGTTCTCCAGAACTCCTTTCCCAGGAAATACCCAGGTAAATGAGGTGTTACTAATCTCATCTTTAAATACCCTACTGATTTTCTCCTACAATTTGGCCATAAGTAGTCTCACTATTCACTGGTTTTCAGCAGTTACCTTGCTATAGGACAAAACAAACTCAACATAATTCTAATGAAAGATGTTTTCTCTTTCCATTCAGTGCTAAGCATTTGAGTTCTGAGTTGATGTAATTGATAACTCACATACCAACTACCTAATTATGGAAATATTACGAGTCTTGCATCCTCCTCCCAACACAGACTTCAGAGAATTGAATTGAAGGTTAAGTGCAGGGTTTCATTTTTACCAAACTCAACAAAATAGCTGCTGGCACTCTGTGGACATTAATTCTCATTTACATGCATAATACAAAAGATGCCCTGACCTAATCAAGCCATCGCTGTGCATTTTGATGCATCTCTGGAGAGAGAGAGTCCTTGTCTCATTGACTTGGCAACAGTCCCGACCAGTGACCTTTAATGCTATTATACTCTCCCTGGGAAGGGAATTGAGATGTGGTGGACATAGCAGAAACAAGGCCTTTCCAAGAAATTGGATTTGAAAGCATGGTTTTTGTTGGATGTCCATTTTTCCTTGTAGTTTTGATGTGGTTTTATGTAGCATTTTATAGATTGTGTGTATTTTTTTAATTGCTTCCATTTACTAAATAAGATAAGCAGCAGTATTTTTGCAGATGGACAGAGGACTTGGAGCAAGTGGCCTCCAGATTATAGAGGTTGGGGATGGAAGTAAAAGGATGGCAATGAGAAATATTCCAAAAGCAACAAGACTTAGTGTCCAAATGAATATAAAGAATGAAAAGAATTAGGTGACTCAGAGTTGTGAAACTATAGCAATGGAGACAATGCTGGTGTCAAGAAACAGATTTGTGAGACAGAAAATGACTGTGATTTGGGTCCTATCAAATTGGAAAGGATAGAACATCTAGACAGAAATGCCAAAAAGACCATGTAAAGAGAGTAGTGGTGTGTAAAGGATATTGAACAGTTGTCAGTGTGTTGATTTCAGCCCCACAGAGTGACATCCTTAACATTTAAAAGAAGGGTTGAGGGTAAGGAGTGAAAAAGAATATCAAGGAAAACAACCAAGTTAGCATCTTAAAAATTAAGGCAGAATAAAATGAATTAAAAGTAGTAATAAACCTTGTTTAAGTGAGGTGTTCATTTTCATAACCTAAAAAACTGGTTTCATTCATTCCTGAAGAAGGAAGCAAACCAAAATTAAACCCATTTATAAAAACTTTATAATGTATAATAATTCTTAGAAAATTATATTTCAAAACAAAAGTATCTTCCCATTTTTGCTGCTTTTATTATTTAATGACATCTAAGATCCAAAGTCCAAATTCTCTAATTCATGTTCTGTTCACATTTGTCAACAAGGAAGAGGGAAAATTCCCAACATTCTCCAAGAAAAAAGAAACATGTAAGCCAAGAATTTTGTAGTTTTATGAAAATTTAGCATGCCAATATATTATTATCTAAAAATGTAGAGAAAACTTGAAACAGAAAGTGGGTTTCAAGGTTTTCCCTTAGCAATTTAGTGTGGACATAAACTGAGGAAAGACCAAATCTCTGAGTGTGTCCTAATCTGTATATTAACATATATTAAGTGATCCGTGAAGTTGCTTAGGGCTTATCAGTAAGTGTCAATTCATGGTTGCCTTGAAGGCTAGAAGAGATATTTGGGAAACAACTCAACAGTAATAAAACAGAAACCATCCAATATTACGTGTTTTCTTGCTCAATTTTTCTAAGTGTTCAAGAATGTATTTTTACAGAATTATTTAAAATTATCACTCGTGTTTAAGAATTTGTTTAAAAATACAATTAATTATAAATAATATAGTTCAGCCATCAGTGTGATTTTTTTTTTATACTAAGTAGCATATTATACTGGAGTTTGATGAGATTTGCAGTGGTTGGAGCAATGGGTAACTAAAAGAACTGGAAATTCAGTTCATGGATGGATAAACGGCTACGTGTAATAGCCGTCTGATACCATTAAAGAAGATTGTTTCATAAAAATGAGCTTTCCAGATAACGAATACTTTCCAGTTTATGCAGTGAAACTTTTCTTTTTCTTTTTTTTTTTTTTTAAGATTTTATTTATTTGACAGAGAGAGCACAAGCAGAGGGAAAGAGAGCGAGAGAGAGAAGCAGGCTCCCTACTGAGCAAGGAGCCCGATGTGGGACTCGATCCCAGGACCCTGGGATCATGACCCGGGCCGAAGGCAGCCGCTTAACCGACTGAGCCACCCAGGCGTCCCAAAACTTTTCTTTTTCATTTTACCATTTTGAAAGTAATACACATTTCCCACCTTGTTAAATGGAACCTGCTGACATAAGTTAACCTCTTTTTGATGACTCGCGGTCATCATGAACATTAATCATTGTACAGTGCTGCAATACGGTAATTCCTTTGGGCCTGCTGAGGTGTGTAAAGTGTGTTGCCCTCGTGCTAAGCTTCTCTGCTTCCTAAGTGCCTGAATCTACCTTTTGTAATTCATTTTTTAAATCCTCCTTCTTTATTAAGAGCGCAGTTGCTTGGTGTTATCATCAGTGTGCTTGCTTACTGAAGCCATGCCAGAAGTTGCTGTCGGCTGGAATGTCAAATAGCACAAAATTTCGAATCATGTCACAGATAAAGCTCATAGATTATAAAAGATGTTCTAGAGAGTACTTCCTTGTGCAACGTGAAGAAATTTGTAGTAGTTATTTCAGCTTTTGGATATTTATTTGCTTCCTGATTCTCATCTGGGTTCTGGAAAGTCAGGATCGCTGGGGAGACACTTTGCAGATAAGTGTGATCTGTGTGCACAGAGCAACCCAAAGTTGCCTCCTTTATATAATGAAGTACACTGTACTTAGTAGGCCCTTCAATGGCTGCTGAATAAGTATGTATTTAGTTATATAACTCTATCTGAATATAGACATATTTGCATATACATATATGTAAAACTTGCATATAAACATGTTACTTTATAGGAGGCTACATTATAAAATATTGAGATCACTCCCCCTAAAACTCTTATAATTAATACAGGTATTTAAATGAATAAAATAGGGATGCCTGGGTGGCTCAGTCAGTTAGGCGGCTGCCTTCGGCTTGGGTCGTGATCCCAGGGTCCTGGGGTCAAGCCCCACGTCCAGCTCCCTGCTTAGTGGAGAGCCTGCGTCTCCCTCTCCCTCTGCCTGCCGCTCTGCCTACTTGTGCTCTGTCTCTCTGTCAAATAAATAAATAAAATCTAAAAAATAAATAAATAATAAATAAATGAATAAAATATGAATATGAGCTTTGTCTTTTAAAATTACTCCTGCATTACTGAGATTCCTTTTGTTCCTTTTCTAGACCTTAGAACAGAACATGTACTATTTCATTGTGTCTTGCTAGACCTGTGGAAAATTAGCTACTGGAAATTGAGATCCATGTTAGCCTGTTGGAGTGGGAAGGTGTTATCTCCTGATACTGAGAACAATATTGCATGTCATCGTGACTTGCCTTTGTTTTCATCTTTATGCCTTTGGGATGACATCAAACTCTAACATCCTTAAAGCTTAAAATTAGTAATGCCCTACCTTTAGTGCTCTTACATATGCCAGCCAAGGCATGACACTTCCAACAGATCGCCTCCTTTATTTAATTTTAATAAGCCAAAGAAGTTTAGCACCATAATTTTGAGACTATTACCACCACTTTGTGTTAAAAGTCAGTTCTCACCTTTTAAAAAGTCGGAAGAGATTGGATGACATAAGTGAACAAGAACAATTTAAAGATGGATTGGTTGTATATTATAAGTAACTGGGCTAAAGATTTATGGAATTTTTCTTGGAAAAAAAGCAAGCAAACCTATATGGTTCTTTGTAGGTAGAAAAATGCTACTTAGTCATTGTCATCAATCTGGGTAATTTACTGGGACATATACATGGTCTCCCCTGGTTCCTAGGTAGAGATACTATATTAGACAAGCAGTTTTAGGACATGGGAAAGGAAAATTAATTAATCTAGGCGGGAATTCAATCCTATGGCCTTGCTACAGTATTCTGACCTACAAATTAACAGGCCTTGTATTTATTTAATAGCTAGCAGCTACCATTTATTGGCTCTTGCCCTGTGTTAGGAACTGTGCTGTAGATTTTATATACCATCTTATTTGATCCTCCCCCAAACTCTACAAGTTGATATTATTATCAGTACCTATATTATAGATGAGGCAGCTTGAGGTTTAGAAAGATAAGATGCCATGTCTAAGATCACACAGCTAATAATTGTCAGAACACAGTTTTAATCATTGGCTGATTTCCAGCCATAATGTAAATGTGACCACATTCAATAAGTCAAATCAATATAAACATTGTTGACTTAATATCAAACCACTTATTTTGACTAGTTATAAAAATGGCATGAATATCAAGTACCAATATTAATGCCATCAAATAGTTCAACAAAGCAAAGCTTATGTTTCCCTTTTCCTCCAAGTCTTTATGTTTGGTGGGCTAGAGGGGAAGGGTTAAATTTACTTAAAACTAGAATATTGCATCTAGATTAGTGTTTACTAATTTGTACTTGTATTTTTTTTCTTATTACTGTCTACAGGAATACACATTAATTAGTATTTACCAGGATATTTGTAACATAAAAATCTGCTGGTGAGCTTGTTAGTTCACATGTGCCTAAGTTAAGTCAAAGTTCATGATTCCAGACTGCTTCCTTATGGCTTGGGACCCCAGGAGGCTTTTGTATGTCCACTTGTACTACTATATTTCGGTTCTTTTTGCACCTATCCTCCAGTGTAGGTTGGGATGTTCGGTCCCATGCCTGGCCTGACTCCCAGAATAGAAGCCTGAGACACAGACCACAAATTCTTTTGTCCCTTGGAAGATTTAGTTCTGATTATTTTCTTGAAAGAGGTCAAGGTCATTTCCATTTCCATTTGGCCTAGTCTTCTGAGCAATTAATCTATGCCTCATAAACATTGGAAAATAGGTATTGGTTTAAAAAAAAAAAGTAGAAACAACAGTTTTTGCACATTTTTTGTTGTTGCTGTTATTGGTTTCATGCACTTAAAATGTGGTGGATAATTTAAAGGCCAACTGCCCTGAGAGACCAACTTCTCTGTTTTTCCATGTCTTGGCTATAGGCTAATGAATAAGTCTTTTGGATTTGCAATAGGCACTGATAAAGAAGCAGGATATATATATAAAGATAGACAATGGAATTGTTGTTTGGAAAAAAAAAATATTACTGTTGTGATATTAGAGACTTAAATGCTGTAAGATGTTATTAACTTCCTAACTTAAATGCCTTAAGATATACTTAACCTCCTGCATCCCAAGGCAGGTTTCAGTGTTCTAGTGGGAGATAACTGACAGAGTCATTTTATTAAAAATGATGCCAATGATTTGAGAATTAGAAAACATAACTTTGAATCCCAGATTATCCTTTTTCTCCACTATATACTTAGTTTTTCTTTCTTTTTTTTAACTTAGCTTTTTCTAAAGTCACCGAAAAAAAGGAAATTTCTTTTTCTATAGCAAACTATTTTGATATCTGCTAATTTCTTCCATATGCCAAAACGGTCTCCACTACACAAAGGCCATGTAATATCCTTGGTAGCATTCTGTAAGTTATTAGTTTAAAAATATAAAAATTTGGTGTCTTCCAGGTCTCAGGGGGGACACTTGAAAAGATCCAGTTGACTGAAATTTTTGTATTTTCATTCATGTATTTGACATTATATAAACATCATACTAATGTTTTACTTGAAGTTCATTTTAGCTGTATCTGTAGTCTGTTTTCTTGACTGAAAGAAAAAAATCTTACCTGATATTTTTAAATCTTTTTTCCAAATTTAAAGCTAAGTCATGTCTGAATTGAATCCCTTATAGGTCTCTATGTTGTGCTTAGAGTGGCTTAGATAATGTATTTGATAAAAAAGGAAAATCAAAATCAATTCGGAAAGTACTTTTTTTTTTCTTTTCATATATCCAGACATCAGGTACATAATTTTTATGTATTCATTACACCATTTGTATATTTAAGAAAAATAGTGGATGTGATATTAATATTTCCTAAGTTAAATTTTAAACAAAACATTTTGAGGGGTTTCCTGAGGTAATGTTTAGAGGCTCAGCTTGTAGGACAGGATGTTAAACAGGAAGCAAAAGTCCTAATTCTAGCACTTACCAACCATATCACTCAGGACAAGTTAGTTAAACTTTAATTAAAAGATGAATTTTCTTCCTATGTATTGCTTTATCAGTAAAATGAGGATAGTTTTGTTAAACTTTTTGATTTTGGTGAGGCTCATGTAAGTCAAATAAACGAATTTATTTCACAGTATCTTACTACCATCAATCTCAGTGGTCAATAGAGAATAACTCCAGATCATCTCTAGTTGACTTTGATGTGTGGTGTGAGCTTTATTCTCGTGTACTTGGGAGTTTGTAGTATCTCAAAGTAATGAAACTGTACTAAAATTTTGATTCTGGAAGAGCTATAGCATTTTTAGATTTTCTTCCTTGCCTATATAATTCAACCTTTTCCTCTTTCTCCATGCTAAAAACAGACAACATTACTTCTTGTTCTTTGATTCTATGCAGTCTGATTACCTGCTGGCTTGGTCATGCTCATCCAAATGAGGGAGGACCTCAATTCCTGCCCCACACCTGGAGAGTCCTCCCAAAGATTTGCCTCCTCATGCTCAAAAGCTATCCCATCATCTTAGTCCCTTCCTCATACCCACCTGTTACTTTACTCCTCCTTGGGAATCTGCTCTTCTAATCCCCTTCTGCCAGTAAAGCATTTTGGAGAAGAAAATATGAATGTGGCCACTGTCCCAGTTCACAAAAAGTCTGTGTCTATACATCCCCCAGGAGCTACCAATCTCTGGGCTCCAGAGTGACACCACATCTTGTAATATGTAGATAAATTCTTCCTTTCCAACTGTGAGCCTCCATTGATTATTCAAATTTCTAATGCCTCTCTGTGTAGCCCATAGTCTCACATAGTCCCTTTTGAATCACTCTAAAGTCTATCTTTTTAGGGGCTAAAACCAGTGAAATGAACCTCATGGATTCCAATTCCTTTCCCTCAGTCATCCTGCTCTATTCCCCCACCTCTGCCTCTTCCCTGGCTTTTTCTGTCCTGTCGTCATCATCATCATCATCATCGTCATCATCATCATCATCTCCATCCAACTAGTACTACTGAGTTGGGACAGTGGAAGAGAAGAGAATATTCTCTGCACTGGCAAACAGCAAAAAAAAAAAAAAAAAAAATATCAGGGAGGATTAAAATATGGAATTTAAAAAGTTCTCTGGGGAAAGAGGCTGTAGGCTTAACAATCAAAGGCTCAAATTTTAAAAGGTGCTAAGAACTTGAAAACAGGATTTGCCAGTGCTGGTCAGTGAATGGTTGAAGACAGATTTGTTAACAGTTGATTCCAAGTAAAACAGGTAAAACGAATATATACTCACTCTGAAAAAAATTATTTAATTTTTGCACTTTCCATGATAACTGCTCTGCATTTTTTACAAAGATGTCATTTAGAATAAATAATAGGATACTTTCTAAAGATGTTCAATAACAAACCATGAAATTCATCTAAATTGTTTAAAGAACTTTTTTTTTTGCATGTGAAATAAAACTTAAATTGTAATGTGGGCTTGTGTATTCATGTTATATTAATCCAAACAATGCTTGATCATAATGTGTTGTTGAACTTTCCCCACAAATCTGTCCTATCAAACAAAACACCAGATGCAATGCTTAGAATGGTGACTTGATAAAATTAGATTCATCGAGCAGAAAAGAAAATGGGATGCTCTAAATAAATGTCATTAGCAGTTGGAAGGATGGAAGCAAATTATTCTGATAATATCTCAGACCCTTACCCAAGTGACAGTTTTCAAAAAGGTATTTTGGGTACTAAAGAAAATGGTAGAATTAAGAAAAAAAAACATATGAAGGAAAATTTAGTATGCATGGATATGGCTTATAGAATACATCTGATTAGACATGATTCCAGATGATTCTGAATTGGCATTTAAAAGTAGAAGGTGATTTGCACAAATATCAAAGGCAATATTAATAATAAACCTCTTAAGTGCATGAAGCAAGGGTGAGCTTGAGAGTGGAAGGGTGGGAGAGGGAAATTGTTTTTCCAAATATTGATCTGAGAGGGGGAATATCCATTTATAATTTTGTCTTTGGGCTTTTTTCCATGTAAATTTTCATGGCCTAGATACCAGGATTGAACAAGGAAACAATTAGCTTTTGTACATGCTCAGAAAATACATTTTCAGAAGTCCAGTCTAGTCATTCAGCCTGTTGAGGTAAAAAAATAATCAATTAATTCAGTGAAAAGTTCTCCAAACCAATTAAATTAACTAAATTGATTGTCTGTGTGACTGAATTAGGCCAGTAAATTTAGTCAAAACCGTAGACTTTGCAACTGAGTGCTAACACAAAAACCTTGAGTTGGCAAAAGAGATTGAAATACAGTGGTGTTTCTTAGAGAATGTCAGGAAATAGGAAGGCCAATTTAAGACTTGTATCCTTAAGTTACAATACAACTAACTTATTCCAGAGTCTTTCAATAGCCTGCACATAGACATTGCCAAAGATAAATTCTGGAAGAGAGTGTCAATTATACATTGGCTGTTGAAAACTCTTTGAAATTCTGACCGTGAGATTCTTCACAGAGCTAGACAAAAAGTGTGTGGGAATGTCCCAAACCAGCTGTTCCCTGTGCTTTTTCCTGCCTAGAATGTACTATTTCTAAAGGCACAGAGTTTTAATAAGAGCGTTTCGGAAAGAAAAGACTGAAGGAGATACATAAGCTTTCATGCCCCTTTGTGGCTTATTAGACATACAGTGCATGTTTATTGGGTAGCAAAGGACTGCTGTAGTGAAAACAGTGGTGAACAATGGTCTACCCTCTACCCTGTTACTCATGAATGGCCCCACATTTATTTATACCTCACTGGTCTCCAAAATGAATCCTTATTTTAGTCACACTTGCCACTTCATGGCCTTTAACACCTGGTATCAAATAATGGTTCAATGTTTTTACATGTAATTTTAAAATGAATGAATGAACAATGAATTTTGTAGAAGAGATTTACAGTGACCTTGTTTCCTCTTTATCTCACAAAGCTTAACCTCTTTTTAAAGCATCTGCATGTAGCATAAATGCTCCAGGCCTAATTGAACTTCCCCTTTTTTTGAAACCCTTTAGCACTTGCATATCCTTACCAATGGGTATAATAATACTAATTACTATCATTATTAGAGCTAATACTTACTGAATGGTTAGCGTGTGCATAGCACTGCCTTAATCCCATGTTATCATCTCACTTAATTCTCAAACCAACTCATGTAGCAGACACAAATATCATCACATTGTACAGATGAGAAAATTGAAGCTCTGAGAGGGTGAGTATTTTGCCCAATATTGCATGGCTAATAACTGGAGAATCAAGCCCAGACAGTCTACTCTAGACTTACATTTTTAACCAGTAAACTATCTTGCCTTCTGTTTGGCTTCCTCTGATTTTTTTTTTTTAATGCATCTTTTGTCTTCCTGATTAGATCTTAAGCTTCTTAATTCTCTCTTTGTCCTGCACAGTGCCCTTAATAGAGTTAACCACAGTACAGGCCACTAACACAAGCTTGATTTATTAATTATTGATATTCTTAGCTAATATACTTCCTTTCATTTAATTACTATTCTGGCAATCGTTCTTAAAATTCAGATTTCTCAAAGAATGGTGTGACGGAGTTCAACAACTAAAGTGTATTTGTGCCATGTTAAGTTTAAACTGGAGTCACCATGATGACCCAAATGATTCATGGATTCATTGGTGAATTTTTGAGATGATGTATAAATATTGCTTATTTACATCACATTGGAATAGCTTGAGCTAACTTATTTCACTGTTGTCCAAAAGGAATCTTCGAGTTTATCATCACTTCACTGGCCAAATGCAAATGCTTATTTTCTCCTAATTGTGCTGCTTATTTATATAGATAAGCCAAATTTCGTTGATTTCCTGATACAGCATAAATTTAACTATGTTTTCCAAAAGCAGTGGTAGTCTAACACAACAGATTAAGTCATTCTTGAAATCTCTCTGTTTCTATTATTGACTAGGAGCCCAAATTACTCCAGCAGCCTGTTAGAAGCAAATGGTATTGCCAATCAATTTAAAAATCTATTGATTCCCAAAATAGCATTTGTGGTTTATAGGATTGCTGGGCTATTTCATTTCTTTCATCCATAGCTAGTCTTTTTCATTTCAAATTCAGCACATCTAAAATTAAACTCATTATCTTTGCTCCAAAACATATCCCTCTTCCTTTATTTTCTCCCTGTTTAACTGGGCCACCATTCATCCAAGCCAAAAACCTGCAAACCATTCGCAACTTTTACCTCTCCCTCATCTGCAAGTATAAGTGATCACAAAATTCTGCTATTTCCACTCCAAAATACTCTCAAGTCTCTCCCCATTTCTTTATGCCACTACTATGGCTGGGCTTATCATTCCTTGCCTTAGCCATTGTAATGGTCTCTCTAACTGTCCTCCCTGATTTCTATTTTGCCTTCGTTCCATTTCCCAAACTGAGTAAAACTCAAATGTGATTTTTTTACTCCCATTTAGACAACTATTCTGTATATTTCTCATGACCTCAGAATAAGTGCCAGAGCAGAGAAAACCTCTTTGATTTGGCTTCAGCCTACCTAAGACATCTGCCTCTACCCCATGCTCCGTCTCTTTGAACTGGAGAACCTGGCAGTTCTTCACCAGTGCCTTCCTGTTTTAGGCCTCAATGCTTTCATTCAGGCTGTCTTCTCTAAAGAAAATACCCTCTGTCCATTCTGCCTTTTTCTTTCCAGATCACATTTTCGAGAGGTCCTTACTCTTCTCTAAGGACCAATATCTCTTGTACACATCTTTCTTAAGGCTTTTATTACACATTATTGTAATTAATTATTTACCTGTCTATCTTTTCTACTAATTGACAGCTTTTGAAGATGGTGCTCTATGTCTTTCTGGTCATTGTGTACTCTGATAAATAATAACTGTTTTATTAGTGTTAAATAGATGGGTTCATTTCTTCTTCGTCTGTTAGTATTTTCCAACAAATCACTTTCTTCTCTGTAAAATAATTTTGCTGATTCTGGATTTCCCTGCCAAATAAAACAGTATGGAGCAGACCTCTCTGAAACATCCTGATGACCTTACCCATCCAGCCATAATTCCTATACTTCCCAATGTAAACATCTTTCAGGGGCAATATTGAAGATAATTTTTCTTTTGTGTTCTGCATTGCATTGAGGAGCTCAGTGTGTTTTTACATTCATTTTCACCTGACGAGAAAAACTGAACGCTGTAAAAATTATATTGGAGGTATCACTATGAAGTGTAACTACAAAGGGACTGGCTTCATATTATTTCTATTTGAATACATATATAATATGACAAGAGCACTCCTTCTGTTGGTATCAATAGAAAAGCTAACGAGTTTCAAACATTTCTTTTTTAAAAAGTTTCAAAAGGGGCACCTGGATGGCTCAGTCGGTTAAGAATCTGCCTTAGGCTCAGGTCATGATCCCAGGATCCTGGAATCGAGTGCCGCATTGGGCTCCCTGCTCAGCAAGGAGACTGCTTCTCTCCCTCTGCTGCTCCCCCTGCTTGTGCTCTCTCTCTCTCTCCCTCTCTCTCTCTCTGTCAAATAAAATCTTAAAAATTTTCAAAAGCATCATTTCTAAAATAATAAATTGCAATTAAAAATGTAGCTGGATAATCTGGTCTATAATAGAAGTGTATTTTTAAGCATCTGACCTCAGAGATAAATAGGCAAATCTGATAGCTAAAAGTTCACATGCTTTCTAAACTACTCCTCAATTTTAGTTAGTCACTCTCTCCATTTTATTATTCTTTCAAGAGTCAGATTGTTTACTCTTACTGCCTACTTTGTAACATATGCAGATATGTATAGGTTAAAGAAATACCAATTAAGTAAACACTTCATTTTCCAGTTTAATAAATCAGAACCAAATGATGGTTGCATTATGTAAGATGTGATCTAAATGTGTTGTTTGCAAATATGAAGATACGTTTGAATTATAAATGCATAGTGATGCTTACAAAAACATGTTTGACTTAATAGATAATTTTCCCAAGGGGTTTTCATTTCCAAGGAACTCATGAGAAAGTTTCACTAAATATAGTCCTCAGAAATGTATTTAATAAATTTAAATGATAATAATCAAACCAGTTTTCTAGTAAGTATCATGAAAAATGTACAGGATTTTATCCATAACAGAGCTAAGAGGTTCAACTGAATAACATTTTGGCTTCACTTATTGACTTTACTCAAAACTCTATTAAGCAAACTATTGACATTCACATTTTATTCAAAAGAAAACTGAAATGAGAGGAGGAATAAAACTTTGGAGTGGATGATTATAACACTGAATTTCAAAACTTGTCTTAAGACCTCTATAATGAATTCTCTACTCCTCCTCTAGGGAGTCAAGTTCAATTTAAAATTGCATATCAAGTTCAACAAGCATATGGCTCCTCTTGACCACAGCAATTAAAGACCCAAGAGGGTGTTCTTTATAGAAGAACAAAAGTATAGCTAATTTTTAATGAAATCTTGTTTTTAGATTAATTCGAGCAGTTACATTTCACTTTAAAGAAATGATTCTCAAGAAATTTGCACTGGATTAACTCTGAACTGTATTTCTTTAACATTAATGATTGAAGGTATACTTAATGGCTGATAAACTGAAAGAAGCACTAAAATAATCTTTAAATTGTTATTTGAAAAGTCAAATTATTTAAATTCCTACAATATGCTATGAATAGTTAATGGAGGTTAATGGCTATTATAGCAAATTATTAGAAATGTTTTTCAGAATTTATCAATCATTAAATATTATAGATCATCATAGATTTATTCTTATTGATTTCTGCATGGATTTTATACATTAGGTTAGGAGCTAAGTTGAATACTTAAGATTCAGATAGAGAACTGAAAACTAAAAAGAATCAGATGAACTTTAAGAACAATAGAAGATATACAAATAGTGTTAAGTCCTAATGAGCACACTGTTGTCTTTTTTAGTTTGGTTATTCCTGTCATGAAATTGGATGAAAAATTCCCATTTTTCTCAAAGATTTATTGCATCTATAGCCATCATGTGCTTACTGGAAGCTTAAATTCTGTTAGTTTAACAAAATGGCAAAAAATATTGATGGTTAAAATATACTGCTGAATTAGCAAAGCTCCACTTAACCATTAATGCTTTATTTTTGTACTTAAAATGCAACATCATTTTGAAATACAGAAGCTTTTTCTCAAGGCCAGCATGCTTTCCTCCACAACAAATTACACTCCAGGTTCTTGCTATTGATAACATATATTTAGTTACAAAATGTGCATGCAATAAGCAAAAATTGATTTCTGTGACTTGAGGCATAGTGAATATTTAATAAATTTGGTGTAATGAATATTTGTCATCAGGAGAAAGAAATGATTTGAAGATAATAAAATTGATAATATAATATAAATCAAGAAGAAGAGTATCAGGTAATGTATTGTTTCACTGTATTCAGCAACTGGAAAATCTAAATTTTAGCTCTCAAAGTGGGGGAAAATGGTTTATTGTTTCCTATACAAATAGTCAAATAGATTAAAAACTAAAAGAATCTATTAAGTTTCTCATAAAATATGCAGAATATAAAGTATTATTAATATTCTTTATCATTACTTAGTTTCTATAACAATGTGGAAAATCTTGTGCTCAAGAGAAATTCCCTGGCATTTGTTTGCATTGTCAGGGGAAAAAAAAAGAGAGAGAGAGAAGGAGGGAGGGAGGAAGGGAGAAAGGGAAGAAATCTAAGATCTGTAAGCAATCAGGTCTTTTTATATTTTTTTTCTATATGGTTCAGTTATATAGTCTGAATTACAACAACAACAAAAATGCTGTCAAAGCAGACAAAATCACAGGTGGATTCTAAAATTATTGGGCAAAAGTTTAAGAGAAAAAGAATATTTGCATAGTCTCAAAGTGTCTCCCCCAGGGCATTTATTAACTACAGAGGGGAAAATAGTCACTTTTACAATGCAGAAACACAGCAGACACTAGCCAAACTAAATCATCCAAATTAAAATCACCAGTAATAAGACAAAACAACATCATTTACCCTCCAAGGGTACTTAATGCACCAAGAAGGGTATATCACTTCTGGAATATTCTTGCAAAAATGCACAACCTCATCCTAATCATGAGAAGACATCAGACAAATCCAAATTGAAGAACATTCTACAAAATAAGTGATCAGTACTCTTCAAGTGTCAGTGTTCTTGGTCCCTCTAAGGGTACTAAGAAGACATAATAACTAGATGTGAGGTGGGATCCTGGTTTGGATTCTGGGACAGAATAAGGAAAATCTGGTTAAATCTAAATAAAATATGTAATTTGGTTAATAGTATTGAACCAAGTTTACTTTGTTTTAATAATTGTCCTATGAAAATGTAAGATATTAATGTGAGGGGACACTGAGTGAAAAGTGTACAATAATTCTCTGTAATATCTTTGCAGTTCTTCTATAAGTTTAAAATTATTTCCAAGTACATTTTTTTAAAAATCCAAGGCATTCGTATATTGTTGTTTACCTTATAGTGAAAGCAAAAATTCATACCCATGTTTCCTTAAAATATAATGGAAATGAGTGTTATATGCAAACAATAAATCATGGAACACTACATCAAAAAACTAATGATGTAATGTATGGTGATTAACGTAACATAATAAAAAATATATATATAATGGAAAAAATAGCATTGAAGATTTTGAAGAGCACTTGTAAAGTTTTTCAAATAATGAAATACAGTAAGGCAGTGCTGACTATAGGTGTATGAAGTTGTTCTTAAAACTTTAATTTGTTGCTCTGAAACAAATAATACATTATATGTTAAAAATAAGAAGAAGAAGAAGATAGCAGGAGGGGAAGAATGAAGGAGGGGAGATCAGAGGAGGAGATGAACCATGAGAGACTATGGACTCTGAAAAACAAACTGAGGGTTCTAGAGGGGAGGGGGGTGGGAGGATGGGTTAGTCTGGTGATGGGTATTAAAGAGGGGACATTCTGCATGGAGCACTGGGTGTTGTTATATGCAAATAATGAATCGTGGGACACTACATCAAAAACTAATGATGTAATGTATGGTCATTAACATAACATAATAAAAAAAGAAATTAAATAAAAAAACAAAAAAACTTTAATTTGTTCAGAACCAAATTAGGGTGTTCTAGTTCACATTATCTTTCTTTTTGAAATAGCTCTGAAAATTATGCTAGCTGCAACCTTTTGGGAGATGGTTCTAAATTGAAGTCTAGTTGATTCAGTGTTTTGAGTAACTGTGGGCAAGACAATGTACTTTTCTGTGAAATCACTACTTATGTTTCAGTTTCTCTACCTCTAAACTGAAGTTGCTCTCTTAGTTTATATTGATTCTACTATGGGACCGTGGTGACATGTTTGATGAAGGATAGAGAATGGAATTTTTTAAAAAAAAATCATTGTTAGAGGAAATACTTTATTATATACATTTACTCAGGTAGCATTTAGTGTTATGCAAAATAATTGTCATGAAACTTGCTATAGCTATATTGTCCAATTTCTCAGCTTTAATTAAATGATTATTTAACAATTATGCTATATCTCCAAAAGAGGGCAATAATTGGTAATTATGGAAGCATCTTGTAGAGCTTAAAATATCATGCAAAAAGGTTACTTATTTATTTATTTATTTTTAAAGATTTTATTTATTTATTTGACAGAGATAGAGAGAGAGCGCAGAAGTAGCCAGAGAGGCAGGCAGAGGGAGAGGGAGAAGCAGACTCCCCGCTGAGCAGGGAGCCCAGTGCGGGACTCAATCCCAGGACCCTGGATCATGACCTGAGCCGAAGGCAGACGCTTAACCAACTGAGCCACCCAAGTGCCCCAAAAGAATATTTATTTTTGTTTGTATTTTTCGTATTGTTCATTTCTATTAAAATGATTATTTCAGTAAAATTATATGTATATATTCTCTGAAAGCTTTCAGGGATTTTTTTTTCCAGCCTTAAACAACATAAAGTTCAATCTCCCTAATCTTGCAAAAAAATGCTAATAAATCATTGCTACCTCATTTAATAAACAGCTGAGCCCTACTGTGTTCCCGGTCAAATGGCTATCACTGGGGACTAAAGGGAATAAGACTGGGCCTCTCTTAGGAGCTCGCAGCTTGGTTCTGCACAAGTTTCTTGATATTTCTCTGGGTGAGCCCTGTTTTGTGGCTTGCTAGACACGTTCTGTTTTCTTATGGCTGCCACTTCCTCCCTCCCATTTCTCCTGTTTAGATTTCCTTCTCCCCAGCCCTATGCACCCCATAAGATCAATCACCCAGAGGTCCTGCATCCCCTGACCAGCACAGTCCTCAGCAATCTCTTCATTTCTATGCTGAAAAACTTAGCTTGCACGTCCTGTATGAGACCGTGCATCTGGGCTTCAGTATGTCATTTTCCCAACTACAGTGTCAGCAATTCCAGCATGGGAACTACCTTTTCCTTTCCTATCTTTGCCTCTCTAGCAACAACTGCAGGAACCCATACTGAACCAATTTTATTTTAATTTGTGTGCAAGAGATCAGTATATGAGTCATTCATCCCAACCCGATTGTGTTTTATTTGACTTTTCTTCCATTTCCCTCCTCCTTCCTTTCTCACACCCCAAAAGAAAACTCTTCATTATGAAATTCCCTCCTGAAATTCCTTTCCCATGCTGATATAATTTTACAGCATGAAGTCAATGATAGGCTTGTGTTTTTTTTTATGATTTTTATTTATTTTTTGACAGAGAGAGAGAGAGACAGCGAGAGAGGGAACACAAGCAGGGGGAGTGGGAGAGGGAGAAGCAGGCTTCCCTGCCGAGCAAGGAACCCAATGTGGGGCTCGATCCCAGGACCCTGGGATCATGACCTGAGCCAAAGGCAGACGCTAAACGGCTGACCCATCCAGGCGCCCCAATGATAGGCTTGTTTTGTGACGAGGAGAATGATCAATCCCCATGCTCTCAAGGCTTGTTTGCTTTCCAGCCTTCTTCACATCACAATGCCCAAGAAAATGATGATATTTGAATGGCCAGTGAAGTAAATAGGAAGCCACGTGCCCCTGGCTTACCCAGCTCTTCCAGGACAAGGGTATTGATACCGTAGCACAACTATCCAGTTGTCAGTACAACCCAGTTCATTGCACTAATTAATTGTACAAGGTGATTATAGGGCAGCACTTCTTCTCTCATTCTATAAGTGATGTATTTCCTTTTCCTTGATGAATGATTTTGCAATTACTCCTTTTACATTAATTTCTGGAGACATTAGTGTAAGTCTTGAGGATATTCAGCAGTAGTGGTTAAATAAGTTTGTAGACTGTAAATAAGCAAACAAAAATTGTCCACATGTTGTCTCTATTGTCAACTATTTGAGCCATTCACTTCAGGTCAGACAAAATAGATGGTTAAGCAGGGGCTGCTTGAGACATCACTGCTCTGCTCTATTTTATTGTCCCACATAGCTCATCATCATGAACGCTTCATGAAAACACTGACAAGACACCAAATTGCCAAATCAAATATGGTCCTGGATAGCAATAAACAGAGACCTCTGTTGAAAGAGAAGAGGGAAATTGAGATGTTAGACACTCTGTTGACTACTAGGAATGACATGTGTCTAAAATTCTTTGAAGTTCCCACTTTTTTCTAAAAGGCATCTTATTACTCAAGGATAAACTGCCATTAGATGAGTAACATATAAAATTCTTACTTGTTTCAAGGCATTTTGTTAGATCAGAGACAATGTGTAAATATTTTCTGAAAATTATTTTCTCAGAAAATTATGTACGTAATGATAAAAATTATAGTAAAGCTTGTGTGTATATATATATATATATATATATATATATATATATATATATATATAATTTGTAACCAGAGGTAACAGGGAAGGTTTCTCATAGAAGTTAAAATTTGAGCTGAGCATTGCAAGATGAATATGGGGGAAAAATTCAGAGCTCAAATTAGATGTAGCAATCCCTCAGTGTACTTCTTTTACCCCATTTATATGACATTCCATCCTCATTCTTAAAAATTAGCAAGATAGCCAGCCCTAAGAATCAGTACTCAAATAATGCAGCTTCACAGCAATTGAAAAATTGAAAGAAACTAAGAATATCTTTCTCATTCTGTGAACACGTATAACCAATATTATGTCCTTCTAATAATTTGAAGCCCTTTGTTCACCCAGTGCTTTTTCTAACACTTCCTACATGTTAATATAAGAAGCCCTCTGTTATTTTACTTCTCTGAAGATAACAATTATAAAATTGTCCCTGATGAATAGGAAACCATGCTGATAACTTGCAATTAATATGCATCATCAGAAAAAGAAAAGTGCTGTTTACTTGACAGAGTTAAATTTCCAAAAAGGAAAGAAATTGATTTAATTCTTTCTGGGTTTTCTGTATTTCGCATTTATAGTTTTGGGGGGTTTTTTTTGTTTTTTTTGTTTTTGGTTTTGGTTGTTTTGTTTTAGAACAAAAGCAAAGTTCATAAATGATTAACACATTCTAAAAGCTTTTGAAGAATAAAGAAATATTGCATAAAAGAGCAAATCATTAAAGTAAAACAAATAAATTATTTTTCCTTAGCTATTTAAAAGGAAAATGAATCCATTTCACACTAGTTATATGGCCTTCCCTTTCATATACCTTCACCATGGCACCCAGAACCCACATGTTCTTTTTTTTTTATTTTAAAGATTTTATTTATTTATTTGACAGAGAGAGAGAACACAAGCAGGGGGAGTGAGAGAGGGAGAAGCAGGCTTCCCATGGAGCAGGGAGCCCGATGCGGGGCTCCATCTCAGGAGCCCGGGTTCATGACCTGAGCCGAAGGCAGACGCTTAACGACTGAGCCACCCAGGCGCCCCTACCTACATGTTCTTTAAACCTAGAATCTATAAGTTTGTTAAACTGTCTTTAAAAAAAATATCTTATGTTCTTGAACTTGGTTACTGTTTACCTTGTTTGACCTAGGATGTTAGGTCAGTAGTTCTAAAATATCACAACAACTACTACCATTAATACTAAAAGCAGTTCTGACTTTTCTTTTAGTTACATGATCTTTTCTGATTTACAAAGCCTTTTATCTTTTATCTATGGTGTGCTACTTCTTATTTCCATCATTTATGATCTTTAATTTTAATTTTATATATATATACATACATATATTTGGGAGATTAATAATGTCTTCACCTTTATGTCTTTCCAAATAGATGGCCTTAGCCATAATTGGCTCAATGCACCTATTGTCCTTATTGGAAACTAAGATTTGTTAAGAAGTAATGCAAAGAGAGGAAAAAAAGAAGTATCAGTTTCTGACATGCAAAAGAGAATTCCAGAGTAAGGTATTAGCCTGATACAATCATTTATTACTATGAAGCAGATAAGGCATATATTATCACGATCATACCAAGTGTTGGCAAGGTTATGAAAGAACTGGAACTCTTGTTGATGGGAGTATAAAATGATACATCCACTTTGGAAAACAGTTTGGCAGATTCTTAGAAAGTTAAACATACACCTACCATGTAACTCTAGCCATTCAATTCCCCAATATTTGTTCAAGAGAAATGAAAGCTTATTTTACTACAGTGTCTTGTAGTAAACATTTGAATGTTCATAGCCACTTTAATTGTAAAACACAAAAACTGGAAATAGCCAAAATGTCCATCAACAAGTGGATGGATAAACAAATAGTATATCCATACAATGGAATAGTACTGAGCAATAGAAAGGAATTAACTTGTGATACACATAATAACATGAGTGGATCTCAAAATAATTATTCCAAGTGACTGTATCAGTCAGGGTCCTCCAGAGAAAAAGAACCAATAGGATATATAGATATAGATAGAGTTATGTAAGAGAAAATTTATTATGGGGATTGGTTCATGCAATCTCTCTGACATACCACTCTCTGACATCTGCAAGTTTTGGAGAACCAGGAAAGCTGCAGTACAATTTGGTCTGAGTCTGAAGTCCTGAGACAGCAGCTCCAATATCTGTGGGCAGGAGGAAATGGATATCCCAGCTCAAGCAGGGAGAGAGAAAGAAAAATAATTCATCCTTCCTCTGCCTTTTTGTTCTATTGGAGCCGTCAAAGGATGGTGCCTACCTACACTGGTGAGGGTCGATCTTCTTTACTCCGTTTACTGATTCAAATGCTAATCTCTTCTGGAAACATCCTCACACACACAGAAATAGTATTTTACCAGTTATCTAGGCATCCCTTAGCCCAGTCAAGCTGACACATAAAATTAACTACCACAGTGACAGAAGCCAGACCAAAAAGAGTACATACTGTATTGTCTCAATTACATTAATCCTAGAAAATGCAAACTAATACATAGTGACAGAAAGCACACCAATGGTTGCCTGGTGCCAGGAGGATGGGTAGAAAGAAGCACAGGAAAATTTGTGGGGTGATGAATATCTTCTCTATCTTAACTATAGTGATAGTCTCATGAGTGTATACATGTCAAAACTTTTGAGATTATACATTTTAAATATGTTTGGTTCAGTGCATGTCAATTATATGCCAAGAAGCTGTCTTTAAAAAGAGGAGGGGCATTCAGTTAATTACTGGAAAAACTGCAAACAGAACCCAGGTTTCTGCCCTTTTGCAGCCAATATGGATTTAGAGTTGATTCAATTCTCAAATATTATTAGAAAAGGAGACCCTTTGATTATACAGACCTCCCAAAATACAGCAAAATCAATCCCCTTTCCTATATACCGGGATATTATAGATTGTGACCTTACAAATATGGAACCTCAAAACCTTTTGCAGAATTAGGTGAAGAAAGCACAGAATCTGTGTTTCTGACTTTTTGCTTCATTAATTTATTCTAGCCTGTTTGGTCAGTTATAAGATTGCCAACAGGTTAGTTATTTGATTTGACAGAGTAACTAGTAGGGAGATCTCATAAAAATGGTTCCCTCAGTAGTAAAGTGTAGACATTTGAGATGCAGCTGCACTAAATAAATTAATTCTAATTGAGATTTATCTTTTTTTTAAGATTTTTTTTTTAATTTATTATTTGCCAGAGAGAGAATGAGAGAGAGCAAGCACATGAGACGGGGGAGGGTCAGAGGGAGAAGTAGACTCCCTGCCGAGCAGGGAGCCCGATGCAGGACTCGATTTGGGGACTCCAGGATCATGACCTGATTTATCAGTTAGAAGTTTGAGGATCAATAACAAGATAGAAATTCTTTCCAGCAGCCCTCATATCTATCAAACAGAGCATCTTAATGTATGAGAGGGCCTCCTCCTTATATTCCAGATATGTTTTAAAGTCTGTTTTATTAACTAGTGGGAAAATAGTACACCTACGGAATCTAGTGCATGAAATTAGCATAATAATTAAAGTATGACCTTAGTGTAGGTCACAAAAATTGTTTAATCTCCTTATTTATCTGTGCATACTGAGAAAGTGGCCTATGGAGACGCAATAAGCTGGGATATATCAAAGCAACCATGTTATGTTAAAAGAACAAAGTTAATTATGCTTTCAGTTTATCATTTTTTTAATGCTGTAAAGGTTAACATGATTTGTTGTTTTTTTCTCCCTTCAAAAAGCTTACATGTGAAAGAACCAAAAATTACATAAAAGTTTCTATATGAAAAATAAATATCTCTTTGCTTTTTATTAAGAATTTTTGTTCTGCTTAAAAGGTGATAGCATTAGGCTAATTTTCTTGCAAACAGGACTAAAATATATCTTACAGCTTCAGTTTCTCTTTAGGAACACCAACCCTGTTTCCTATCATGTGAACCTTAAAGCTTTATCTCAGCTTCAGAGTGAATATTGAAGTATGTGATTGGATTTCTAGACTCAAAACAGTTTCTGGTTGAGATGAGATGGCTGGCTTCTCTATGCCCAGACAGTGGAGAACGTTGCACAAAACAAAATTTAACGAGAGACACTTTCCTGTTAAATCTTCCGAACGAATCAAGTGCTTTGCATCTGGTTCCACATGGTAATTCTGGGATTAAAATTGGAGAAGGATGTTTTTACCACCAGTTCAGAAAACAAACAGAAAAGCCCATGCCTGTCCATCTATCCCTTTCACGCACACCCTACTGTATAATCTCTTAAGCTTTGAATTGTCACAAGTTTCTAAGCTAGAGAGTTAGGATAAATATTTTCTTCTGGATGGCTTATGCAAGTTTCTCTGAAGAGGGAAGCATGTCATTCTTTAATTTGTATTGTAATCATTTTCTTTTTTCATTTTCTTTTTTTAAGAGAGAGGAGAAGAGACAAGTATTCTTATTAGAAAATGGAAAATGCAAATGATATTTCCATTGAATTTCAAGATTCCTTTAGCATTTAAAATTTATTTAAATAATTGCTTCATGTAACTGTGTTTTTGTCATTTCTGTGTCATAATAGTTGGCAAGTTCCAAGAGGGTGTGTTTCTTCACCATTGTATTTCTCGCCTCTAAGCACAGTGCCTGAACCATAATAGGAGATCCTTAAATACATCTTCATTAAAGAGTGAATTACTGAAATTAACGAACAAAATATATTTTTACAATTTAAATAGCGTTTTTCCCAGAGATCAATGCCATTGAGACTTCTGGTACATAGATTCAGAAAGCAGGATTTTAGCTATTGGGAGACAGGCCTTAGTTATTTCCAGAAAACCAAAATAAGAAAAAATAATACAAATATTCATAAATCTTTAAACTCAGAATTGTATTTTGGAACACAGAAAACTCTAGTACAAGAATGAAATAGTCAATAGAGTGCACACTGTTATATGTATAGATTCCCCATCTGCCCACTATCCATTTGTTCTCTGTTTTTATAGGTCTGATTCTGGTTTTGCTGTTTATGCATATGTGGGGTTTTGTTTTTTGTTTTAGATTCCACATATGAATGAAATTGTATGGTATTTGGGGCACCTGGGTGGCTCAGTTGGTTAAGCGACTGCCTTCGGCTCAGGTCATGGTCCCGGAGTCCTGGGATCAAGTCCCACATTGGGCTCCCGGCTCAGCGGGGAGCCTGCTTCTCCCTCTGACCCTCTCCCCTCTCATGCTGTTTCACTCTCTCTCTCTCTCAAATAAATAAATAAATAAAATCTTTAAAAAAAAAAAAAAGAAATTGTATGGTATTTGTCTTTATCTGTCTGACTTATTTCACTTAGCATTATACCTTCTAGGTCCATCCATGTTGTTGCAAATGGCAAGATCTCATCCTTTTTATGGCTGAGTAATACTCCTGTGTGTGTGCGCATGCGCGTGCACATGCCATATCTTTTTTTATCCTTTCTTCTATTGATGGACACTTGGGCTGCTTTCATATGTTGACTACTGTGAATAATGCAGCAATAAGTATAGGGGTGCTTATATTGTTCTGAATTAGTGTTTTTGTTTTCTTTGGGTAAATACCTGCTAGTGGAATTATCAGGTTCTATATTTCTATTTTTAATTTTTAAAGAACTCCCATTGTATGTTTTTTCAGTGTTCTCTCATTTTTTTGGTTTATCATGACTTGACTGTTTATGTTAAATTCTGTCACCCTGCACTTTAAAGGCCCCATTGGGTCAGGATTAGAATAGGCAGTTTCTTACCAAAGATCATGGATCAGAAGTCAATACACTAAAAACAGTAGAGAGAGCTGAGCTACAATAATGAGCAAAAAGCCAGTCTCTAGGAAGCAGAAAGGAGAGCCCAAAGATTCATTTACCTGAAAACAAACAAACAAACAACAAAACCAGAAAGCCCCCAAACCAAGAAATCTAAAAGACAGAGAGATGTAAAAATAAGCAGCAAAATTGGAAAAGAGCAAGTGATTGTCTGGAAAAAAAGATTTCTTTTGGAGACAGGAAAAAAATATGGTTAGTGTGAGGTTGGTGTTTCATTGAGCAAAAATACAGGATGAACAGTTTAAGTCAAAAGAGCATATTAGGAAAAATGAAGAGGGGGAAATCAGAGGGGGAGATGAACCATGAGAGACTATGGACTCTGAGAAACAAACTGAGGGTTCTAGAGGGGAGGGGAGTGGGGGATGGGTTAGCCTGGTGATGGGTATTAAAGAGGGCACGTTCTGCATGGGGCACTGGGTGTTATACGCAAACAATCATGGAACACTACATCAAAAACTAATGATGTAATGTATGGTGATTAACATAACATAATTTTTTTTTTAAAAAAAAGAGCGTATTAGGAATACCAGCCATTAGAAATACTGTGAAACAGTTTAAGGTGTCTTGGATATGTCTTCTTAGGCCTCCATCATCTGTATCTTAGTTTATTATCCCTGAGCATCATTTCTCAAGGAGTGGTTTATGGACCAGAATGATCTATCAGAACCACCTGGGTGTTTGTTTAAAAATGAGGCTTCCCAGATGCCAATTCACGTCTACCAAGTGAGAATGACCATGGAGAGGTCTAAGAATCAATGATTTAAAAAAAAAAAAAAAAAAAAGAATCAATGATTTTATAGTCTCTGGAAGAGTTGTATCCTCTCCAAGTTTGGGAAGTCCTCTATCAAAATCTTCCATGCCAGTGGCCTCATCTTGCTCCCTACTACCTAAAATTAGGTTGGATCTTACTCTCCTAGATAGACATTTCCTTGGCTGAAATTTTCATTGCTTCAAAAACTAAAGGATCAAAATTTGCTGTTCAACACCGTAAGCCGTTCTGATGTATTAATTGGAGAAGTAATAGGCTTATTTTGTAGTAATTGTCTATGGACAACCCTCTCTTTCTCTTACTATTCTAACCATTCATACTTCTCTTGGCTAGAATTTGAAGATGGGAAAATGGAGGATTGGGTAACTAATGGGGATATGTTTGTAACAAGATGATCATTCCTGTGTGTCTCAAAACACACGGTGTAGGTGGCTACTAACTCTGCCTATGCAAAAATCTAACTCTGAATAAAGCAGGGTAGGTGTAGTGTTCAATATACTGAAGGCAAAATGAACCAGCAGGTTTTCCTTGCAGAGGATATACTTTTCTAACTCATGCAAACCTCCGTAAAGACACTCTGTTTAGTTTGTAGCATTTCAGTATCTGTTGGGAAGAATTGAAATCCACTTTATACACATTACCCTCAGACTCTTGGAAAATATATGCTATGTACATTATAATATTAATACTGTCACAGAATCTGTAGGGAGTGAAAGCCTTACAGAATAATACAAGTAACAATTAGGAGGAATTGCAGTGATGGACAGACCAAACAATTCCTTTCCCAGTGTCTGCAAGTCTAAGAAGGCTTACAGGAAACACTTCATGAATATAATAACAGGCTTGCCTGGAGAAAGGCAGCTACTACAGTGTTTGCATGTCAAGCATTTTGGCTTTTAATTAATATAAAAGTATCTGGGATAGTCTTCAGATGATGCATCAGAAAGTCAGGTGATGCCACTTGGGGTTCTAAAGAGCCACAAAAAGATAAAATTAGTTCAGAAGGTAGGGGAAACCCTTGCTTTACATAATCTCATCATTTCTTGAAGGCATACTGGTGCTGTCACTCATGTTACTGTTCCATAGAATTTTCCTAATGTAGCAAATAGAAGACCACACCAGCCTCTGGGGCTATGTGTCTAAACAGCCCACGGGTAATTACTGAGAACCTTTAAGTCACAAGCAAAGAAAAGTAGAGGCTATTAAGAATAAGCTATAGTTGAGCAATGTGATAGAGAAAAGCACTATTCACATTTGCTAAGTGGAATGACACTAGTTTCTGAAAAAGGAAAGAGAAATTCATGTGCATAATTTGTTTTTAGATTCAGGCAGTCTGGGCTAAACTGAAGCTGGGATGAGGAAACAATCTGGACAAAAATACAAATAAGAAATAGGATGAAAAACATACGTCATTGTCGGTTCTTCTGTGAACCTTTTATTGAACCTCCTCTTCCCTGATGGGTTAGGAATTTTGTCTTTGTTATCAAAAAGTCCTGAGACGTCTCTATTCTGGATTTGTCACTATTTGCTGTGAGAATCTGTCACTATTTGTCACTATTTGCTGTGAGAATCTGAACCAGTCACCTGATGTCTGTACATCTCAATTTTTTCATCTGTAAAATGTAGATAGTAAAAGTATTAGCATAGATACTGGCAAGGATGAGCACTAAACCCTTGATAATTACACTCATAATAATGATTTCATACTACATAAAGAAACTTGCAGTGTTACTTTAAGACAAATGTGTGCACACACACACAATGATTTTGAACTTTTTGAGGTCAGAAACCTTTTTTACCAGTTTTATTGAGATATGCTGACAAAATTTTATTTATTTAAGGTGTACTATGTGTTGATTTGCTATAGTATACATTGTGAAGTGATTACCACAATCAAGTTAATTAATACATCCATCACCTCACATAGTTAACTTTGTGTGTGTGTGTGATAAGAATACTCACCATCTACTCTTAGCAAATTTCAAGTATACAATACAGTATTATTAACTATAGTAACCATGTTGTACTTAAGATCCCCAGCGCTGATTTATTTTATATCTTTATCCTTACATATCCAGCTCTCAGACCAGTGTCTAGCACCTAATTGAGACACCATATATTTTTGTTGGATGTATTAATGACTGGACTTCCTGAGGTTCTGGGAGTGCCTTCTCCAGTATCTTGGAGGACCCTCATTGGAAGTCATGAGCAGCCAGCCAGAAACATGGTATCAGCCGGCTTCCTAGGGAGCCCAATTATCAGACATTCACACTGATGTAAACCAGTGGCCAAGGGTCCTGCTCATATGGCCAAGTCTCTCACCTCTTCTAACTGCATGTTACACTTTATCCCTGCAGGAAGTCTCTTTTCCTTCCCAGATGGGTTTTAATGTTTCAGCTGGGAGAACCCCACCCTCTTAAAAACCCAGACAAGTTAGTGGTACTAGGAGATGACTTAGTTGTGGCATTGACTTACAAAGATATGAACAAGTCATTTCACCTCAGTTAGTCTCAATATTCTTATACAGTGGGGAGAAGGAGAAGTATTTGATATTCCTTCTAGTTATAATGTCTTTGGGTGAAGGAAGGCAACATGGGAAGTTGTTAAGAGGTCAGAATTTGCAGATAGACAGACTTCAAGGCTTTGATCCTAACTCTACAACTTATTAGCTCTGTTATCTTGATAGCAGACCTGGCCTTTCTTTTTAATGCCTCTGTTTCCTCATCTCTAAATTAGGGATAGTAATACCTACAAGAAAGAATGTCTGTGATAGTTAAAGGATATGAAATGTGCAAATAGCTTAGCTTAGCTAAGCTAGCTAAGCTTGGTGCCTGGCTCTCCTAGGCTCTTGTGACCGTCCCCTCTCCAAGGTGGTAAGGACAGTAGTGAGAAGGCATTCATCCAGGTGATATATTTGTTGATCACCCCTGTATAACAGGCACTGTTCTAGGTGCCGGGATAAATCACTGAACAAAGCAGACAAAAGTCTAATCCTGGTGGAGCAATTTTAATGATAATTCTATTCCTTAATATAAAATACAAGTATACTTCATAGATCCTACTGTGTCTTTAAAACCTCAAATGTAATTAAAATAGAAACTTAATTTAGGGTGAAATCAAAGCAAAATCAAGTGTAAGTGCTGGTTATAATTTATTGTCAGATATTCATCAAGGCATTGACTAACTTTCAGAGAGGGAAGTCCTATTGAAGATTTTTTTAAGTTGTGGATTCAGAAAGAAAAAAGAGAGAGTGAGCACCATAATTCATATTGATTAAAAAATAAACCAGTAATTTTTCCTTAGAAACATTTAAATGACATATAGTTCTTAATATGAAAAATATATTCCCAGATAAGTTTGGCATTTATAGAGGTATCTTTAGTTCCTAAATTTGAAATGATTTATGTATCTTAAAATTATAATATTCTTAATATTTTATGTCACAAAATGATTTTTAAATAGATTTATTCCATCTATCAAGCTAACCCCCAGACTATATTATCGGTATGCTACATATTCTCAAACAAGTGATTTGTAAGCTTCCTGGATCAAAAATAGCTTACATTTTTCTTGAAGGATGTTTATTATCCTCTACATCCAAATAAAATGGGTCAGGTAGTAGAGCTATCAAATAAACATGCTTTCTGTGCAGGAAAAACTGTACATGTTAAACATAATGAAGCCCTGGGCGCCTGGGTGGCTCAGTTGGTTAAGCTACTGCCTTCGGCTCAGGTCATGATCCTGGAGTCCCTGGATCGAGTCCCGCATCGGGCTCCCTGCTCGGCAGGGAGCCTGCTTCTGCCTCTGACCCTCCCCCCTCTCATGTGCTCTCTCCCTCTCTCTCATTCTCTCTGGCTCAAATAAATAAATAAAATCTTTAAAAAAAAAAAAAACATAATGAAGCCCTTTGTAATGGGTAAATATTGTAAGACATGTCCAAGGAAAAGAAAAGTAGTTTACTACATCAAAACGTGTGCATTGGCAACTAGAACAACTGCTTATATATCCATTTGCAGTGCGGTGGAACCTTGAAGCGGTGTGTAACTGATGTATTTAGCATTTGCCCTTCTTAATGGAACCAGATGTCCATAGCTCGTATCATCCTTTATATGAGTGACATATGACCGGTGAGAGAAATGGAGGTCCGGGAAAGGGCCAAGAGTGCTGACGCTGAGTGGTGCAAAGGAACAAGCAGATGCTTCCTACTACCACCATTGCTAATAATCCACCCAAGGCTATCTTTTGAGTTTATGGTTCATTCTTCAGTTCATGCGATTAGTCCTGTGCAGCATGTATTCCGGGTGGTATGAAATTATATAGCCTGTTCGCAGGAAGCTTATACAATTCTAAAAAGGAGGAAGAAAGCTTTTCAAAAGTGGACATCATATGGATAGTTAGAGGATGAAGGGAAGCACTTTTATTTATGAGACCAAAGGGGAGCTGAAGTTAAGTCTGGACCTAGAATCTGGCAAATTCCACTGATATCACTCAGGATGGCACAGAGGCAGCCGCAAAGGCTCAGGAACAGGAAGGTGATGAGACTGAAGAGATAGTGAGAGGGATCGAGTGGGAGGGAACATCCAAAGAGTCAATGTTTGTGAATGATGCTGGCAGAATGATCGCCAAGAGATGGAAGTGGAGCTCAGAAGTGACATATTTCTAGAAGACATTTATCGTAAGAATAATTTAGGTAATTTTTCCTCCTATTACATAAATGTACCCTCCCAAAAAACCAAAAAAACAAAAACTGCAAATGCAGTTCCAGTATTGGGTTTATACTTAAAAAGATCTGTTTGTGTCTTGGTTTGAGGCTTAACCAGTTGTGTCCCATGGGGCAGGTCATTCATCCTTCTGATGCAAAGAAACCCCCGCCTGCTCTTACCTCAACCAGGTTCTTTTTGAGTTTGAATCAAATAGATTTACACCTTAAGTAAGGTGTGAATGCTTTCTGGATCCTGGGATGGAAAATGCAACTGTAGGGTTTATAATATAGGATAAAATTAAGTAAAACAACGATTCAGGCTAAGCACCTGCACATTGAACCAAAACAAAGGAAACACACAATAGAAATGAAAGAAAGGCTAAGGTTTGCTGAAAGCATAACAATGAAATAGTCATTCTCGTATCTTTATTCAGAGGCTAAATGCATAGACTAAAAGCCTCTCTTGAGGTGGAGAAGGAGACTCCTGTCTACTTATTAATTTACTGTCATCTGAGATGTGGCTGCAGTTCATTGTGACTATATAGAAGAGGAAATCCAATAACATGGTTAACTAGTCCTGGTTCTGCCACTTAGGGCCTCAATAAACCCTACAGCCTCTTTCTTTCTCTCTCAACTGGGGATAATAATAGCTCGGAGCTGTTGTAAGGGTCAACAGATTATCCTTGTGATTTAAAGGAAGATGAGAATTTCAAGTGTAAGAGAGTTAAAAAGACATTCAATTTCCTTGTTCTTTTTGAGGGCAGAATGCAGAACGCTTATCTCATGTCTATCCTTCAGCTCCGAAGGAGTCCTGGTCAGTAGGAAGCAGAGTCACCCACCACTTCCCGAGGAGAAGAAAAGGGCTTTACAGCTCCACATCTGACCAATCACAAGGAGCAACAATAATCGTTTAAGAACTGCCTATCACGAATGTAGGCCCTAGAGAGGCTACTGAATAAACAAAAAGTGAAGATCCCTGTCCTGTAGCCACTTAACATTCCATTATGGGAGATGGACAACACATGTTAAGCATAAATAATTATGTACTCTATTAGAAGGTATGGAAGTTCAATGGAGACAGATGAAGCAGGGCTAGGGAAGGATGGGCAAGATGGGTGACATTGGAGTGAAGACTTGAAGGAGGTCAGAGAGCAAGCAATGCAGGTATCTGGAAGAATATACCAGGAAGGGCCACTGAAAGGCAGTGACCCAGGAACTGTCTGGCTTATTAAAGTATCTGCGGGTGGTGGTTGTGCCTGCAGCACAGTGTGGGGCCTGGGGTGGTAGGAAGATGAGCTCACAGATGTAAGAGTGGGGAAAGATCGTGCAGGCCCTTCTAAGGATTTGGACTTTTTTTTCAGAGAGATGGGAAACTGCAAGATGCTTAGTTGTTTTTTTTGTTTCTGAAGAGTTTTTAATGAGATAGGAAAGTGTCTATGTCATGTTTAGTGGCTAAAGCACGAATCAAAACTAACAGAAAATATTAATTGTGTTTGTTTCTGGATGGTTCTTGGTGATGTCTCTTCCATTTAATTTCCTTCTTTCCAAAGCATAAAAAAAAAAAGAAAAAATGCTCTAGGATTGCCTTTTTTTTCCTTAAACCAACAAACCAGTGAATTATTTTCTATGGTAACTGACATATCTTATAATAAAGAGATCTTGTCTCAAGTGTGAATGAGATAATGTTCTTGGTAAAAGGTGTTTTTTGTTTATTTGTTTGTTTTGGACTGTTACTTTATTCACTCTTGAGCTTGGCTGGAATGGCGAGGACCTGGGGGCTGTGGTGTAAATTGTCCTTCAAATAATTAATGGTGATAATTAGTATAACACAGACAGAACTCCTGTCAGTTATGAATAACCAAGAGAAACAGAATAGGCTACTGAATAAATTTAACTATGCATTTGTGAACAAAATTAATATTTACTTAGGTGATAAATTAATTTCACTTTCCACTTACTAACCTCAGTTCACATGTTGAAATGGAGCAAAACTACATACAATGGAGAAAACTGGTATTTTTGGAACTTTATAAACTCCTGTTTCTCTAAATATTCACTTATTTATCTCTCTTTTACCCTGTGACTGTCAGATCATTTTCATGACTTCTGGCTGCAACTCTGCTAGTACAGATTGACTTACTTTGTAGAATATAGATGTTACTTACTCTTTCTCTTGACACCTCTTCTGGTTCTAACTCAGAAAGGCTACTTATTTTCTCATGGGTGGGATTTGAGTCAAAGGGAGACATGATTCAACTTTAAGATTTAAAAGCATCATTTTGATTTCTTGTGTTGGGGGGTACTTGGCAGGTGGAGAGAGGAAGAGTAGACTCAGGGACACCAGTTTGGGAGGTATTTCAGGAATCGAAGAGAGATGCTGGTGACTCAGGTGAGGGTGTTAGCAGTGGAAATGATGAAAAATGTTTAGATTCTGGATATATTTTGATGGTAGAGCAGACAGATTTGTAGTAGTTTTACCTAAGCTTTCTGAAGCTTAGAGGTTGGTACCTTCCCAATTTTTTTGTATTGGTAATTAGATAGAAAAATGACTTAAGTTAATTTCACCACATTTATATGTCAGTTTACCCTCAAATAATCACTGGTCTAAGAATTTCTTGTCTTCTTCCTTATCTCCTCCTCTTGAGTATATTTCCCTTGTATAAACATTGATATCAAAAATAAGTGTCAGTTTATAAATTTATACTACTACAAAGCTAAAATTATATATATCAGCTATATTTTTTGTGGTGGGTAGGTAAAAGATGATGTCCTAGCTTTCAAAGTCCCAAAAGTCCTACTTCTTGTCTGTCCCCTCTCTTTCCCCTGTCCTCCTAAAACAAAAACAAGTCTTCCTCATTCACAGGTATTTTTTTCCCAACAAGATGCCGAAATGTAGCTCTCAAACTAAGTCATACCAATGTAGCTTTTTAGCTGTTAGCAAATATTTTTCATTTCATTTTAATTGTCATTTTATATCCAAACAAGCACTGCATCCTTATCAAGCTGGACTGGCTCAGATTTTATTTTTCAGAATTTCTCTAAACACATCCTGATTGAAAAGCATATACTCTCATCCCTAAATTATAGGCTATAAAAATCTGGGTTCCAGAAGCAATGGCTTTTCAATATGGAAAGAGGTGTTTGAAGAGTAAATAAAAAGGCATCAAATGAAGTCCTTTTTGGTTCTTTATTAAAGCATGAAAGAAAGACTAGTGTTTTTTCATTGTTATTGAAAGGGAAAAGAGAAAAAAAAAAAAAGAAAAAGTAAAGAGGGAAAAGAGAACTATATCTTGCCCCAATGCTTGCTACTTTCCATAAGAAAAATACAGATAACCAGATCAGTCCATTTTACTATTTAGTCACACTTTATTGCTTCTTTTAAATTGGCCAAGACACCACACATTAAATAATCCCAGTTTTCCAAACTTTTTATTTTACATCAAAATCTGACATGTTTCCCTAGCTTGCAAAGGACTTAACTCGATTTGACCTTTCCTGCTCTTTTGTTCCTTGCTTTGTTCTCCTGTCTCCCATGTTCACTTGGTTGCACATTGTGAAATGGACAATAATTTTTGTTTAAGCATCATTGGAACCTTTGTATGGAGTCATCCTATTGGGTACTGACTAGATAGGAAGATGAAAAAACCAGAAGGGAAGAAAGGGAGGAGGAGATAGTGTGGTTCTACTTGTGTGCCTCAGCTGCAGCCATAGGTCACAAAAGAAAAAGGACACAAAATAAAAGAGGCAGGTGGAAAAGATAGTGATGACAGCTGGGTTCTAAATTGGAAGTGTTTCCAGCCAAGGGAATCCTACACTCTCCATGAGATAGTAGGAGAGCAGGAGGTCTGATCATGTGGGCAACATATTAATTTAAAGTCCAGATGATTGTACTATACTAATACTTTAGGTAATTAAATGTAGATCAAGGTCAACCTGAAATTTTTCTTTATCACTGATGTATAAATTTAAAATTCAGCTCTTTTCCAGATAGAAATGTGACCTCAGCAACTTCATGAAGATAGATTGAGAATGAGCCATAAGCTGCAGGCATTTAGATATGGGAGTGAATTATATATGAGTGGGACACCAAACTCATCAAAGAACAGTAGTAAGAAGACGAATTAAAAAAAAACAACCACACTGAGACACAAATGAGAGATGGTCAACATTATAAGCCATTAAGGAAATGAAAATTAAAACCACAATGAGATATATCCACTGAGATGGCTATAATCAAAAAGACAGATAATAACAAGAAATGGTGAAGATAAGGAGAAATTGGAACCCTCGTACATTGCTGGTCATAATGCAAAACTGTGGAAGACTCTTTGGCAGTTTCTTAAAATGTTAAACATAGATTTAACATATGACTCAATAGTTCCACTTCTAGGAATCTACCCAGCAGAAATGAAAATATGCCCACACAAAAACTTGCACATACGTGTTCTTGCGTAGCAGCATTATTCATAATAGCAAGAAGTAGAAACAACTCAAGGATCCATCAACGGGTGGATGGATAAGCAAAATGTAATATATCCATTCGGTGGAATACTATCATATCCCCTATACTACATGGTGCCACATGGATGAGCCTCAGGAACATTATGCTAACTGAAAGAAGTCAGACACAAAAGCCTGCAGATTATATGATTCCATATAACTGTCAAGAAAAGACAAATCCATAGTGACAAAGATTAGTGGTTGCCTGGGTCTGCCTGAGGGTGGGAACAGGGAATGACTGCAAATGGGCACAAGATTTCTTTTTGGAGCAATGGAAATGTAAAATTAGATGCGGTGATGGTTTGCACAACATTGTAAATTTACCGAAGCTTATTGAATTGTACACTTAAAAAGTGAGTTTATGATGCATAAACTATACCTCCAAAAAATATACTAGGCCTATTTTTAAAGATACAAATAAGACAAAACCATAAATATAGAAGTCAAAGAGGGCAACATTTCAAGGGAGGGTAGGAATGTGAATGGTCAGTTGCAGAAAAGATGTGTGAAATAAAATAGAAATGTAATGAGACATTAACGTTGCCTCTCTGATTTTACCAGGGAAACCATTGTGCAGGCAGCCCCGCCTGCAAGTTTCTGCAGGAAAACCCTCCATTACTCAGAGTGCGGTACCTTTCCTGCCATGGAGTACCTCATAAAGACCCTACAAGAACCTGTTCATTTAAATAGGGTTCATTATGCATAGAATGTTAGGGTTTGTTGTTGTTGTTGTGTTTTCAGTGCAACTCTGAGTAGACTGTTATTACACAGTGCTTATTTTAACAGGAGTTGATTAGGACCAGAAAACTGTCCTTGTTTATTATAGTTCCAAAGCCCCAGTACAAATTGTACTAATCCTATCATTATGAGTGATGGAAAAAAGAAGGGGTGGGGTTGGGGCAGGGAAATGGAAGAGAGAGAACATGTGTTGTCAGCAAGTTCACATTCTTTACTTTATAGAGATAGTTTTCCTTAGAAAAGCTCCTAAGAATAAAGTCAACTTTTATTTTTCAGCATGGTCAGAGGGCATTTTACACAGGAGAGAATTACTCTTTACATGAACAACACATAGATCACTTATTTTGAATGAATCAAAAATAAAATAACCCAATAATAAAACTACTCAAAATTACTTATTTTTACCACGATCTAATTCTAATTCCCAGGACTTCATAATGTTTTGGGGTCATTATTATGGATATCAATTAGTTTCTTGCCAGTTATTGAAAGAAGCCATATTTAAAGAGCTATTTTGAGTGCCTGGTAATAAATTTAATGCAACCTAATTCATTAGATACCAGAAACCATAGAAAAATAGGTCCCTATTGTATATTTTTCTACCACTTAAAATTAATTCCAGAGTGTTGGCTAAAATGAATTGTCTATTACTTATTTTTATACTTTTTTTTTCCCGTCTTCACATATTCAGGATCTCAAAATTTTAAGTTAGACAGTGCTAAGGAAGGCTTTGTACTTCTTGACTGACATTTTTGGTTTAAAAGTCAAACGTTAATTAAGAACACAGTGAGGGGTTTTTAAAATAGACTCTGAGAGACTGGTTTCCGTGTGTTGGCTGGTTTTAATAGCTTGTATTAGCAAGCGTTTTATCACCCAAATTACAGTGAGGTGCAAAGAAAAATCCTAGGTTTCATTGTCTGGCATTGGAAAGGCGCCTATTTTTCTGCTTGTTTGGGCATGCACATAATGAGCTCACCGAGTGTTTGTTTTCCTGACCTCTGGAATAGAAAAGCAACCTGACATTAAAGATGGGGGTAAAATACTAGGCTGACGCCCCTAGGTTTATTGGTGTGTTTGCTGTCACGTTAATTGTTTGGAAGCATTTTTATTCAATGCTTAAATTTCAGAGCAGGTTTTTATGAGGATCCACAGGAGGAAAGCATAGTACCGGAAAGCGAATCATCCTTTGAGAACTGTGTTGACATCTCCCCAGAAACACTGTGCTGTGTTATCACATGACGTCAGGAGCCGTACACTGCTTGTTCTGACTGAAATCATATTTGGTCATATGTATAAAGGCAACAACGAGGAGGTCTGGCCTCACAAACCAGGGGCCACACCCTTGGGAATCTTCTCTTGTATTGGAACCACTTTTCCTAACTACCTTACAATAGCATAAATAAAAGCAGTGTTCTCAGTACATTATTATTACAGCAGACATTTATGTTACATCTGCATACCCAGAGGACAGGGCACAATTGAGGCAGTTCTTTAAATTCCTCAGGAACAAGAGCATTTCTGATTGGAATGGCCCAAACCGGGAGACAGAAACAGCTGGAGGAGAAATACAGATGCTGCCAGTGTCCACTTCGTTTTAATCTGGATTTAGACCACCTGTGGCCATTGGACCGTGAGAATGTAGGTGGCCACAGCTGCTTCATTTTTTCTCCCATTTTAGGGACAGAGCAAGGGGGCAGCGATGGCATCTAGGATTCCTTCCTGTCCATCAAACACATCAGCCCCTAGTCAGTGAAATCGGTATTGTGTGCTGGGAAAAGTGCTAGGGAGTCAATATAACTTTCTTGCCCTGGGGGAGTACTCTTTTAGTGCACTAATTTTCAGACAGTAGTATATAAATCCATTTTACTCTGATTGCACTCGATCTTCCACAGGAATCAAGTAATGCAGTATGTATCATCAGTCCCATTTGACGTGATTCCAAAGACATTTAAATAGCTTGGCTTAAGTCACAACGTCATTGGCGGAAAGAGACCTCCCCTCCACTCCCAGCAAGGAAAGACTGACACACAAGAAAAGGCAAAACCAATCAATCCATCAAGGAAAGGAATGAGCAAGTTTCTGTAAACAAGTTTTTAATTTGACTTTCCCATCCTAAAACCTAGGGCTCCTTAGTTGTGCCTGCTTCCATGACGTTGTAGGGGTTGTAGAGCATTTGCAAGGAGAGAAAGGCAAATTGTAATCAGATTGTATTCAAATCCAAATTTGAATACGCTTCTATTATTCATCCTTTCTATAGGTTGATAAAGGAAATATAAAACCTTTCAGGCAGAATGGGTGATAAAAATTAAGCTGAATTCACTACTGGGAAGCCCTGACTCAGCACACAGATACTGGGCTTTGAAGGGCATGACTTTCAGATTAACTGCCGAGGAAAACTCAGAGACTATGAGTTTTGAGGACTTACGTGGATATATATTTATATGAGAGAGCAACCCCTCCGAAGACACTCTCAGAAACCAAATGCAACGGTGGCTTACAAGGGTGAGGGCCAAAGGTTCTCTAAGAGAAGTGGATAGGTGGGTTGAAATAAGTCCCTGGCTTCTCAATCCACCATGAAGGGTTACAGTATGAATGAGTAGTTGTGAGAGCAGGCTGTTTGCTGAACCCATGTCCGCTGGGGTTTTTTTATGACTCCGTTGGTCCATTAATTCTCTTGATTAGGTACAAGTAGTATACTTGAATTATAGACCATAAAGGGTTACAGTCTATTTTTTTTCTGGTATTTCTGGTGAATTTTAGGAGAAATGGTTGCTCAGTTGTCATCTTTTGAAGCCTTGACCACTTGCTATCTTTCAATCTTTCATACCCTCCAAATACAGGGTCATACAGAGGACAAGCCCAGGCCAAATGATCTTTATCAGTGTAATAGCCAAAATGAATTCCATTTGGTAGAGGAAGATGTTCACAAATGTATGTTTTGTATATATTGCTTTAAATTTTGTCAGCCCAGGTAAAAAGATAACTCAGAAATAGATGTACTAAGGGATTTTCCTTGACAAAAGTGCCATAGAAAATACTTTCTACTAATGATCTCATCTGTAGCTTCTCAGCATTTCCAACTGTTAGACACTGTTAAAAAAAATGCAGTGTTGTGTGAAAGAGAAGAGGGTCTCTGTGGGACGTTTTGTATTATGTCATTGTTGGCAATTGAGTCTCTGTAGAACCCAATATGGTATGGCATCTTTTTGGCTTGACTTGTAAAAGGGAGTTATTTATGTAGAATAATTCATGCACATGACAAAATGAGTCTAAATTAAGAATTTAATATTATTAACTTTTTCTCTTTTTTCTCTGACCTGTCCCACTAACCACATATTTCTAAAATCACCTTAAGTCCCATTACCAGGATCCTTCCTCATTTAGCCATCTTTCCCTGGCTCAAATACAGCCAATTTATAAAAAAAAAAAAAATTCATTATTGAAAACTTGAAAGATACAGAAAGATTTAAAGCAAAAAAAAAAAAAAAACAACAAAAAACACCCACACAATACACTTTTCTACAACACAGAAATGGTAACATTCTGGTGTGTTTCCTTCCAGAAATGTGTTTGTATATGTATGTGTATGTATCATACATATGCATATATACAATATAATTATTGTCATACAATTTATAATACAATTTGTATGTCCAAGCTTTATCTTGTTCTTTACAGGGGAAGAAATGTCTTCCTTCATCATTAGAATGTGAAAGTATGATCTTTAATGGTGGCAAAATATTCCTTTCTAATGTTGTTTTATAAATTACTTAACAATTTCTCAATAATTGAATATTAATTATTTATAATTTTCTTGAAAATTTAGGTCTGTAATGAACATCTGGTATACAGATTTTTGTTCATGTTCCTGGTTTTTTTTTTCCCCTTGACTATGTTACTTAAAAGCAGAATTATTAGGACAAGGGTAGAACTTTTCCTTGAGTCTTGAAACAGCTTGCCAACTTACATTCCCTACAGGTTGTACCACGTTGTAGCTCTACTAGAGTATGAGTACTAGAGCTCTACTAGCTCTATAATCAAATTCGATTTTAGAGTATGGAGCGCTTGTCATATTACACCTAACCAGTGTTGAATATTGTAAGCTAAACACAAAAATATTCCTGCTTTGTTTCCTTGAATGCCTGTAAAGTTGTATAATTTTTCATAAGTTTATTGATTATTTAATTCCATGGATCATTTAATCATGTTCCTTATCAGTTTTTCATTGGAGGACCAAGGAATTTCTGTGAACTGGTTTTCATAATCTTAAATATTTTATACCTTACATGTGTATTAAACACCTAGAACAAGAACTATGAGGCCCTCAGTACTGGCTAATAAATGAAATAATTTATATTTTTTTTCCTTGACCAACTATCTGTAAGTTTCCACTTTTTTTCTACTTCAGGACAATCTCCAGAGAATGACCTAAGCAAACATGTTTAAAGTAGAGATGTATTTGAGAGATATGATTAGTTTGGCAAGTAATTATTTGATTGATAGGACCTCCTATTGCACAGAGATTCTATAGAAAAATATTAAAACAGGATTTCCAAATTGATTAATGTTCTCCCAAAGAGTGTAATGCTTGACCTTGAATTGGTCTTTACATCCACATTAGAAATTACCTTTGGAGAAAAATACTCTAAATACCCATCTGTAGTCTTTCTACTTTCCTGCTCTCTCCTGCCTTCTTCTACCTCTTCACCCCAGGAATCATATGTGATCAAGGGGGAAACTATAATAAAGGGGATAAGTAGTAGAAGAGATCAGGGAAAGATGGCTAAATGAGGAAGGATCCTGGTAATGGGACTTAAGGTGATTTTAGAAATATGTGGTTAGTGGGACAGGTCAGAGAAAAAAGAGAAAATGAAAATACAGAGTCAGGAACAATTATGGCATTTGAGGAATCATAAGAAAAGTAAGTTTTTCATAGTTGAAGAGTTGAACCTATTTGTGTCAGTAGTATAAAAGTAGATTGATGAGGTTTGCCTTCCTTCTGTTTTCTTAGAGAAAGATCTCAGATCTACAGCCAAAGAGCTGATTCTCCTCAGTTTGAGCTCTCATATCACAGTGTGCTTGTGAAATCTGGAAAACCATCTAAGGAATTTCAAACTTTCTGAATGCAAAATGCCTTTTCCCACCGCTAGAAGTCATTCTTGTCACTAAACAAGTCAGCCAATTTCAGGGTATTTTCTGTTTCTACTTGTTACTGATGCAGCATCTGGCTGGGAGAGTTTTCTGGGTGCAGGAAAGTTTGGAAATTTCCAAGGACTGCAGATTCAGCATGAATAGCTGCCTTCCACCTGTTTTGGCCTGATTCTTTCCTAGTATATCTTCATTCTCATACTTTCTAAAATATGTCAAGAACTTTCTGGCCTCAGAACTTTCTAGGTGTCACTATAGATAACTAGAATGTTCCTTGCCCTTCCCACCTGCTTTAACCCTTACTTTTTTTTTCAGGTTCCAGCAACTGAAATGTTCCTCTTTAGGGAATCCCTTCCCAGGTACCAGTTGAATATCTGCCATCAAAGCACATTTTAGTTTTCCTTCCTTGGTGACACTTTGAACAAATATAATTAAATGATTTGTTTAATGTGTGATTACTATGTGTTTTCCCTCCTTACACAGGGAATCATGTAAATAAAAATCATTCCTGATCTCACATTCAAGCAGCACCTTTCCTTTAGCTCTATAATCAAATTCGATTTTAAGCACAGTAAACTTTAAAAGGGTCTTGGATAATAACAATAGAAAGTTTCATTTATATTTCAAAATAGTTTATTTGGTTAGTTTTTAGCTCTTTTGCTCATGTGCAACTTATAAATTAAATAAAAGTAATTATAGGGATGCCTGGGTGGCTCTGTTGTTTAAGCAGCTGCCTTCGGCTCAGGTCATGATCCCCCAGGGTCCTGGGATCAAGTCCCTCATCAGGCTCCTTGCTCAGCGGGGAGCCTGCTTCTCCCCCTGCTTGTGCTCTCTCTCTGTCTCTCTCTCTGACAAATAAATAAAATCTTAAAAAAAAAAGTAATCATAAATAATTCAATCAACAGATAGTTACTGAGTGCCTGCTAGGTGCTGGGCATTGTCCCTGGAATATAATGATAGACAGCCACCCTGACAACAAGAGTCAAAATCCCCTGCCCTCACATAACTCACACTTTAGTGGGAGATGTGAAAATAAATAAATAATTATTTCGTACCTTAGGTAATGATAAATGTTACATAGAAAAAAAATAAAGCCCAGTAAAGTGATAGAGAGATGCAGGTATATTAACTCCAGAGGCAGCACTCTGTTACTTTTTTATTCATTCTCATATTATTTGTTTCCTCTTAGAAATGAAAATTAGAGCTACTTTTCTATACAGCTTATAGAAAAACACTGCTTTCTGAGTTGTGGCTTTAAATGTTTATTTGGGGTCTCATTTGGAATATACCTACATTTGACATGTTATTTTCATTATCAAAACTAAGAAATTTATGTAGCCATGCTTCTCAAAGAAAAGTTTATACTTAACAAACTTGTAGCTGTTGCCCAGCATCTGGAATTGACTTAAATTGCAGCATCTTTATTTCCTGGGTTAATGTGTAAAAGGTTGGACGTCAGTAGTGAAATTGCAGGAGAAAGATGGCTATTTGTACTTCCGATGTGATTTTATGTCCCTTAGGGTTGCTACTGGTGAATAATAGCAAAGAATTATTTTCCTTCAACCTGGAGGATAGCCTAAATGAAGAGATCCAATTCAGAGGGAAGAATGTCTTCTCATGAGCCGGTAGATGAGAATTTTATTCTATCCCATTAGTATATGAGATTAAAACTCATACCAGGATGGTTTAATCCTTACTTTCTGACTATAGGGTCTCAGATATTAGCCATCTACCTGGGGGCTGCTTGTTTGTTTCCAGTTAAATTATTTGTTGTTTTCTGGATAGTGTCTTCTGGAATTGATAGGAGTGTTCCTTTCCACAGATACAGTTTTAAAGTAGTAGAGTTTGCTAGCTATCAATATATATATATTTAAGTCTGGTGAAAAAAAATATCCTTTTGGGGATCTGAAAGACTAATATGAAGAATAAATCTTTTTCTTACCAATTCAGTTACTTAGCATAGTCAGGATAGATGGCTAAAGTGGGAAGGCAAAAATTTTGAGGGAATTTTCTGTCAAATCATCGTGTTTAACAAGTTAATGCAGATGTTTAAATCATTAGTATATTTTACCTGCATGAAGATTTTAGGACTATGAAAAGCTTTCCCAAACATTACAAAATACTGTCCTTGTGCAAGACTTACGTAAAGAAAATAATAAAACTTTTACCGAAGGACAGAAAACAGGACCTAAATGTGTAGAAAAAAAACAACAATATTCCCCTAGATAGGATGATTCAAGCTTTAAAATAAATGATAGAGTTAGGGCAATTTAACTCTCAAGGGATTGGGGGCCTTGACAAATTATTGCTAAAGTTAATATGCAAGCATAAATTTGCATAAAAGGATATTTTTTTGAGAAAGATGATCAGGTTACCAACATGATATTAAAAGATACTATGAGGGGCACCTGGGTGGCCCAGTCGGTTAAGCATCTGCCTTCAGCTTACGTCGTGATTTCAGGGTCCTGGGATGGAGCTCCAGTTTGGCTCCCTGCTCAGCGGGGAGCCTGCTTCTCTCTCTCCCTCTGCTGCTCCCCCTGCTTGTGCTCTCTGGCTTTCTTTCTCCCTGTCAAATAAACAAATAAAATCTTTTTAAAAAGGTACTATGAAATGACTATAATTAAACAGTCTGGTTCTGGCACAGAAACAGACAAACAGGTATATGGAGAAGAATAGAGTCTCAAAGTGGATCAAGTACATACGGAGTTTAGTATGTGATGTGTAATGTTAAAAACTGTGAGGCAAGGATGTAATAGTTAATATATAGTGTTGGAATAACTGATTATACATGTGGGAAGAAAGTAGAATTAGGTTCCTCTCACATACCATTCATATAATTAAACAATAAAAGCTTTGCAGTATTATAGAACTACTAGGAGAAGAGAGAGGGAGATATCTTTATAATTTGAGGGGTAGGGAATGTTTTATTAATCAAGAGATGAAAAGAGTTTGCCATGAAGTAAAACTCTAATGGATTGATTTTATAATATTAAAAACAAACAAAAAATACGTACAGGATAACTGGATGACATTTTTGGCCAGACTCTATGCTAATAATTTTATAAGTGTCAACTCCTTAACGTCTAGGTAAATACTACTTTTTTTCCCACATTTTAGAGAGGAGGGATGGGAGAATTGTAATGTTTAAGCATAATCACAAAGCTGATAAATAATGGAGTGGTAATTTGCTGTGATTCTTGGGCGTGAGCTCTTGACCACATCACCAGGAACAATGTCAAAAGAATAGGTGTTCACTGCTCAGCCACCAAAAAAAATGAAATCTTGCCATTTGCAATGACGTGGATGGAACTAGAGGGTATTATGCTAAGTGAGATAAGTCAATCAGAGAAAGACAATTATCATATGATCTCACTCATATGTGGAATTTAAGAAATAAAACAGAGGATCATAGGGGAAGAGAGGAAAAAATAAAACAAGATGAAATCAGAGGGAGGCAAACCATAAGAGACTCTTAATCATAGGAAACAAACTGAGAGTTACAGGAGGGGAGGGGCATGGGCGGATGGGGGAACTGGGTGATGGACATTAAGGAGGGCACGTGATGTAAGTAATAAGCACAGGGTGTTATATATGACTGATGAATCACTTAACTCTACCTCTGAAACTAATAATACACTATATGTTAATTGAATTTAAATTTTAAAAAAAGAAATTTAAAAAATAATAAAACCCATAAATAAAAAAATAAAATAAATTTTAAAAAAGAAAATGTATTCAGGCACTGTAATCATTTGCATTTAAATTTATTCTATAAGAAAAGTTAGCATTCACGTAGGATATTCTTTAGAGTACCTTGCACTGTTATTGCTTATATGGTCACTATGTTAGTTTTAAAGAATCTAAAGGCTCTTCATAATAGTCTTTAGTCATGTTTAATAGAGCTTACTAGACTATATTTCACAGTTAAATAGAATTTAACTTTGCCTCACTTCCTTGGATCATTAGAACAATAGTGGCTGATAGTGAAGTGAACCGTTTTTACATGCAGATTTTTTCCTCACAAATGTTTGTCTATTTGATAGGAAATAAGAATAAATATATCTAGTGATAGACGATCCATCTGTTCTACCCGCCCTCCTTGCCCTGAACTAAACCTGAATAGTACTTTCTAAATGTTTAACTCTTCTTATTTTTACATTGAAATCGTTATCTTCATTTAGGTAGACTGCATTGTTCAAAACTATAATATTCATAGCAAAAATTGGAGGTGTAATTGGTGTCCCTAAATTCACACCAATCAATAATTTACCATTCCCTCTTAGATGGATATTCCTGATAAAAGTGTTAGAAATATCCCCTCCCTTTATAAAAGCATTTTACACTTCAGCCTGAACCAAACTTTCTCATTTCATTTGCATTATTCCTCATCATGCCACCTTAGTTCCAGCCACATTTTATTGTTTGATTTCTCACCTCAAAACCTTCACACCTCTTCATCTCCTCAATTGCCATGGTGCCTTTTCCCTAAATTACCTACATTTCAGATCAGTCATCCTTCAAGATGTTATCCAAGTTTTACCTTCTTTATGAAATCTATCTCAACACTTTGAAAATAACCTCTTCTTTTGAATTTCCATGGCTTTTTATATGCCTTGTATCATCTTTGCAATGTGAACGTCATATAAAATAGAACTCTCATTCACCATTGTTTTCTTCACAGTAACTAACAGTGCCTCACACAGAGTCCTAAGGTCTTTAATATGTTTCTTTAATTAATGATGTCATTAATTCCTCAGTGCTTCCATGGCTTACTTTGCAAATAACACATTCTGAAATGGTACTTAAGATTTAAGGCTCTGAAATGTATCAGTTTAAAAAAACAAAAACTACCCCCCACCTTGAAGTTTTAACTATTTAGCCATTTATATATGTATGTACAGATCTTGATTCATGGCAGCATTTCTTTGAAAATCTTTGGGATTGCATATATATATATATATATGGAGAGAGAGAGAGAGAGAGAGAGAGAATGTAGAGGGAATGTGGTTTTCAGAGAGCAGAACAGACAGCATCCAGAAGGGGACATGCAGATGTAGGGACTCTGGCAGTGGCTGTCTGGGAGGGAGGTCTCCGCAGGAAACACCTGCAGTGGCATCCAAAAGCACTTTGAAGGCTCAGAGTGGCTATTCTGCTGAATAACTGAATATCCACAGAGCCAAGGTCCATGACCTTGAGCACAGCAGATCTTTTCTGCTGAATATGATCTTATTCCAAGCAAAGTCAAATTATTCTTCCCAGTAGCCAAGAAAACCTCAAAGCTTTCAAACCACTTTGCCCTAAGAGATACCTCAAATCTGCTAAGGCAGCCTGTAGGACTAGAGGACCACAGAATGCACTTGAATTGCTTGGAAGCATAAAACTTTCCATTTTGTACTGAATTCTGATGCATCTAGGTTGCACGCCAAGTATGAAAAGGACTTTGACCTGAAGTAGGAAAGACTGAAGGGCTGCTTCTGTGCCTTCCTTGAACCTTAGCTAGAAGAAGAATAAAGGATTTGTTTTAGTGAAGAGAATCACAGGCGTGCCTGAGCTAGGGACATTCCATCTTGACCCATCTGCCTAGTCTTCCATTTTGTGTCCTTTCAGCATTCAAGTAGCATGCTTTTTAATTAACCGAACAAGCAACTGCAAATGAGAGGAAGGGGAAGAAACTCTTTGTCTTCAAATTGAAATACATGTGAAGGAAACAAAAGCTGAAATTTATTAAAGGCTTTTGTGAGGAGGCATTTGACTTGGTTAAAATCCTGAGCCGACTGTTTATTAAGGCACAGCAACAGGGCAAGCAAAACCAGTCCTTTGTGCATTTGTCTATTAGAAGGAAGAGGAACTTACACACTGAAAATTTCGACTTGCAGTGTATAGACGTGTCAGCTTGTTAGAGATGGGCCTGTCAGGGAGAGCTTGCTGACGGATGGATGTCGGTGCTTCTCGTTAACTATTTCAGGGCTAGCTCTCAGTCTGCATCTTTCTTTCTCGATCTGTTTTATCCCAGGACTCCCTACCACGCCTTTCTCTTTAGAGTAGACTGTCCTTGTTTTTAATGTCCATAGTGAGATATTTAGCTTCCATAGTCTCTTCATTGGCTTCAGGTTTTATTCTGAGCAGCAAATAAAGAGCACGGTTCAGGACAGGCTTTTAAGGATTTGGAACATTTGCCTTCTTTCAATGCTTGCAGTAGTTTTTGCCAGAAATACTTAAATCGTATATATTTTAATAATGAGAGTTTGGGAATTTGGCTGCATTTTTAACTTTATTTTTTTTGTATTTTTTCTGCTCTTTTTAATTTTTTTAATTTTATTTTATTATGTTATGTTAATCACCATACAGTACATCATTAGTTTTTAACTTAAAAAAAAAACAAAAAAGACAAACAAACTGAGAACAACCGAATTCAGCCAAGTGGCTTTTTTTTATATTTTGGAGCAAATGTGATTGAGTTGGTAGCAAGATATAATTCTACAATGCTTCTTAGGTGATGTTTCCTTCAGGAAGATATGCAATATCAGCATAGATCTTAGTTTCCCATACTAATGGGTGGAATATTCATTCATGTGGTTTTACATAGTGATTGGCCCTTAAAACTGTGACTTTAAAAAAAGAAAAAAAGAAAAAAGAAAGAAAACTGTGACTTTAAATCAGATGCTTCCAAAGGTCAATCTGATAACATTTTTGAAGGGGAGAGAGGAAATGCTATTGTGTTCCCCCTTTATAAGCTAAAATATGCTGACTACTTATTGATTACTCAAGCAATATGCAAATGTACAGCAGTACTATACACGGATGGTCACATCTGAAGTGTAAATTATATCTTAAAGGGCCACAAGACTTCGGCACATTATTACAACTAAATTAGAAGAGTTATGGAGGCACTATCATTGCACATTAAATGCTTAAGTTCATATTTCTCTTAGCCCTTGATTCTCTACCATATCTGCACATTAGAATCACTTAGAAAATTTCTGAAAATCTCTATGCCCAGACCACACACTGAACCAGTTAAATGAGTTTTGAGGTCAGGAACTGGGACCCAGGCATCCAATATTTTTCAAGGCTCTTTAAGGTGATTTTATGGTAATGCCAAGTTGAGGACCACTATGAATATTAAACATTTTATTATATCACCTCAGCCTGATATACCTAATGAGCCAGTAATTAGCTTCTTGTCAATATGCTTATATATATACAATTTATGGTGTTTTTTATATTGTAAATTGATACAGATTTTTTTCCACATCATGGGCAATACTATCAATTTAAAATAAAATGCATTGTCTGTTTTTAAATAGGAATATCTGAACATTTGAGTCAAAGCTTTTCATTATAATACTATATATCAAAAGAGACTGCAAACTTCAAATGTTGGTGTTGAGAAGCTTAACATAGTGCAGATATGGTGAGGTAGTTAAGGTAATTACTTCACTTTTAAATTGTAAGCTGAGAAAAATAATAGTAATGTTGTTTGGTGATATGAAAGCTATAAAGCTTCAATTTTGTGTATTTTCTCAAGGAGTTAAAAAAAAAACTAGGTATCTAAGAAAGCGATTAAATTAGGATTGTATGTCATGGTGGAAAAGAAAAACAGACTGGCCTATATTCTTCAAAATGAATTTTCTTTTCTGTGAAACTGTGAAGGTGTCCATTCAAACCTATCCAAAATAGCATTAGAAATGCCACAGAATGTAGTAGAAAGAGCTCAGGATTCAGTCCAGAGATCCAAATTCTAGTAGGAAGCTAAGTGGTTTTTGCCAAGTCTTTTAAGTTCTCTGGGCTTTACTTAGTTTTCTTGTTTGTAAAATGCAGAGGCTGAATGAAATCAGTGTTTTTCAGAGTTAAGTGGTGAACCCTTATTAGATTATGCAATCAATTTAGAACAATTCCTATTTCTATAAAACACAGAAGAGTACATTACAGGTAGCAAAATTGATATATTGTATGTAAATCCTGGGTACCTAGGAAGAAATTTTTGAAAGACCTTGAATTAGAAGATCTCTTTAAATTTTATAGTTTTATGAATTATTCATGGGAAGGGCATGCAATATGGGGAATGGAGGAGGAGGCAACTTATTTCAAGCATGGGACATAAAATATACCACATATTCCTGTTACATAGTATCAAGGCAAGTGATCTTTAGAAAGAAAAACTTGTTCCAACAGGGTATTTGGTTCACTCACAAGTAGAAAAGGCAGAAAAAAGCATATACAGCCTGTGAATGTGGAAATGTGTCCCATCCTGAGATCAGAGAATGGTCACTGTAAGAAGTGAATGGATGCATTGTGAATTATAACTATGGTTGCAAGAGGTGGTATTATTCAGTCTGGCCAGAATGTTCTCTTACCAATCAAATTACTTCTGTACTAAAAGTGAGAATGTGCTTTGATTTTTGGTTGTTTCATTTGTATTTTTTTCACATTTTGTGCTCACTGTTTATTGGGAAATGAGAAGCTAGAGAAGCAAGGGAGGCCCAGTGCTTTACAAAAACACACTGAGTTTCAAGTTACATTGTATACTGGAAGTAACTAGAAAGTAAATAATAATAAAGTATTAAGGAACACCAACCCAGTCTTATCAAAGTAGAACTTATGGGGATGGGTGCAAGAAATATGCTTTGCCTGCCTATATGGCTCAGTCAGTTAAGCGTCTGCCTTCGGCTCTGGTCATGATCTGGGGACCTGGGATCAAGTTCGCATCAGGCTCCCTCCTCTCCCTCTGCCCCTCCCCTCTGCTTGTGCTCTCCCTCTCTCTCAAATAAATAAATAAATAAAATATTTTTAAAAAAAAGAAATATGCTTTTTTAAAGGTTTTCCCAGATGATTCTGATGACCAGCCCTGTTTGGGAGCAACTGGTGTAAAAACCCAGCTTCTCATCCCAATTTTGCCTATGCCTAACTATAGGCACTAGAGAAAAATCTCATAACCTTTATAGGCCTCCCTCTTTCAACTCCAAAGTGTGTATATATATATATATATATATTTTTTTTTTTTTTTTTTGGAAAGGGAAAGGGGGAAAGAGAGAGAAAGAGAGAGAGGAGGGGCAGAGGGAGAGGGAGAGAGAGAGAGAGAGAGAATCTTCAGTAGGCTACAAACCCAGTGCAGAGCCTGATGCAGGGCTCAATCTCACAACCCTGAGATCATGACCTGAGCCAAAATCAAGAGTTGGATGCTCAACCGACTGAGCTACCCAGGCACCTCTAAAGTTTACAATTCTGTGATTCACTGAGATTTCTGATGAAGTTTCAGAGTTCAAATAAAAGTCACAAATCAGCCAATGTCCACTTTTTTTTTTCACATTGGACTTGTGTGAGTCCAATCGTAGGTAAAATGAAAAAAGGGAATTGTAATAATTATCCACCTCCTAAGAAGGACACTCTTTTCTTTTAATTGAAGTGTATAGTTGACACATAATGTTACCTTCGTTTTGGGTGTACAATGTTGTGATTCAACTTCTTTATACATTGTGCTATGCTCACCTCAAATGTAGCTACCATCTGTCACCATACAACACTGTTACACTACTCTAAACTGTATCCCCTATGCTGTACCCTCACTGCTGGTGATTCATTCATTCCATAACTGGAAGCCTGTATCTCCCACTCCAGAAGGGAGCTGTTTTAATATTAGGTCACAAGACCAACTGGTTGATAATGTCAAGTGCTAATGGATGAGTCTTCTCACAATGTCCATGTTTAATAACCTGGCCATTCCCTCCCCCGACTCTGATCATAAAAGTTTGATCTGGAGCAAAGACTTCTGACTACCACAAGCTGAACTAATTGCAGTTAATCCCCTTTGGGGAGTTCAGAACTTGAAAGGAGTTAGTATTGAGTCTGAGGTTCAGTGTTGTTGTGTTATATGAGTGATATAACCCCAGGAACTCTGCTGTGAGGAGCTTACATCTTCCCTGTGCTCCTTCCTTTCCAAAACTTTGTGGTTCAATAATTCCTTTATTCTGTGAGCTACTCCCAAAATTTTTCTGCTAAATTCTTTGTGTTTACATTTAGGCTAGAACTCTGCTGGTGTTGGGAAGAGAATAAAGTCCTAAGGAATTCATTGTACTTAATGAACTAACTTCTCTCCTATGTATCGAGAAAGATGCTAGTTTTGTACCATCGTTGGGAGAATTGAGAAAATACTAGGCAAATCAGATGAGGAACCTGGGATGAGAAGTACTGAAGTAGACAGTGTAGATTTACGATGCTTTCAACACAGGTATGATAGATGGGATGAAGGGAGTTTATGGAAGAATCAGTATATAGTTAATAGTATTAATTCCATAATCAGTATATTACAGATCCTCATTTTTAAGAAATCTGGAAGTGTGGTGTGATAGCATGACTACAGTCATTCTACTGAAGAAAACTCAGACTCAGTTACATTTACTTGCCCATGGTTATGTAGCACTAACCACAAAGTAGGGAACTGAACCCAGGGCTCCTAACTCCACATTTTAATGCTCTATCCATAAGAAAACACTAACATTGGTCATTGTTGATGGATTCTTCCATACTTTTATTCAAGAAGTATGCACATTCCTAAATTAATTCATATAAACTTTTAGTAAGTAATATAAACTTTCTCTTAAAATATTTTATTATTCCAGGGATTGCCCTTATATGGAAAAATACCTTGAACATGGGGGGAAATTATCAAATACATTCTTTTAACACCCCAGCATACATAGGACTGGAAAATCTGTTGAAGGTGTTCTTTTCTGGGCTAAGGAAAAAAGTGATCAGAATAGAAAGTTTATTTCTGATATTGTGAATAGAATACCTTCCCATGCCCCTTTGTTTTTCTAAATTTTTCAGTCCTACAGAATAAGAAGACAGCTAGCCCTCGGAGCCCAAAGAGACAGAGGTTGCTATAGAAAGTTCCTTTTAAAAAGTAGCAGCCATCAGAAATCTTTAAAGACATTTTAACTCTAGCATGTTGCCTGATTTTGACAGCAGGAAAGCAATAGGGTTTGGCACAGAGTTGGGCTTCAGTAAATGTTTATTGAATGAATCAATGAAACAGTGACTCAATAAATCAAGAATGTTACAGAACCACAGGATTTTAGAATTGAGAGAAATGCTGAAGAGCACTTAGTCCAGTTCTGTGACTTTGCCAGGAAGGAAAATGAGGTGCATGGAGCCTAAGGGAGGAGGCCAGGGGCAGACAGCTGAAAAGTGGCCAAGTGGAAACCAGTGTGCCAGGTCTCCTGATTCTTAGCCCAATGTGCTTCCCTAAGAGAATGAAAAATAAAAATAACAAAAAATCATGAACATCACATGAGATCATCTTACAAGTCATCTAGATACAGACCTGATTAAAAGGGTAAACATCAATAGAGACTTTTTTTCTTCCTTTATGCCATTTGTAATATTTCCATCTCTTTCTTATTCCATGAACCTGAACTAACCAAAATTTTCCTGGAATTAGGGTGTTGGGCATAATGATATTCTGGTTAATAAAAGAATTGGTAAAAAGCTCAGTTTTTAACAGCTAGACAGTCCTTTGAAATGTAGTAGTTACTTTATTATTTTTTTAAGATTTTATTTTTATTTATGAGAGAGAGATGGGGCAGAAGGAGCTGAGGGAGAGAAACAAACAGACTCCAAGCTGAGCTGGCAGCCTGATGCAGGGCTCCATCTCACGACCCTGGGATAATGACCTGAGCTGAAACCAAGAGTCAGACGCTTAACTGACTAAGCCACACAGGCGCCCCTGTCTTTAATAATAATTAGCAACCGATTCCCCACCATATGCCAGGGATGACTGTGTACACAATTGCATGTTCAGGAAACATCTTCCTCCTAAATTGTTGACTAGAGCCCCCTGAAACAAAAGAATTTAAGTAACCTCCACTATAAAGTGAACCTCTCAACAGTGGCTAGTTGTCTCCCTCAGCACTTACTACAAGACAGCAAAACTGACCCTCTCACCACTAACACACTTTCCACCTCCCACCATCCCTGTCCACCTAAGCATTGGAGGATGGGGCAGTTAGAGGGAAAAAGGAGCTACTAGGTCATAGGTACTCTGAAAATGTACCGTTCAATGAGAAGTGTGCTTCCTTTGTCCAGCTTAACTGGGAGAAGAGACTACTATAGAATCATGTGTAGAATCTGATTATGCAAAAAAAGGCAAGCTAGTATTTTACGTTCCTGATGCATGGCAGTGTATGCATCAAACTTGCTGATCTGCCCTGTGCCTTTCTGAGGAGGGGAGAAGGGAACCAGCAAGGTAAAAAGAGTTGGCTATGTTTTCAGCATTTGGTATAGCCAGGATACCTAAGATTCTATGGGTCAAACAGACACTCCACATAGGCTGGGGCTTGAGCCATCTGGCCAGTATTACTCACAAGAAGGCCACTTGCTGGGGCAGAGACCTGATCTTTCTCTCTCTCTTTTTCTCCCTCCCTGTCCTTCTCTTGGTCATGCTGTCTCGCTCTTGCTCTCTCTCTCTCTCTCTGCCTCCCAAGCCCCTCCTTCTTCTCTCTCTCTCTCTGTCTCAATATTTAGAAAATGCAAGAAGGCAGAGTGTAAGAAGATGCCTAGCACTATACCAAATTCTTCCTCCCCGCCCCCTCAATTCAAAACTATGAGATAGGGATGAAAATTACATCAAATCTTAGGTTAAAATTATAAATTAGCTTGAGTTTTTGATAACCCGTAGTGACCAGAAATTCAGTGATTCTGCCCAAAATAATAAGAGATGGAGGAAAAAAATGACTGTTTTTGCATAAATAAATAAATAAATAAATAAATAAATAAATAAATGCTCTTTCATGTTTATATACCATGAATATATGCTGTGGATTGCGACTCTTTAATAAACTCATTACACATACATTATATTATTTAATCCTCACAACTACCCTGTCAGATAGCCCCCCCCCCCATTTACTGATGAGAAAACATTTTATTGCTTGCATTTACTGATGAGAAAACTGAGATTTTGTCCAGATTATAATATGATAGAGTCTAGTTGTCATAGATTCAGTTGTTGGAGTTGAGCCTGAGACAGGCCCAGAAATTGCAATATTGCACACCTGGTGAATGCCAGAGTACCTGTTTATTACTGTCCCTGTGTATCATATGATCCATGCAGAACTGATTGGTCATCAGCCCAGATGGGCATAGAGTGGCTTTTGGTTCCCAGCACCTGCAGTTATTTAAGCAAATGCAAATCAGTTGCACGATAGGATTGGAAAAATGTACTAGAGTTTTGGACTGTGACCTCTTTTCTTTTGGAAAAATATGTTCAAGTTTAAGCTGTATTTAATTTTTGGTCCTGAATAAGAGACTCATTTCATGACAATATCTGGGAAATAAGGAAGACCATGAGATTGGACTCAAGAGGGCAAGGATTATATTTTGATTCTACACCAATTAGTTATGTGACCATAATTTTATCTGTTGGATCTTCACTCTCTTCATCTAATAAATAAAGGTCTTGTGTTGAATAATATCTAGGTCTTCTTTAGCTTTTGTATTTAATGACCTCAAATATATCATCATTAAGACTGTGCCTCTTTTTGCAGGGGGCGGGGAGGGGGTTACCTGATAGATGCTTGGCAACTTATTTCCAGATTGGTTGCTTTGAGGTGTACCTAAAGTGAAATAAAATCTTAAGTGATGAGTATTTTACAAAGCTTGAATTCTTGCTGCAAATAATGGAAGTTAGCCTCAGAGTTTACATAGATTGAATCATATTTGAGAATTTTGGAATGATTTACAACATTGAATCAGGTAGAAAATGTAAGGAAAGAGCAAACTACTCTTCCTTTAAGGTAATACTTGGGGCACCTGGGTGACTCAGTTGATTAAGCACCTGACTCTTTTTTTTTATTTTTTAAGATTTTTATTTATTTATTTGACAGAGAGAGACACAGCAAGAGAGGGAACACAAGCAGGGGGAGAGGGAGAAGCAGGCTTTCCGTCAAGCAGGGAGCCCAAAGTGGGGCTCGATCCCAGGACCCTGGGATCATGACCTGAGCCAAAGGCAGATGCTTAATGACTGAGCCACCCAGCCGCCCCTAAGCATCTGACTCTTGATTTTGGCTCAGGTCATGATCTCAAGGTCATATCAGGGTTATGATATGAGGGTTGTGAGATCAAGACCCACATTGGCCTCCACACTGGGCATGGAGCCTGCTTAAGATTCTCTCTCTCCCTCTGCCCCTCCCCCACCAGTTCTCATGTGCATGCTCTCTCTCTCTCTAAAAAAAATAAACAAAATAAATAAATAAAATAAAGTCATGCTATTTTTCATTACAGTGATCAACTGGTTGTTTTAACTTTTAAATTACATAGGATTGTGGCAAATAAAATGATTCTGCTTTCTATTATGCTTCTTAGTGACAGAATTTAACTTGATGCGATTTTCAATTATCAGACTTTCCTTTTTCTGTTTTTCTAAACTTGTTTTATCTTTAAAGTCAGACAGCCAGGCTTATTATTTAATTTAATCATGTAAACTTCTAGTGCATACCTTTGTTTAGTCAAGGATGTTTTGTGTATTCTTGTGTATTTGACTTGGAGAGTAATAAAACAAATGAAATAAGTCTCACTCAAATGTCTGGGTTTTTTTGTTTTTTTAAATTCACATGTTGACTTTAGTTTCTAGTTTGTGTTGAACACAATCTTAGAATCACATTAATATAGTAAAACCTTAAAAACTTGTGTAATTTGGGATTGCGCATATGAAAAGCAAGATAATCAAAAACAATAGCATAGGATATGTTTTTGGCATACATAAAAGACCTGACATTCCTCATCTAAGTGGGGTCAGCATGACTTCTCTCTGCCCAAAGGCATCTTTGTCCTTAAGAGGTCGGGTCATTCCCTTGCAGGTCCTTCACTTAGTGAAGAAGCTCATTGAACTTGATAAATGTGGAAACAAAGGGCCAAATTAATGAGATTTTTGCCCCATGCATAGGCTGTGTGAAGAGGCTTTATCCTGAGAATCAATTTCTCTGTGAACTTGGAAGTCATTTCACCTCTTTTTGTCTAACATTCCTGTCTATAAAGTAGAAATTCTTGGTGTTGAAATCGATCCATTTATAGTCTAACCTTCAAAGATTGAAAACCTTATATCATACCCAATTAAGTGGTTCAGTTATGTTTAAGTCCTTTTTGTGATGAGAAATCGGTTTACTATCAAATGAAGTATTCTACGTATGGATAATTCTCTGAGAAAGTCTTCATTATATTGACATATATATATATTTAAAGATTTTATTTATTTATTTGAGAGAAAGAGAATGAGAGAGAGAGAGCACATGAGAGGGGGGAGGGTCAGAGGGAGAAGCAGACTCCCTGACAAGCAGGGAGCCCGATGCGGGACTCGATCCAGGGACTCCAGGATCATGACCTGAGCCGAAGGCAGCTGCTCAACCAACTGAGCCACCCAGGCACCCTATATTGACATATATTATCCCATAGCTTTTATGCTTTGATTCTATTTACACCCTGATTCCACACAAAATGGAATTACTCTTCTAAGGGACATTCTTTCTGATATTTGGAGATGCTGTCATATATCCCCTAATTTTTTTTTCTTTAAGAGAGATTTCAGTATTTCCTTATATAATCTAGAAGCCTTTCATCATTTCAGCATATACTGTGAAACATATTCTAGCTTGACCAAGTAGGAGTATAACAGATGTGAGTAGACCAGCACTAAAATATAAGACCATGCCATCCCTCTTCTAAGCACTTGCATGAATATAATCCATGCTTACATGGACTTTTTTGAGTTTCTCAAATAGTTGATTCATGTTCTAAGTCTTCCAAAGATTTTGCTTTATTTGGTTTTATCTGTTGTGCCTGAGAAGTCATGTTGCCTATATTATTTGTTTGTTCAGTTGGGTAGTTTTGGACCAGAAAACAGGACTCAGGTTTATTCCCATCAAATTTAACTTTGTCAGAGTCAGCTCATCCAGTCAGCATAACAAGAATTTATAGAATTCCAAATTTTCCATCGAACTTTCCCTCAGAAAATTAGATGAGCAAAAACTGTATTTTTATCTAAATTATTGAAAGGATGAAAACTGAATAGGACTACAGTACAATAGCATCCTATTCAATCTCTTCCTGCAATTGTATAGCGACACTAAAACAAATTAATATATAATTTTAGAAAAATACTCCAATTTTTAAGTTTATTTTTTAAATTGTCTCTCTAGTATCAAAACATTTCTGTGATTATGAAAGAAACTTCCTTCACCTTGGCATTGATCCATCAATTAGCACCTTTAAACTATGGTCCTTCAAACAATTATGATTGTATCTATACAGCCTATATATTTCTTTCTAAATGTTGTGAGGTTGCTCTGAAGAGCAAATGGCATTAAGGGATATTGATATGCATTGAAAAGTTTTTAAATCATACATATTTGATATTACTATTATTGCTATTATTTTAGCTTTCACTAATAAAAGTAGCATTAGTAGGAGTACTGTCTTGCTCATATCACCCTATTAATTGGGACAACAATCCTATGTCAGATGAATTTTTTTTCAACTATCCAGATTATTTAAATTGGATAATTCAAATTATTTTATTGAAATATAGCATAAATACTAGGAAGTCCATGTATCATCAGTGTACAGCTGTGTGATTTTTGCAGTCTGAGCACATACATAACCAAAACCCAGATCAAGAACAGAACATTACTAAGCAGACTAAATGTTCCAATTGAAAGACATAGGGTAACAGAATGGATTAAAAAAAATAAGACCCATGTATATGTTCCTAAAGAGACTCATTTTAGACTGAAAGACACCTGCAGATTGAAAGTGAGAGGATGGTGAAACATCTACCATGCCAATGGTGTCAAAAGAAAGCCAAAATAATAGCACTTATATTGGACAGAAGAATCTTTAAAACAAAGACTGTAACAAACAAAGAAGGACACCACATAATAGTAAAGAGGACAATCCAAGAAGAAGATATAACAATTGCAAATATTTATGCACCCAACATAGGAGTACCCAAATACATAAAACAGTTAATAACAAGGACAAAGGAACTAATCAATAATTACAATAATAGTAGGGGACTTTAACACCCCACTTACATCAATGGACAGATCATCTACACAGAACATCAACAAGGAAACAATGACTCTGAATGACACACTGGCACAGATGGATTTAACAGATATATTCAGAACATTCCATCCTAAAACACCAGGATACACATTATTTTCAAGGGCACATGGAACATTTTCCAGAATAGATCACATATTAGCCCACAAAACAAGCCTCAACAAATTCAAGAAGACCAAAGTCATACCATGCATCTTTTCTCACTACAATACTATAAACTAGAAGTCTACCACAAGAAAAAAAAATCTGGAAAGACCACAAATATATGAAGGTTACATAACATGCTACTAAACAATGAATGGGTCAACCACAATATCAAAGAAGAAATTTAAAAAGTACATGGAAACAAATGAAAATCAAACCACAACAGTCCAAAAACTTTGGGTTGCAGCAAAAGCGGTTTTAAGAGGGAAGTTTATAGCAATACAGGCTACCTCAAGAAGCAAAAAAAAATCTCAGATAAACAGCCTAACCTTATACCCAAAGGAACTAGAAAAAGAACAACAAACAAAACCTAAAACCAGCAAAAGGAAGGAAATAATAAACATTAGAACAGAAATAAATGATACAGAAATTAAAAAACAATAGGACTGATTGATGAAACCAAGAGCAGGTTCTTTGAAAAAATCAATAAAACTGATAAACCTTAGCCATACTTACCAAAAAGAAAGAACTCAAATAAAATCACAGGTGAGAGAGGAGAAATAACAACCAACACCACAGGAAAACAAAGGATTACAAGAGAATATTACATGCCAACAAACTAGACAACCTAGAAGAAATGGATAAATTTCTAGAAACAATATAAAGTACCAAAACTGAAACAGGAGGAAATAGAAAATTTGAACAGACCAATAACTAGCAAAGAAATTAAGTCAGTAATCAAAAAACTCCCAACAAACAAAAGTCCATGACCAGATGGCTTCACAGGTAAAGTCTACCAAACATTTAAAGAAGAGTTAATATCTATTCTTCTCAAAATTTCCAAAAGATAGAAAAGGAAGGAAAACTTCAAAATTCATTCTATGAAGCCAGCATTACCTTAATACTAAAACAGGACACCACTAAAAAAGAGAACTACAGGCCAATATCCCTGATGAACATAGATACAAAAATTCTCAATAAAATACTAGCTAACCTAATTAAGCAATACATTTAAAAAAATCATTTACCACAATCAAGTGAGATTTAGTTCCGGGATGCAAGAGTGGTCCAACATTGGCAAATCAATCAATGTGGTACATCACATCAGTAAGAGAAAAGATCATTTCAATAGATACAGAAAAAGCATTTGACAAAATTCAATATCCATTCTTGATAAATATTCTCAACAAATAGAGTTAGAGGGGACATTCCTCAACATAATAAAAATCTGTGAAAACTCACAGCTAACATCATCCTTAATTGGGAAAAACTGAGAGCTCTTCCCCTAAGTTAAGGAACATGACAGGGATGTCCACTCTCACTACTTTTATTCAACATAGTACTGGAAGTGCTGGCCACAGCAATCAGACAACAAAAAGAAATAAAAGAAATCCAAATCAGTAAGGAAGAAGTAAAACTTTCACTATTTGCAGATGACTTGATGCTATATAAAGAAAACCTGAAAGACCCCACCAAAAAATTGCCAACTGATTTTAGTAAAGTCATAGGATACATCAACAAACAGAAATATTTGCATTTCTATACACCAATAATAAAACAGCAGAAAGAGAAATTAAGTAAACAATTCCATTTACAATTACACCCAAAATAATAAGTTACTGTGGAATAAACCTAACTAAAGAGGTGAAAGACCTGTACTCTGAAAACAACAAAACACTGCTGAAAGAAATTGAAGATGACACAAAGAAATGGAAAGACATTCCATGCTCATGCATCAGAAGAACAAATATTGTTAAAATATTTACACTACCCAAGGCAATCTACTCATTTAATACATTCCGTATCAAAATACCAATAGCTTTTTTCACAGAACTAGAACAAACAATTCTAAAATTTGTGTGGAACAACAAAAGACCCTGAGTAGCCAAATCATTCCTGAAAAAGAAAAGCAAAGCTGGAGGCGTATAACTTCAAGTTACATCACAAAGCTATAGTAATCAAAACAGTATGATACTGGCACAAAAATAGACACATAAATCAATAAACAGAAGAGAAAATCCAAAAATAAACCCCACAATCATATAGTCAATTAATCTTCCACAAAGCAGGAAAGAATACCCAATGGGAAAAAGACAGTCTATTCAACAAATGGTGTTGCAAAAACTGGACAGCTACATGCAAAAGAAATAAATGGGATAACTTTCTTACACCATATACAGAAATAAATACAAAATGGAATAAAGACCTAAATGTGAGACTGGAATCCATCAAAATCCTAGAAAAGAACTCAGGTAGTAACTTCTTTGACATTAATTGTAGCAACTTCTTTCTAGATATGTCTCCTGAGGCAATGGAAACAAAGGCAAATGTAAATTATTGGGACTTCATCAAATAAAAAGCTTCTGCACAGTGAAGGAAACAATCAACAAAACTAGAAGGCAACCTGTGGACTGGGAGAAGTTATTTGTAAATGACATATCCAATAATGGGCTAGTATCACCAAATAATCCAATTTAAAAATGGGGAGAAGACCTGACATCTCTCCAAAGAAGTCATCCAGATGGCCAACAAGCACAAGAAAAGAGGTTCAACATCACCCATCATCAGGGAAATGCAAACAAAACTACATTGAAGTATCATCTCACACCTGTCAGAATGGCTAAAATCAACAACACAAGAAACAACAGGTGTTGGTGAAGATGTAGAGAAAAAGGAACACTATTGCACTGTTGTGGGAATGCAAACCTGTGCAACCACTGTGGAAAACAGTATGGAGTTTCTCAAAAAGTTAAAGATAGAACTACCCTATGAGATAGAAATCTCTCTACTAGGTATTTACCCAAAGAACACTAATTCAAAAGGATACATGCACCCCTATGTTTATAGCAGCATTATTTACAATAGCCAAGTGTCCATTGATTGATGAATGGATAAAGAAAAAGTGGCATGTATACGCAATGGAATATTATTTAGCCATAAAAAAGAATGAAATCTTGCCATTTGCAAAAACATGGATGGAACTCGGAGAGTATAATGCTAAGTAAAATAACTCAGTCAGAGAAAGACAAATACCATATGATTTCATTCATATGTGGAATATAAGAAACAAAACAAACAAGCAAAGGGAAAAAATAAGAGAGAGAGACAAAGCAAGAAACAGACTGTTAACCATAGAGAAGAAACTGATGGTTACCAGAGAGGAGATTGGTGAGGGTATGGGTTAAATAGGTGATGGAGATTAAGGAGTGCACTTATTGTGATGAGCACTGTTAAATAATTATATTGTATACCTGAAACTAATATGATACTCCATATTAACTAACTGGAATTAAAATAAAAACTTAAAAAAAGAACAGAACATTACTAACCCTCCAGTGTCCTCACTAGTTCTCCCTTCCTCTAGCCATTATCTTCATTTGCAACAGTAGAGTTTAGTTTTGCTTGTTTTTAAAATTTTTATATAATTGTAATCATAAGAAATATTCTTTCAAGTCTGGCATCTTCTGTTTTTTCTTTCTTTCTTTTTTTTTTTTAGAGGGAGAGAGGTGGGGGAGGGCTGGGAGAGAGGAAGAGAGAATCGCAAGCAGGCTCCATGCCCAGTGTGGAGCCAAATATGGGGCTAATCTCACAACCCCAAGATCATGACCTGAGCGGAAATCAAGAGTCAGATGCTCAACGGAATGAGCCACCCAGGCTCCCCTGGCATTTTTCTTTTTTACTTAACCTTATTATTGTGAGATTTATCCATATTTTTGTTTGTAGTTGAAGATCATGTATTTCCATTACTGTTCCTTTGTATAACTATAACTCAAATCATTTATCCATTCCCTTGATTAACATTTTGGTAGTGTTCAATTTGAGGTTATTATGCAGAGGGCTGCTACAAACATACTGATATGTTATTCTGATCATCTTTGAGTGAATTTTTGTTGGATGTCTACTTGCAAGTGGAATTACTGGAAGATAGAATATGCAGATATCCACCTTTAAAAGATACTGCCAGTTTTAAAAAGTAGTTCCCACCAGTAACACATGAGAGTTCTAGTTGCTCCACGTCTTCACTAACACTTGGTATGTTTTGTCTTGTCGTTTTATTCATCATAGTGGAATGTATTGATGTTTTACTGTGATTTTAAGTTGATTTCTCTGAAGACAAAGTTGAACATCTTTTCATATGGATATCCTATTATCATCGAGTGTCTGTTCATATATTTTGCCTATTTTTTTTTTCTGTTGATTTGTCTAGTTTTTTTCTTATTGGTTTGTATAAATCATTTATGTATCCTGGATATAAATTATTTGTTGCTATATGTATTGCTGTAAATCTAATTTCTTCCTCTCTCTCTCTCTCACTTTCATTCTAAAATACTGCCTATGTTTTCTCCTAGGACTTTTATGGTTTCAGGTCTTATATTTAAGTGTTCAGTCCATTTGAGTTTATCTTTGTGTATGGTATGAGAAAGTGGTCTGGTTTCATTCTTTTGCATGTAGCTGTCCAGTTTTCCCAGCATTGTTTGTTGAAGACACTTTGTCCCCATTGTATATTCCTGCCTCCTTTGTCATAGATTAATTGACCATATAAGCTTGGGTTGATTTCTGGGCTATCCTGTTCTGTGGATCTGTGTGTCTACTTTTGTGCCAGTACCATATTGTTTTGATTATTATAGCTTTGTAGGATATCCTGAAATCTGGGATTGTGTTACCTCCAGCTTTGTTCTTCTTTCTCAAGATTGCTTTGGCTATTTGGGATCTTTTGTGGGTCCTTACAAATTTTAGTTTTGTGAAAAATGTTGTTGGTATTTCATTTCTTTTTGATGTTTATTGTTTTAGCACATATTGGAAATGCAAAAAATATTTGGGACTTGTATTTTAAAATGGAAATAGAACCATTCTTTACATGTTCAACAGGAAAGCATAAATAATTACTCACTATGCTACTTCTTACTTGCATATGACATAGCACAAAATTTAATGACAAAGACTATACAGCAACAGACGAAGAGTTGGAGGAAATATAATCCTCTTGTGTTAGAAAATGGAATGATTTATGCATTTTTATATAGAATACATATTCTTTCATGAAAAGAACATAGCAAAAATATTTTTCCTGTTTAGATGCATGTCTTATTTACGGCTTTTTGAGGTAATGATATGTTGTACATTGAATTTTTCCAAGAGTTATGTGGTTGCCTTTAATGCAATTTGAATTACCTAAATTTTTAAATTAAACAATACAGAAAGAGTGATATTTTCATTTTTAAGTAATAGAAACATCATGGTGTTAAATGTCATCAACATTCATATAACTTCAAAGTTTGCCATCTAGTGAATTGCAAACTGTTTTTACTATTTTTCCCTTTGGGTCTGCCACATTATCAGGCAAAGGAATCCTTTGTCAAGATGCATTGTGAATTATGCTGATTTGAAATGACATTGGGTCCCTTGGATAAAATGCTATAGCCTTTCAACTAAACCAAAATTCTTTACACCCCCAAACTTTGTTATTTTGTTATTTAGTTATTTAAAGGTAGTCAGAGTCTGCTTCTGTTCCTGGCACACTTTTTTTTTTATTATTATTATGTTAGTCACCATACAGTACATCATTAGTTTTTGATGTAGTGTTCCATGGTTCATTGTTTGCATATAACACCCAGTGCTCCATGCAATACGTGCCCTCCTTAATACCCATCACCAGGCTAACCCATCCCCCCCCACCCCCCTCCCCTCTAAAACCCTCAGTTTGTTTCTCAGAGTCCATAGTCTCTCATGGTTCGTCTCCCCCTCTGATTCCCCCCCCTTCATTTTTCCCTTCCTTCTCCTAATGTCCTCCATGCTATGCCTTATGTTCCACAAATAAGTGAAACCATATGATAATTGACTTTCTCTGCTTGACTTATTTCACTTAGTATAATCTCCTCCAGTCCCATCCATGTTGATGTAAAAGTTGGATATTCATCCTTTCTGATGGCTGAGTAATATTCCATTGTATACATGGACCACATCTTCTTTATCCATTCATCTGTTGAAGGGCATCTCAGCTCCTTCCAGAGTTTGGCTATTGTGGACATAGCTGTTATGAACATTGGGGTGCATATGGCCCTTCTTTTCATTACATCTGTGTCTTTGGGGTAAATGCCCAGTAGTGAAATTGCTGGGTCATAGGGTAGCTCTGTTTTTAATTTTTTGAGGAACCTCCACACTGTTTTCCAAAGTGGCTGAGAACACATTAATAAGAGGAGAGAGAAGAACCATATGGTCCTCTCGATGCAGAAAAAGCATTTGACAAAATACATCATCCTTTCCTGATTAAAACTCTTCAGAGTATAGGGATAGAGGGAACATTCCTCAAGTTCATAAAAATCCATCTATAAAAACCCACAGCAAATATCATTCTCAATGGGGAAAAGCTGAGAGCCTTTCCCTTAAGGTCAGGAACACGACAAGGATGCCCACTCTTGCCACTGTTTTTCAACATAGTACTAGAAGTCCTAGCAATAGCAATCAGACAACAACAACAACAAAAATAAAAGGTATTCAAATTGGCAAAGAAGAAGTCAAACTCTCTCTCTTCGCAGATGACATGATACTTTATGTGGAAAACCCAAAAGACTCCACCCCCAAATTACTAGAACTCATACAGCAATTCAGTAATGTGGCAGGATACAAAATCAATGTACAGAAATCAGTTGCTTTCTTATACACTAACAATGTAACTGTAGAAAGAGAAATTAGAGAAACGATTCCATTTACAATAGCACCAAAAACCATAAGATACCTCAGAATAAACCTAACCAAAGAGGTAAAGGATCTATACTCTAGGAACTACAAAACACTCATGAAAGAAATTGAAGAAGACACAAAAAGATAGAAAAACATTCCATGCTCATGGATCGGAAGAATAAACATTGTTAAAATGTCTATGCTGCCCAGAACAATCTATACCTTCAACGCCATCCCAATCAAAATACCAATGGCATTTTTCAAAGTGCTGGAACAAACAATCCTAAAATTTGTATGGAATCAAAAAAGACCCCGAATCACCAGGGAAATGTTGAAAAAGAAAAACAAAGCTGGGGGCATCACGTTGCCTGATTTCAAGCTATATTACAAACCTGTGATCACCAAGACAGCATGGTACTGGCACAAAAACAGACAGATAGACCAATGGAACAGAATAGAGAGCGCTGGCACACTTTCTGAACTTTGATAGTCATTTAAATTTTATGGGTCTGTAAATTTTTTTCTCCAAATTTTAATTTAAATTACAGGTAGTTAACATATGGTGCAATATTAGTTTCAGATGTAGATTTTAGTGATTCATCACTTACATACAACACCCAGTGCTTATCACAACAAGTGCCCTCCTTAACACCCATCACCCATTTAACCCATCCCCACACCCACCTCTCCTCCAACATTCCTCAGTTTGTTCTCTATAGTTAAGAGTCTGTTCCTTGGCTCACTTTCTTAATAATGTAAATTAAAGAGTTGGGCCAGAGGAGGGTCTCTAAAACTCTCTGCTTAGAGACCTAATTCTAAGCATTCAGTGGGGATGAAAATTCTGCAAATGTCATCTTCAGATACATACATAATGTATGTACATATATATGAACCGGAATTCATGTAACTACCTATCATCAAAGGATCAGAACAATGAGCAGAGAGAAGTGAATTGAAAGCAATTAGGAATGTTATCTCTATTGATTATGGCAACCATTTTCTGAGTACTGAGACCTTTACAATATGAGAAATTCCCATGGGATTATATAATGCCAAATAGTGCTTATTGCAGTTGGTCAATTTTCATCTCATCAGCCCTCTCAGCAGCAGTAAGTAAGAATTACTTTTTATCCATGGCTTTTCCAAACCTGGAATTTTTCTCTTTTATTTTCATTTTTTTTGCCAATTTCAGCGTTATGACATGGTATTTGAATATAATTTGGTTTTTGCCTTCCCCAGAAGACTCCTAGGATTGAGCATCTTTTCATTTATTCTGTGAAATTACTGTGCTTTTCTTTTGCCTATTTTCCCCTTGTTCATCTTATTTCATATTGATTTATCAAAGTGCTTCACATATCCTGGGTGGTAGTCCTTCTTAAATTAATATGGTATAAAAATATTTTGGGGGCGCCTGGGTGGGTCAGTTGGTTAAGCATCTGCCTTCGGCTCAGGTCATGATCCCAGGGTCCTGGGATCAAGCTCCACGTCAGGCTCTGTGCTCCATGGGGAGTCTGCTTCTCCCTCTGCCCCTCACGCCACTTGTGCTCACTCTCTCTCTTTTTCTCTCTCTCTCTCAAATAAATAAATAAAATCTTTAAAAAATTATTTTCTGGGTGCCTGGGTGGCTCAGTTGTTAAGCGTCTGCCTTCGGCTCAGGTCATGATCCCAGGGTCCTGGGATCGAGCCCCACATCGGGCTTCCCGCTCAGCGGGAAGCCTGCTTCTCCCTCTCCCATTCCCCCTGCTTGTGCTCCCTCTCTCACTGTGTCCCTCTCTGTCAAATAAATAAATAAAATATAAAAAAAGTAAAAAATAAAATAAATAAATAATTCTTTTCTTCCAGTTTTTTTTATTTAGATTCTTTCTCTCTGTGATATTATTGATGAACAGGTGTTCCTAATTTTAATGTGGTTGAATGTATTGATATTTTATTAGTTCCTTTTACGCCTATTTAATAAATCATTCCATAATTCAGTATCTCACTTTCTTGTCCTACAAAAATTTTACAGATTTACCTCAGCAACTTATATCCTTCGTGCATGGAGAATTGGTTTTTGTAGATGATGTAGAGATCCAATTTTACTTTATTCATATAGATAACCAGTTGTCCCAGCACCATTTATTGACTAATCTATACTCTGCTCATTTAACTGCAATGCCTGACTTAATATAAATTGTTTTCATGTAGACTTAGGATTATTTTTAGTTTCATCATTTTTATCCCCCCTTTTTTCATTTATCCTAATGTATTATCTTCATTACCATAATTTTCTAATAAATGTGCACCTTCACACAAGAAAGTTCCTTCTACTTCTTTTTCTGACATAGCTTGGCTATTTTAGGCTCGTTGTTTTTCCCAAAGAACTTGTAGAATCAGCTTTTCACATTCATTTAAAAATTTCATTTAGATTTTTAATGGAATTTCATCAAATCTATAGATCTGTTTATATATGTTTAAAACATCGACTGTCCCAGTATATAGAACCCTTTCTGAAATATCTTGTTAAACCCAGTACTTTTCTGAAGATTATTTTGGTCTTTCAATTTATACAATAGTATTTGCTAATATGATTTTTTCACTTAAAATCTTTATAATGCTTGTATATTTTTCCTTTCTTCCTACATTGCCTAGGACTTCAAATACAGTATGTTGATAGTAGGAGTCATTGTTCTGACCTTAAAGATAATATTCTAGATTTCATAATGAAGTTCACATATGCTATTTGTTTTAGATTATTTATCACAATTATTACATTAGACAGGCAAGAAGGAAGGCATCTACCATTCCTAATGCCTACCAAATTTGCCATATGTCTATACATGCATTATCTCATTTTATCTGGAAAGACTGGTATAACTAACCATATTTCAGAAACTGAGATTTGAAAAGAGGCATAATTGCTCCCCAGTGCAGTTAGCAAGTAGCCAAGCTAGGATCTAATTTCATATGTCGACCTACTTCCCCCCCCACCCCCCAGTACATATATTTAGAAACATTTGGTTGTGCTAGCTCCCAATATCAAGCCACTTGCCATATTGAACTGATCAGGGGAGTAGACACCCAGACTGTCAACTTTCAGATGCAGGAATTAGGTCAGCTTTGGCCACTCCATTATCCCTAAAGACCGGTACTGGGCTTAACACTTAGGAGGTGCTCAACCAATATTATGACTGTATGAATGGGAGGAACCCTCTAGTTTGGCTTGCATTTATTGTCCTTGCTATGATTCTGCCTCAGAATGTGATGGATTTGGCTTGACCACTAGTGGTCACTAAAAACTTACTGGTAGGCAGTGACTTTTCTTCTAGGGCACACCCTTGTGAAAGTCCCTAGGTGTTCACTGTCTAACTCCGTGCCATGCCTTGCCTACCTCTAGCCCCTTGTGGCACTGTCTGCATCCCAGAGAGTCAGGTCATCAGGCACTGGTGAGTTGAGACCTTGATTTGAGCTCTGATTCAGGGACATGAGTTATTTCACTATCAAATGAAATAGCCCTGGGTGCCTGGGTGGCTCAGTCGGTTAAGCGGCTGCCTTCGGCTCAGGTTATGATCCCAGGGTCCTGGGATCAAGTCCCACATCGGGCTCCCTGCTCTGCGGGGAGCCTTGCTTCTCCCTCTCCCACTCCCCCTGCTTGTGTTCCCTCTCTCGCTGTGTCTCTCTCTGTCAAATAAATAAATAAAATCTTAAAAAAAAAAAAAAAAAGAAATAGCCCTGAGGTAAAAACCTGTTGCCAAGGGTAAGCCCCTTTTCAGCATGAACCCTCCTGTGGACATGGTAGAGAGGCTATATTACCAGTAAAACAGATTAAGATTCCCCACTATCACGTATAATTCTGTGTTTATAGTTTATCAGAAGCTGATTCTAGACCATACGGTTTCATTTTTCTTGGCACAATACCATCATTGCCTAGGAAGTTGAGGAAGCTTTTGGCTTACATTCTTCCTTTGGTTAAACTCACTTAATCAGTGGGAGAAGATTGCTCATTCCAAATACCCACATTTTGGGTTAATCTGTCTGACATCTTGTGGGACCCACACTGTTACTCATAAATATGATAAAGACAGATATATAGAGAACGTTGAGACTTCATTTACATGCTATTCCCATGATGATGTGCTGGAATTTTGACCAGTCTCATAAAAGCCAGCCCTACCATCTGCTTGGTGAGATCAGGGAATGAATCAACAATCCAGCAGACTCCATTAAGCTCGCTATCACTGCTCCCTCCATCCAAGGAGGGAACAACAACAACAACAAAATGCGCATGCTCTCTAGGAGATCTGTTTACTCCCAGACCAAATTCTATTTTTTTTTCTTTGCTTTCCCCTTACCAGATAATTTGTTATGGTTTCTCAGTGATGAAAATATTTGGCTCTTCACTGAGAAGATCTTTGAATATAAATGTCTCACTGAAAATTAAAATAACGCCTCAGTTGGATGGAGAGAATGTTGCAAACACATTGGAACCCATTGTTGCCAGCAGAGTAGAACCATCCAATGTGCATTTATGGTACCTGATTCATGCCCTGGAGATATCACAGAGCTACTTTCTGTGATCAGAGCTCTTGCAGTGATACTTAAAAATTAATTGAATTTTCAAGAATGTCAGCTTTAGCTATTGCAATTGATGGCCCAATAGCTAAGGAGGTTTATTAAAAATATACTGCCACCTACAGTACCGTTTGCTCTGTTTGACGGGGCTCTTGTCATGAATGTTAATTAGACAGAGTTAATTTGGGGGGGCTAATGATTAATTTTGTTTCTGTTAAGGTCTGCTGATCTACATAGTATATTTCTTTACTTATGCACGTATATATCTGTTTCCCCCTAGGAAAAGAAGAATATATTGCCACTTTCAAGGGATCTGAATACTTCTGCTACGACTTGTCTCAAAACCCCATTCAAAGCAGCAGCGATGAAATAACTTTGTCCTTTAAAACTCTTCAGAGGAATGGACTGATGCTTCATACCGGGAAATCGGCTGATTATGTCAATCTCGCCCTGAAAAATGGAGCTGTCTCTCTGGTCATTAATTTGGGATCGGGGGCCTTTGAAGCACTAGTGGAGCCCGTGAATGGAAAGTTTAATGATAATGCCTGGCATGATGTGAAAGTCACCAGGAATCTGCGTCAGGTAACAACGCAGTGGATAAGAGAGTTACTGGCTTTGTTTCTCACTACAGCTGTGTGTGTGGTACTTGAAAATCCTAACAACATGATATAAGGCTCCTCAGAGTCGCTTACAAATTAGATTTTTCTTCTTCTGAGATGAATCTTCCTGCCATACTTGAGCAGGGGCATATCTAGAAAGTTCTGGGGGGCCCAAAGACTATTTTGATACAGCGACATATGACAATTTCCCAGAGGGTGCAAGGGTATCCCTGCGACCTGCCCTTCCTGTGATGTGTGTGATTTTGTTGTGTTTTATTTTTTTGTTTGTTTGTTTGTTTGATTTTAAATTCTAGTTTTCATGGTGATCATTTGGAAGCATGCACATTGGGATCATTAAATCACAGTTCCTTTTTTGTAGTAAAAATATCAGTGTGTTTGTGATTTGGGATTGTATCAATCCCTACTCCCTCTCCACCCCTACCTCTGAAACAGGGACAAGAAAAGCCCCTGAGGCATAAAGAATGACTTTGGGGGCCTGTACATCTCCTGAAGAGTTTGTTTATGAAGCCATTTTTTATTTTTAGCACAGGTACTTTAAATCCCAAATGACTCTGGAGAGACCAGTTCATCTCCTAGGTGCCCATTTCTATTTGGTTGTATTAAAAAAAAAAAAAAAAAAATCTTGCAAGAGTCTATATACTAGGAAAATACCAATTCTTTAGTAAATCTATGGGTCCACATATACTGTATGTTTTTAACTGAGGCATATTATTACAGTATATATGTATATATATATATACCTATATATACAAATGGAAGTGAATAGATTGTCCTTTTATATTGAACATTATAAGTTTTGGTTATTATTTGAAATTTTATATTACAATGTGTCATTTTGTTAAGTGTTGACAGTGACTAATTTTTCTGCAGTTCATGCTGATCTCAAACTAATATCCTTAACATATTTGTTGTTTCTCTGAACAGTTGCAGAATGACCGGATTGTCTCTGGTTTTCCTTTACTAAAACAGCCCTCTCTTTCTGAGCTGTTAACCTTCTAACCTTTTCTTTCCCGCTTCTGAAAGGCTTAAACTCTCCAAACTTGAGGCAAAAAAGAATTTGGGGAGTACAGACATAGTCTAGCTAAGGCAGACAAGTAAAACTGAAGGATTCTTAGATCCTCAAAGACCTTTCAGAGGCCTTCTTGGCATGGGAGGGGCCCTGCATGCTTCACACCTGCCCTGGGAAAGAGTCACCCCGCCTCCAACTCAGTGCAGCAGGAGACCATGGATTTCCTATAAGTCTGTCTCTTTGGTTTTCCTTTTTTTATTTTTTTCTCTCAGATTCTCACCAAGAGACCGGAGGCTCATTTGAGAGAAGCGCAGAAGGAAGGGTGGGGCTTGAGGAGCCCACTTTCTAGATTTGCCTTTGCTCAGGTTACAAAGCAAACTGCGAATTGGTAGCTCAAAGGAAACTGTGGTTATACAGCTGGGGTGCATGTGTGGCAGGACAGATTAAAAACAAATCCATTCTACTCATTCTATGTGTCAGGATCTTTGCTTTGTTTCATTGCAGTAAACTGTGACCCTAAAGCCCATCAATATGACCGAAGGAAGTTTTGGAGTTGAGGAGGAGTCCTTGTGTGCTGTAAAATTGAGTAGCAGGGCAATGCCAACCAATTCCTATGAATTTGCTCGGGTGGGGTGGGCCAGGGTGGGGGAGGGAGCGCCTCCGGGCATAAGGCGGCAGTGGTCAGCTGATGAGCTTGAGGCCTTTGAGTCCCTTATAGCCTTTTTAAATGACTGTCAGATGTACTCAGGGAGACAAAGGGAACATTGCCATATGTCTGTTTCTATCTAGTAGCAAGTGATCAACAATACCGGCAGGAAAAATATTACCTCTGTGGGAGGCCTATTTGTTAGTCTGCTTTTTTCTTGTAAAATTTTTTTGCCCTTTTTCTATGTTACTAACATGCTTAATAACTAACATGTCATTCATGGAATGTTTCATTCTACTAACCGTTACCTGAATCAAAAAATGTACTAACATGGTAGAGACCATCATATTTTTTAAGTAACGATCGTTATTCTGTTCACAGTTTTTAATTTCCTTTCTCCCCCCTTCTCCACAAAGCACTCAGGCATTGGACACGCTATGGTAAACAAACTACATTGTTCGGTAGATATCATTCTAATTGTTTCTTATTTTGGGTTTGCCGTGTGTTTTCTTTCTTTCTTTTAACTGTAGACATCATTAACAAAAGAGGAACTGCGGTTGGTACTCTTCTGCTTACTTTGACCTCCTTCTTTTCATCTGTTGTTGACCTTCTTATTTTTGACCTGTTCCCGTCAACTTCTGTTTTCCAACTCACCTGTAGGGGCATCGTTAACGTTTCGAACGTTTTGCATCCAGCTGTGGTTAACCTGGATAAGACAAAATGGTGGCTGGCCCGAGTGACCGCAAGCTCAGCCAGTCTCTAACCATTCATGATGCATGGCATGCACACCTGACTGGGGAATGTCGGAGATGCCACACCCACTCATCTTTACGTCATCACAAAGCAGTTGTGTTTTTGTTTGTTTTTTGGTTTTTGGTTTTTTCCTTTGGTTCTCCCCGTTTTCTTCCCTTTCCTTTCTGAAACGTACTGTCCCTCCTGCATGTGCACATCGCGTGTGCTGCTTCCACGGGTTGTTTTGCCTTTCCTCCCCCTTGGCATGGACTTAGGCACTTGCATGCTGAACAACTGCTGCTCAATAGTGCGAATAGTGACGTTGCTGGAAAGAGCTTGCGCCTTTTATGTTAACAAGGTGCACGTTGTGATTAGTTAATAACAGACGACTAAACTTTACTAATATGTACACCAGCAAAACTAACCTAGGAAGCATTTTACTAACACCATTTTTGTGTCTGCTAAATAACTTTTGAGTTGCAGTAGGGATGATGCTGACACTAGTTCAATAATCAGTTAACTCTCTAACTAGTTTAGATCGCTTAGGGCTAGTTGAATAGAATCCAAGAATAAACTTCAAACAGACATGAAAATGGGTTCCGCCATAGGTCTAAAAATAAAAACCAAACGAACAGAAAAAAAAACAAAAAAGGCAAAAAAAAACAAAACGAAAAAAACAAAAAAACAAAACAAAACACAAAACAGGCATATCCCAGGATTACAGTATCTAGGTCTGAGTATAGCGTGTCCTTTCCCTGTGCTTTGTTATCTAGGTGACAATATCAGTGGATGGGATTCTTACCACAACGGGCTACACGCAAGAAGATTATACCATGCTGGGGTCTGATGACTTTTTCTATGTTGGAGGCAGTCCCAGCACAGCAGACCTTCCAGGGTCACCAGTCAGTAACAACTTTATGGGCTGTCTCAAAGAGGTAAATATCACTGTCACCAGAATCATTCCTAATCCATGATCCCATCATTTCAGATCCGGACTGAAAGCACCTTTGCCGAAGACCCAGTGTTTGCGGAGTCAAATGGCACAACCTTAAATTGGATATTCTACTGTTGTTTGTATAGGATTGGGGGAGGGAGGCAGCTCATAGAACATTATGAAGGAATGAAGTGCCTCTTCTTTCGTAGTCTGTAAGTAAGTCACAGTTAAGATCTGCATGGGCAGTTGTGTATTAGCTATAAAAGAAAGTGAAACAAAGGAAGGCTTTATCGGGAGTTAAGTTCAATGCCTTACTCATTTTTGCGTAACTGTCGTAGGTGTTTTTAATACAGTGGTGACTTGTTTGATCGTTACAGGAAAAAAGAAGAAAAAAATTAGGATACGAGAGAGGTTACATAAAACAAAAACAAAATGAGGCTGTGTGATGAAATGATTTTGTTCTTAGGTTTGAAAAATATTCCGAAGGAAGTGAAGCTGTTTCATTTGTGATCTGATCAGCACGCTTGGTATTTACCTGAGCAAAACTATCAGGCTAAAAGATACCAGTAATTTCATCCCTCATACTCAGCTGTCCTTATCTGTTATAAATCTTGATAAAATTGGAACTTGTCGGGATTTGGGGAGAAAAAGATTGGGAAGTCCTTGAATTTCAACTTATGTTAATATGTTTTTTCCATAAAAGCTGCTTGTTTTCAATCAGGTAGAACCCAGTTTCTTTTGGCTGCTAGAACCAGAGGTTTCTCTTGTATTGTATGGTTGCAGTTTAATGGTGTAGACCTCCAAAATGTAAAGTGTAATCACTGAATTTATGAGTGATTAGCCATGGGTGCTGTTGGTAAGCGGTTACATACTTTGGTTTATTCTAAAGAAAATATTCCAGTTATATAAACTTGATTCAGGTAAGCATCAGTGAAAAACAGCCTCCGCTTATCATACCCTTACCTCTCCTCCGTGTATGCGAACATACTGCATGGCCCAGTAGTGGCTGGATATAGAAGAATCCTAAGAGGAATTTGAAAATGCTCATTTTAACAAATCCAAGGAGATGCAGTTCTGAAAAGTTGAATTTCACCATACTTTGTGGTGGGAGGGATCGACTGCCTCCCAGAGAATAACTTACACCCTTTATAAGTATGTAGTATGACCCAGGACTTCGCTAAGCTCTGTGGGCGTAATGAAGTAATTATGATTTTCATTATTATAATAATAGCACTGGCATTTTTTGGAACTCTTATTTTGTGTCTGATGCTATCCTAAGAGCTTTACAGGGATCTCCACAATATAGGTCGTCATTTTATCATCCGTATTTTTTCAGGCAAGGTATTAGGTTTCAGAGCAGGTAAGTTTCTTGAGCAAGTTGTTAGCAATAGCTAACAACTATTAAAACCTAGAGCTTAACCAAAGAAGTCTGATGTCAGAGTCTGTTGTGCTCTTAATTACTGTCATATACAGTGTCCCAACAGAAATGTTTGTTAGGGTCCCTGCCATGGAAGATTGTGCAAACCGTTGAGGTGCTTACAAACTGAAACAGCTCTTAGAAATGTGTAATAGACTGTGAGGGATGAGGTATTAAATTGTGTGGCAGAGTTCTACTCTTTGGAGTCCAAGAGAATGAAATGAGTGAGAGACCTAGTAGACAAAGAAGATACACAGAAGAGTAAGAATGTGAGAATCCTGATGGATGACTATGGTTTGGATAGGCAGGGGATAGAGAATGGGTTTCAGATTAGGAAGAAACATGGTAAAACAAACAGAAACTAGTGATAAGATGCCTAAAACCCCTTTCTGGTAAAGGGGGTTTTACCCTTTTACCCACACTGCCACCCACCCAGCCCATTTCCTCACTTTCACTGTGAACAGGCCAGCCTACAGTCAGCCCCTAGGCCCTGCTTCATCTATGGAAAGTCAGTCCTGCTGTGGCCTAGGGAAAGGAAAGGTGATCTAAGAATCCCTAGCAGAAACACGACTGTAGCTAAAGAGCTCTTTCGGCTATCTAGTAAAAACATGAGGTTTTCTGCAGTGACCACCCAGGTTCAGCTGAGCCTTGTTGTCTTCTGACAGTTCGGCGTGGCGGGACAGCTTTTTGAGTGTAGGAAGCTGCCATGGATTGAAATCATAGTTTCATATTAAACTGTATGTCAGATTAATGTTGTAACGTTTAAATGTTAACGAGTAGTAGACACATTTTAGAACTCGTCTATTTTTATTTGGTTTTTCAGTCACAAAAAATCACTACAGCACAGACAATCCAAGTGGTCTTCCCTGTGACATTCATTTAGCCCCTGCTGAGCCCATACAAGGCAGGTTCACTCCTGTCATGATCTCTACTCCGGTTGATACCGTTCCTCTTAGTTGATTGGGCACCTCCCTCGCCTCTCTCTCCCACAGCCTGGGGGTGGGGGGATGTGTGTAGGGCAAGTGCTGTTGGGGTTTTTTTGTTTGTTTTTTAATTTTTGTTTTTTGTTTTTGTTTTTTTGTTTTTTGACGTGTTACCTCCCTCACTTTCTTTCTTTTTTTTTTTTAAGATTTTATTTATTTATTTGAGACAGAGAGAATGAGAGAGAGAGAGAGAGCACATGAGAGGGGGGAGGGTCAGAGGGAGAAGCAGGTTCCTTGCCGAGCAGAGAGCCCGATGTGGGGAGCCCGATGTGGGACTCCATCCAGGGACTCCAGGATCATGACCTGAGCCGAAGGCAGTCGCTTAACCGACTGAGCCACCCAGGCGCCCTCCCTCACTTTATTTCTTCCTGACACAGTAGAGGGTGGACAGGTACAGGCACAATCAACCTGTAAATCAGAACATACCCGACTTAGAGGGCTTTTGGATGGGCCATAGTTTCTGAATTGCTGCCTATTTAGAATGCCCTGCTCTTCCTACTTCCAAAATGAACTTGCGACAAAGTGTCATAGATTTGGAGGTAAATGACCTCATTTCAGGTAGATGAGCTCCGTAGAGTTACTGAAAAGAGAGGAACATGCCCATCTTCCTTCTCACCACATTTCTTTTTTTTTTTTTTTTCATTTCAACATTAACAAATATTTTTTGAACACTCGTCCTGCCCCAGACACTGTTCTAAGTTCCAGGGATATGCAGTAAAACAAAGCCCCTGCTCTTCTTTTTTTTTTTTTTTTTTATTCTTATGTTAATCCCCATACATGACATCATTAGTTTTAGATGTAGTGTTCCATGATTCGTTGTTTGTGCATAACACCCAGTGCTCCATGCAGAATCTCACCACATCTCTTAACACTAAGCCCAGGTAAGCTTTCCTCCAGCTTCCATAAGCTTTTGGCCCTGGAGTACATGGTATGTCTAAAACCTTAATTATGGTTTCATTTATGGTGCGTAACAATTTGCTTTTCAATCTGTTATGTAATCCCTTTTAGGATGCCCAGTCCTGGGGAAGATACTAGTAACACCAGGTCCGAAGCTATAGAAGAAATATTGGAGTGTTAGATTAAGAAGGATCCTGGGAATCATTCTCCAAGCCCAGTCTCCTTTTTTGGAAATGGAGAAACAGACCTAGAGGAATTACCTGACCTACCCAAGAGCAATGAAGGGGTAACAGGAGTAGAACACACAATACGGTCAGATAAAATAGAATTTTTGAACGGCTGATTCTGTTCTACTGTAAACAGTGGCCTCAAGACAGAAATAGAGATGGCCCACCATTCTCACTAATTCTCATCTTCATTCTTTAAAGATTACAGTGTAGGGACGCCTGGGTGGCTCAGTCTTGTCAAGTGTCCAACTCTTGATTTCAGCTCAGGTCATGATCTCAGGGTTGTGAGATCGAGCCCCACGTCAGGCTATGCACTGGGCATGGAACCTGCTTAGGATTCGCTCTCTCTCCCGCTCCCTCTGCTCTTCCCCACTCATGCTCTTTCTCTCTCAAAAATAAGTAAATAATAGGGGTGCCTGGGTGGCTCACTCGGTTAAGCGTCTGCCTTCAGCTCAGGTCATGATTCCAGGTCCTGGGATCGAGCCCCGCATCGGGCTCCCTGCTCCGCGGGGGGCCTGCTTCTCCCTCTCCCACTCCCGCTGCTTGTGTTCCCTCTCTCGCTGTGTTTCTCTCTCTGTCAAATAAATAAATAAAATATTAAAAAAAAAAAAAAGTAAATAATAAAGATTAAAGTGAAAAAAAAGATATTACTTAACATGATGAAACAACCTATAATTTAATGTTCATTAGAAGCAGTTAGGGCTTTCCCTGTATGGTATTTGATAATGCCTATTTGAAATGAGACTTAGCTTGCACGCAGAGCAACGAACCCTCATTAAGAAAAGTGTTATTATATTTTAGTGATTGTCAAATTTCAAAATAAAGTAAAATTAGTTTAACGTAATTTGGCAAAACCTAACCTGAGTTTGTTTAAAAAAAAAAGAGGATATCTTGAATGGCCAGGAATTTATAATAAGACAATCAAAGTAGGTTTTTTTAAATTATTTAAATTTTCATCATAAATAAATCAAAAAGTCTTTAGAGAAATGTCTGAGCTCACTGAAAACGACTTTCAAGGATATAAATTTGAGAAAAGTTAAAGGAAAAAATTGTAAATAATGAATTACCATTATATAACCCCCATCTAAGAAATTCCTAGAGGATGATAGGTCTTTAAAAACATGCTTGTAAATCCAGTTTTTACAAAAGCGATACTAATCGTGCTTTGGCAGAAACATTTGTGTATATTCTTTGCATTTTTTATGTTGCTTAAGAATTGTTGCAAATATATGTTGCTTAAGAATTATTGATCATTTTAGTTAAATTTAATTTTTCCAGCAAGCAGTTCTTGAGTGACTGCTGCAACAGGAGAGGGAATCGGAAGAGCATGCAGAAAGATAAATCACATCAGGGTGAGGTGCTTGGAGTCTGTCTGAGGTCACCTTACTGCCCCGCCCATTCACCTTAAGCTACTTGGGAAAGCATTTTCCATATAAAAGTATCACAGTTGATTCCTAAGGTGCTCATTAGAATTTTTTTTTTTTTAATCTTCAAAGATAGATGAAAATCCCACTAATACGTGTTTCTGTCCCAATATTTTTACCGTGAAGCCTTCTGTAGTAAATGATACAAGGAAGGGTCATGCCACTCCCTCATTAATCTTGCCTTAGAATCTGCTCCTGCTATTATGCATTTCTTGGTCTCTTTGTACCTCCAAAATGCTTTGAAACACCTATTTCCCTCCTGCAGTGAAGATTATTTAACATAGTTTATTGGTAGGGAAATGAAAGTGAAGAGGGAGGAAAGGATTGTCTTCAATAAAACAACCTAGAATCTTTTATTTGAAGTTTGTTTTTAGCCATGTGTACTTGCTGGAAGTCTTACAATCAGTTATTTGAGTGGAGACACTGCCTGTGTGAGACAATTTAGAATGTCGCCACTAAGTCTTTTGGGGTAAGCCTAAGGAGGGATTCTAGAGAAAAAGAAAATAGTGAAATGCTAGGGGGAATTAAATCCCTACTGAAAATTTCATCAACCTAATTAGATCAGCTCTGCCTTTAATTACACTGAGAAACTTCTGGCACTAAAAATTTGGAAGATGCTACAAGGTGGATGAGATTCAGAAAATATCCTTTTATGTAAGCATCCCTCCCCCTACCCCGTTAAAAAAAAAATAGTTGATTCTTCCATGTAATCATCATGGTCCCCTCTACCATTTGGAGTGGCAGCTCTGTAATTCCCAAGGGGTACCAGCGTCAGCAATGGGAAAGAGATTACAAAATATCCTTTGTGCAAATACCCCTTAATTCCTGTCTTTCTTCTTTTGGACAATTGTGAAGGCTTCCCAATTTAAACCCTTCCGTGGTAGAACCAGCTTGGCAAATGTGTGTCCTCAGGTGTCCTTCTGTTCTTTTTTCCTTCATTGCTGAGGGAAGACTGGAGTGCCTGTCATTTACATGTAAGAACAAAGATCCGTGACAAAATCTGCATTTTAAGTTACCTTCCCGAGTTTGCAAGAGAAGGCTTTGTGACCTCTTGTAGAAATTTGACCTAGCCTGAACGTGGAGGGTAAGGAGGTCTTCACTCATGTTTGTAAATCATGCAACTTGGGAAGAGCGAGGACTTCTTTAGGTGAGAGGACCTTCTCTTAGGAGCTCCAGAGTGATGATGCAACACATTTCTCCCCAGGTTTTCATTTCCTCCAGACTCTTCTGTGTTGGGGTCCCTGATACCTATAAATACATTCTGCCTTTGCCCTCTTCCTGTGCTCTCACAGCCTGTGCCTCCATAGGGAGCATTTGACAGTATTCGCTGCCCTTTCCCCAGGCTTCGTTCACTCTCTCAGGAAGGGAACTACGTTTTGCATTTCCTTGTGCCCCATTCAGATCTGAATATTTTTTTACTCACCATATTATTAGATAACTAGGGATCATACCACCATAACTGTATTTGGTAAAATGTCCTCACATGAGCTAACCATTTAAAATTAGGTTTTGCTAATGATCCTCAAAATAATAGACTGCAAAAAATGGAGAGGGATTCCTGCAACTCAAGCACTCACCCATTTGCTTGGGGCTGACTTTCTAGGGGCAGAGTCTTGGCTTAGTGACGCCTAAGAAAGCTTGGTTTAGTCCAACTGGAGAGGAGGCAGATTGGCCTGCGGTGTTTTGGGCAGAGGTTCTTGTCTAGAGAGAACATGAGTTTCCTCCATCTGATTTAAAACACAGAAGATGGCAGTTTGCCTTTAAAACCCTAACAAGAAAATGAGAGAATTTGTGGGAATGTCAAAGAACTTGACAAATCTTTATGTGCCATTAGGCCCTGTCTAATTTCTTCAGATCTTGGAAATACTGAAATGTGTTTTATCTCTTCCGCTGTAATAAAGTGTCAGCACTAAAATGCAAACAGGTCAATTACCTTTGCCTCATTTCATTTGCAGGACAGCAGACCACAGCTTTTTTTAAGCCAGAAATCCCTTTTTCCTTTTAAGGGTGTCTTTCCAAGAACCCATGTGAGATAATAATACTAATACTAATACTCGTCCTGCAAATGAGGACTCTTGGGAGCTCAGCAGAACACATGTCTCTGAGTGGTGAGGTTGAACATGACCTTGATATTCCATCTGTAAGCTGAGTGCTCATGCTGATTAGACTGCATTGCCTCAGTGAGACCAACCAAATAAACCCCAGTGATGTAAGCTCTGTGGTACCTAACTGTATCTAAGATTATACTAGACACTACACAAAGGGACATTAAAAGTCAGAGCTATGACTGAAAGGATAAAGTAGTTGGTATATTCCAGAGTATGAATCATTTTCTATTTCTTATATAATATCTACAACATCCAGTGAATTACCCAATAGGCTTGTGCTGGGGGCATCAGCAACACAGCAAAAATAATTTACTTTAAAAATAAATAAATAAAACTGTGAAAAAATTTGATATTTAGTATTTCAAGCTTAGCAGCAAGAGAGTCATGGAAGAAAAGAACAATTTGTGTGTGTGTGTGAACTTAGGGCATTTTATCTTTAGTACTGCTTTTATTATTAAATCCCATGAAAGGGTGCACTATCATTTTTTTCAGTGCTCTGTATGTTCGAAGGTAAAACTCTGAGCATGACAATAGTTTCACATTAGCATTATTCCTACCTGACAGAGGACATGGAGACGGGAGAAGTTAGGTGACTGACCTGGGAGAAAACAATGACTCAGTAGCAGAGCCCAGGTCTGAAACCGAATAATCTGACCACAGAATCCTTGCCTTTAACTGCTGTTCTATGTTGCTTCCTCTACTCTCCTCTCATTTCTTGTTCTCAATATTTTTATTAAAGTCAAATTAGATGAAATTAACTTTTTTTAATGATTTATTTATTTATTTTAGAGAGAGAGAGTGAGCAAGCAGGGGGAGGGGCAGAGAGAGAATCCTCAAGCAGACTCCCCACTGAGTGCAGAGCCCCGACAAGGGGCTTGATCCCAGGACCCTGAGATCATGACCTGAACCAAATTTAGTAGTCAGCCACCTAACTAACTGAGCCACCTAGGCGCCCCAGATGAAATGAACTTTATAAGAACCTTGAGGGAAAAGAAAAAAACACAACAGTGCAACCTAGATTGCTAGGACATTGAAGATTGTGTCAAAGAGGGAGGGGAAGGAGCAGGAAAAAATTTCCTGGATGCCCAGTTGTGTATGAGCTTCCAATGGGATTATTTCTCCCACTGTTCTAACTGGTACTGAGATGTTACCTCCATGAACCTCTTCTTTCCTTTAGCAGCCTACATACCTTTCCTCCTCTAAGGAGGTAAATAAGATAAAAATGCTTGTCACATATTTCTGTACTCTGTAGCCAACCATATAAACAGGGAGACACAGAAAACACATTTGTAAGAACTTTATAGACTTCTCTGAAGTATTGGCTTCATACATTGCTAAGACTAAGTTTCCCTCTGTACATTGTAGCCTTGGGGACAAGGGAGATAAGCAATTGGGGCAGAAACAAGGCATTTTGCCATAGACACTCTTCGAGACTGGGTTCAGGGAGTCCCATCTGCTCAGGTCCCCAAGGAAGTGGAATTCAGCTCTTTAGTTTACAAAGCATCTGGTGAGTCCTTGCCTGGAATTCAGCTTTTTGGACATAGCAGCCTCCATTCCAGGGGACCCACGGATTTTTATTTCCCATCATTTTTGGCAGAAGCCCCCATAGCCTGGAACTATATCAGCAGTTGGCATAATGGATTGTAGTGCTTTCAAATATCAAGCTAGCATAACATTGTTTGGTAGAGGGTTCAATGACATTTTAATTCTGAGGACTTGATACATTTTATAGAAGATGACATTTTCTAGCCCAGCAGACAGCAGTAATGAATAATGTCTAAGACTGAACGTCTCCTCTTAATTTCAGCTCCGGCTAGAGTCTCTTGTTTAAATTGTTCCATTTGCTTACACATTAGCACTTGCATGGGTCCATTCACCGAGTCAACATTAATCAATACCCTCTATGTGCCAGGCTCAGTTCTAGACACTGGGGACACATAGAAAAAAAAAGACAATGCACTTAGGAATCTGGAAGGAGAGCCTGACAGAGAAACGGGTAATTACAAGTTCTTTAAGTAAGGTATGAAAAAGTGCTCTAGTGGGGCACCTGGGTGGCTCAGTTAGTTAAGCGACTGCCTTCCGCTCAGGTCATGATCCCAGGGGATCGAGCCCCGCGTCGGGCTCCCTGCTCCTCGGGGGGCCTGCTTCTCCCTCTCCCTCTGCCACTCCCCCTGTTGTGCTCTCTCTCTCTCTCTGTCAAATAAATAAGTGGAATCTTAAAAAAAAAAAAAAAGAAAGAAAGAAAAAGTGCTCTAGAAATACAGCAGAAGCTGTAGTTAATTCTGCTAGAGGAAATCAATGCCACTTCAAAGAGAAGGTGACAAAGTAATCCAAGTTATCCTGTCTCCCTTTGCTCAGCTCTATAATGGGTTTGCTATTATATGGGATTGAAGCACAATTAATTTGCTCCACTCTCAGAATTGGAAAAGAATAGGAAAGATAAAATGACTGTGAAGGATTAGAAAACACATTACAAAGAAAAGTAAAAATTCCATACAAGCGCAAGTTTGTACTTTAGCATGTTTGAGCCATATTTTAGAAGTCTGAAATCCATCTAAAACAAAGTGAATATTTTGGATTTCATCTTAGTTTCTATTATGAAATGATTTATATACCTTAGTTCGTTGGATCAAGTGCTACGTTTGGAAGAAAATTATTCCTGTGCACAGTAATTAGTCTTTTTCAAGAGAATTGTCACTATTGAAACACATTTAAAACAAATTAATTACTTTAATATGAAAATAATTCTGATACCATTCAGAAGCATGTGATTTTAAATAATAAGAAAATGAGATTTTTGTCTTTGTTGAGTAAATATTCTGTGCACAGAGAAACTGGTGACTCTCAGGGTTCAGTTTATTTCCTGTGTATTATATGACTATGTCCTACATCCCAGGTTCCATATGAAGTACCAGGATATAAGATAATTGGGTTGATGCAGGTCATCTAATCAAGGTCTTAATAACTGAATTGCCTTTCTAATATACATATTTTTTCTGAGCCTAAGTTTGCAAATAAAATCAAATGGGGATGATAGTAACCAGTTATAGATTGCTATTACCTTAAATTAGTTAAGATGAATGGCTTTGGAAACAGACAGACCTGGGTTCAAATCCTGACTCTCCCTAAACTCAGTCATTGTATACCTGAGAAAAGTTACTGAATGTTTTTGTGCTTCAGTTTTCTTGTCTCTAAACGATTAAGTGAAACTATGTAATTGAAGAACTTAGCATAGTGCCTGGTGTACTGTAATATTTCAATAATTAGTGAGTAGTAGCTACAGTTATATTGCAAAAAGGATGCGCAACCTATGCATGCTTCATGGACACATGACCTACATAGGCACCCAAGGCCCCACACATATTCTTGTTTTAATATCTTACTGTAGCTGTGTTGATATTCTTAATAACTTTTAAACAAGGATCCACTTATATTCACTTTTCCCTGGACCCTACAAAGTATGAGGATTTTCCTGATTACAGATGAGTTTATGAGATTTGACACACAGTATCTTACTTTAGAAGTTATTTAACTATCCTAACAGCTTTGTGAGGAAATTGAATTAGCTTGGGAATCACAAATTATTTTTAATATCATTAAGGCCACATCACGAATACATAAAATAGTTCAGAAAACCTCTGTTCATTGAGTCTCAGCCCAATGTGCTTTCCTTGTTTGCTCTCCTAAATTATAAAATATCCACCTTCTGCTGCATCAGAAATTAGTAAAGATAATTGAGAAACTCTGATTTTTTTTTTTTTTTAGAAAAACATGGGTATCTTATGAAGAAGTGGGTAGAGTCACTTAATTTTTATAGTTCAGATACATTTTTTTTAACCTTTTAAAGATAATATCATTATCAGATTTCAGTTAACATTACTTTTCAAAAAGAGTTGCGGTACCCTTGCCCATGTTTACCACCTACAGACAAAGCAGAGCCTCAGACCGGAGACTTAAATGTTTGAAAGAGTAAATTAACATTTTCTTCCCCAGTGTCCCCAGGCGAAAAGATATGGTCACCAAAGATTGACATCAATCCTTCACTCTCATAACCTTTAGTTATTTTTAATAATTATTTGACTATGTATTAATCAACATATTTATATAAAATCACATAGAATTTATATAGTATAACTTCTAAACAATAACATGCAACTAAAAGCTGTAGTTTTTAGGTAGTTTAAAAAGAAATAAAACCCACCAACCACTGCTAGCCCCCTTAGGGATTTACTCCTCAAGGTGTGGCCTGGAACCAGCAGCACCAACATCACCTGGGAGCTTGTTAGATGAAAAACCTCATGCTCCTCCCCAGATCTACTAAATCGGAATCTACAGTTTAATAAGATCCCCAGGTGATTTCCTATGCAAATTAAAGTTTGAAAATCACTGAGCTAGAGCACCTCAACTACCATATTTTATTGACATCATTGACTATTAGATGCACAATTATGTTAAAATCACTAAACACTGCCAATTAACCTAGGTTAGTATGCATCTCAGCTGCCACTCAGATCTGAATTTTAGAGATCTTAAAATATAAAACAATGTACAACCTAGTAGCCTAGCAGTGACTCTGAATCTTACAGCCAGAGCCTCAGCATCTGAAAGTGCCCTGATCCCCTGGGAACTCCCCCAGGCTCAGTTCCTTCCAAGGCCTTGTATGAGCTCAGTCTTCTTTTCAGAGATGGACATCGGGATCTGATTACACTCAGGGAGGAGAAGTCACCAGGACACACACAGGGTCAGTCAGTCCCCCAACAGTTTAAATTTAGGGGTGAATACAGTCTTGGGATGAGTCATATTTACTATCCAAGCAATAGGATTTTGCTTCTGAAATAGCTGGAACTAAGCCCATGACCATTAAAGTAAAATTCCTGCGTGTTTTTTTTTTTTTTTCCTGCGTGTTTTAATAACAATTTTAAACTAGTTCTCTTAACCTTTATTTCATTTTTAGAGTACTGACCGCTTTCATAGCAGATTTTTTTTTCCCTTGCCAAATGCTACAAATTACTGTGTGCAGGTTTACTTGGGTTAATTATCATTTTTGTATGGTAATAATCTTATGCTGAATTCCATATATACTCTTCATATTTATTTATTTATTTATTTTTTATTTTTTTTTAAAGATTTTATTTATTTATTTGACAGAGAGAGACACAGCGAGAGAGGGAATACAAGCGGGGGGAGTGGGAGAGGGAGAAGTAGACTCCCCGCTGAGCAGGGAGCCCGATGCAGGGCTCGATCCCAGGACCCTGGGATCATGACCTGAGCTGAAGGCAGACGCTTAATGACTGAGCCACCCAGGCGCCCCTCAAGTCAGTGTTTTACTTGGTAAACATGTCTGAGACCATGCATCCCTGGCTGCTAAGCACCATGGTGGACAGGGCTAGAAAGGTAACAGCTTTATTTTGAGCAGGGGGCAAAGACAAGGCAGCACTTTACAGCTACATTGTAACTAGATCCTGCATCTCTTCATATTTTTTTAGACCATGGTTTATATAGGATTATTTTACCTTACCACAATTCGCTAACTTAAACAGATTTCTATGTATTTATTTACATTTTAACAACTTTGTAATATAATGGGTTATGCCCTAAAGGAGTAAACTCTTCTTGGGTATAAATTAGACAGTTGGGGATTTGAGGCATTAAAGAACCATTTGGAGAAATGCGGCGTCTGCAGCATGAATTTTAATAAGAGCCCCCTACAGGCAGCTAAGAAGTATGGCACCTTTCTAAACTGATAAAAGAAAAGAGATGCCTTTAACGTACATAAATGAGAAAACCATTAATCCCAGGAAGAGTGTGCCATGTGATGCTTATAAAAAGGTCTATCTGAAGCAAGGTGGCTGTAGACTTTTTAAGAGAAGGAGGAGGTTTCACAGACCCCGCCTGAAAATTTCTTTAAGACACCAGAATTTTATGGCATTTTGTATATTTCCCTACTATTTTCTCCTAAACCAACTGTAATTGGAGGCTATTTGTTCTTGAAAATATATTCAAATTAAATTTCCTTGACTTTATTAGGGAATAACACTGAAAATACCACCAATTACCCCCACCTACCACCCAGGGAAATGCGGCCTTTTTTCACTTCATACAACTTTACTTGGCATGTATAATAAACTCTTTCCTTATTCCTTAATTGCTTCCTTAATTAAGCAATTAAATGTAAAGTGAGATACCCAGAAATGTAGTTTAAGTAATAGGGCAGATTTTTACATTCATATGACTTTTTCTTTAGGTAGTACTTATGATCCTCGAGTAACAATCCTTCCAAATTTATTCATTTATTCACCTCACTGAGTGCCAAATATGTCTCAGGCACTGAGTAGATGCTGGGTTTACAAATATGATTTGCATTGACTTGGCTAGATTCCGAAAACACATAACACATAATGATGAATTCCAAGGCTTTTCATTAAAAATATGTATTAAAGGACCACCATAAAATGAGCCTGTGCTAGATGCTAAGTGAGGATAGAAAAAGAATAAGACATGATACAGGGGAAACAAACATGTAAGTAATTGGGTGTTGTTATTCTCCTTCTCCATTCTCACCTTGGGCTTAGCTCTGTCATAGCACTTACTGCTGTTCTAACTGACCAGTGTTTGATCACCTAGAGTTTCTCAAAAAGATTAAGCCCTAATGCCCTAAGACAGTCATTGTATGTAATAGTGCTAGTTACTTAATCATCCCTGAGAGAATTGAGAAAACGGTTATTGCTATTGCGTTCTGTGGTTCAGATGAAGACTCTGGCTGGAAGTAGCTGGGGGATGATTTTCTTGGTAGCATGAACTGTGGCTTTTATTTCTTTAGTGCTGCACCTAGGGCATAGTTGGTGCTTCTTAACCCTTGAGTAGATTCATTGTAATTGCACTCAAGTGAGATAAGTCCTGTAACAAAGGTTTGTGCTACATTCTAAGTTAACACAGTATTTGGAGAGTGGATGAGAAATGTCAAAAAAAAAAAAAAAAAAAAAAAGGTTTCTCATGGAGCTAATATGTGAGTTTGGCCTTGAAAGAAAAGTAGTGTATCTCCAAGTGAACAGGATGTGAGATGCAAAGTTGAGACAGGAGAAATTGGAGAAAGGGCACGGTTGTAAAAGAACACATACCATGTTTGAGGGAAGCAGGTCAGTCAGTGTGTCTAGGCAAGGGTGCATGGAAGACAGGTGAACAATGATGCTGGGTAAAAATTGGGGGAGATGAGAAATGGATAAAATGATGGCAGGAGTGCCTGCTGCAGTGGTTGAAAGTTGTATGTGTCAGAATCACCTGAGAGTTTATTAGACCGTAGATCCCTGTCTCCACAGCCTCTGACTTAGCAGTGAGCCTGCACTTTTATTAACAGTTTAGGGTGTTACAGATGCAAATGCTGCAAGGACTTTAACAAAGGCTACTATTTGTTACCGGCTGCCAGGGAGACTTCTAGAAAGGTCTGTGATAGGGCCAGAATACAGTAGGAATGATCAAAAGATCCCAAGCCTCCAGGGAAAAAAAAGTACAGGAGATCAAGGGAGAGATGTGAAGAGTTGATCTAGGGGCAAGAGAAGAACCGGGAATACCAAACAGTCCAGGGGTACCAGAGGTAGAATCAAGATGACTTGAGTTCTGGAGAAGAAAACAATAAAAAATATGAACAACAAGAAAAAAATCTACATATATCTACCAAAACAAAGCAATCAAACCAGTTATTATTCTTCGGATTAGAGTTAGAAGGAGCGACGGACAAAAGTGATGGGAGGCAGGAAGGAAGGAGGAAAACTGGCTGCAATTTTTCATCATTCAGACTGTACATCTCTAACAGTTGACCAGCCCATGCGAAGGGTAACCCAGTATATTTGTCTCAACCTCTGTGAGCACCCAGTGTTTCACCTGTTGAGTGAGGGGATTAAGCTTTGTATACTTTGAGGTTCCTTCCTACAATAAGACTTATGTAAAAGCTAAAACCCTTGCTGTGGTAGTGGTTATCTGTACAAGAGATAAATATTTGGGATATAAAGCTCTCTTAAAATCCTACTCTCAAAAGTGTTCTAGCCAAAGGGGTTCTGACATATCACTCTGAGTGACTTAATTATCCTCAAAAGATAGGAAAGATAGAATTTACCACCACCACCACTACCTCCCTGATCAAAAAACAAAACAAAGCAACAAACAAAATACTTCTGAATCTAAGAAAAACACGTTGGTTGAAAAAGATTCCTATCTGCTTGCTTGCTTGCTTATTTATTTATTTATTTATTTATTTATTTATTTATTTATTTATTTAT
>NW_023270305.1:61733134-62014557 GCF_011800145.1 Mirounga leonina
TATTTATTTATTTATTTATTTATTTATTTATTTATTTATTTATTTATATTTTCCCCCTTCAGGAAAGGTAGGCAAAGTACCCAGAATCGGACTATTAAGAAACAGGGCAAATATAAGAAGAGTGTTTCTCTGCCCTTTCCGAGGCACCCACCTGCTTTGATGCTCAGAGCTCTGCGTTCTCATTAAGTTTTACAGGTTCCCATCAAACAAGCTTCATTGCTTTAAGCCTGTAGCTGGACCCACAGTCCAGTCATAGGGCATGTGATCAAAACACTTGGTGTTGTAAAAAATTCAAAATACTGGGTATGCTTCCACTGCTCTACACCTCCCTGCGTTCTAGCAAAGGTAGTTGGATGAGCTCTGCATGTAATTGCCTTGTAATCCATTTTTAAATAATAATTTGGTCCCAGGAGGGGAATGGTCCTTGTGAACGGGTGAGTAGATGTGAAGAATGATACCATTAGCAATTGGCTTCTAGGGACATTTTCCACTGGAAATTCTTAGCATGGACCAGAGAGATACCAGAGACCAACTATGTCTTCTATTCTTTGAAGAAAGAGTTCTCATACCAATCTATCCCTCCTGACTCTAAAACTGGACTCCATTAAAGAATGGATATTAGAGAGAGGAGCCACGTCTACAGTTGGTCCTGTGATCATACATGCTAAGCAGTGTGCAAGTGTGGGAGGAGGTGAAAGAGCCAGTGGAAAGATAGATGAGATTCAAAAAGTGCTTCCCCTTACTTTGGGTCATTAAAATCTGTTTTAATTCGTACTCCCTTTCATTCTATTAATAACTGAATGTGCATCTGAACCTTTGATAATTTTATTAGGAAGGAAGGAAGTGGGAGGGAGGGAGCAGAGAGACATCCACACAGAGAGAGAGAGGAAGAGAAAGAACTTCTTTTTAATAGTCTTCTTTCTTAGTGGAAAAAAAGAGTGTACAAAATTCAAAAATAAGAGCAACTATAAGAAGGTGAATAATGATTTATTTAAAGAAAAAGTCTGAATGGGAAGCGATCTTTAAAGATACACATAATTAAAACCTTAAATAGGGGGGATCTCTATGGAGCTTGAAAGAAAGAATTAGGAGACATGATCTAATCTAACTTTCAGTGGAATTTTCCAGGATGCCCAAACCAGGAAGACACAGGGCAAGACGTTCACTATCTCTTCCTGTCCATAAATCTGAGATGCTGTATTTTTTGTTTTGGTCCTAAGATCTCATGCCCAATATAGTACATGCGTGGTTTTCTGTGTTTTCTGTGTCAATTTGAATTTCTCAAATCTAGATGAAATACAATGGAATTTATTGTTAGCCCTTGAGATTCCCAGCCTTTTCCATAAAGCCATAAAATTTTAAAGAAAAAAAAAAACAGTTGGAATCATTTAGTCCATTCAAAATGAAGAGAGAACTAAAGAGACATGTTTTGGCCTCAGTGTTAAGCATTAGTAGAACTAGGTAGAGAAGTAAGCCTTACAATCCCTGCTCCAGACTCTCTCACAATACAACTGCCTCCATTAAGTTCCTTCCCGCGTTCCATGGAAGCAGCAAGCAATGCAGACATCAAAGAGGTCATAGTTCTGTTTTCATAACACGGGGTTTGTGTCTGACTAACCAAGGAGATAAAATTGCCTCAGAGCAAAGGAACTAAACCTATCTTATGCAACAGTACATTTTTCATGGTATTTAAATACACTCTAATCTATAATGTGCATGGCAGACATGGCAAACACTGACAAAATTGAAGTCATTTTTAAATATGCCAGGTCAACACTATACAAACTTAGGAAAGTCCACTTAAAACAGATTTTAATATACAGTAAAATTATCATGAAAAATTTTTAAAAATATGTGGGGTTAATTTCAAATTTCATACTCTTCCCACCACTCTTCCCATTACTTAAGTACTTTCTAAGACGATCATTTTGGACCTTCTTGAACACCTGACTTTCTTAGAATTCCATGGCAGACATCAAGGTCGTGGTTTCTGAGAGTTAATCTCACAATCATTTGAGTTCACTCGAGCCTTTGACATACTATAACTGACATCATTCATCAGAATTTCTCTTGTTCCAGCAGCATCCTAAAAACCATGTGTCTAGCATACGTGTCAAACCCAATATACTGTTTGAAGGGAAGATCCAAGTGTTCAATTCTCAAATGCCTAAGCATATCAGATTTTTGCAGCACTCTGATTTAATTTACCTATAACTGTTTTCTTAGATAGTCATCTTATTCCATAAACAGAAAATGTTGACATCAGAAGAAAATATAGCAATGTATATATCATAGTGGTTAGGAAAGAAATGCTAACTATAACTAAGGTACAGCCAGATTAAGTGACTTTCCCAAGTATGATCATTATTTTTTGCAAAGATGTATCCAGTAAGTTGCTTATCCTTGACCCATCCAATAAAATCTTCAGTTTTACAAAATAATAAAAATGTTGCTAGAAGTGTCCACAACATTACCCAATACTTCTTTCCCCTAATGTTTCACTTACAAATAAATTTAGAATGTGAGGAGGCATTTTCTCATTGCCAGTTTTTAAATGTCAGAATCTTCTGTGTCATTTTACTCGTTTTATATTCTTACCAGAACTTTAACGATCACATGATTCTAAAAGCATCTCTCATATTAACCTTACCTTTCTTGTCTGTCATCATATGACTAAAAAAGTTTCTCAAATGGTGTTAGAGAAAGGTAAACACTTCAGTTCTTTCTCTAGAAACTTCACTTCTGAGTGAAGTTGTGATATTTACAGGGTCCGTAAAACATATCTTGCACATTTATTGCTATTCTTTAGCACAGAAATCAAATCTTAGTATGTTATTTAGAAATCCCCCCATGTCCCTCAAATTTTCAGTCTCCAGTTGTAGCCGAACTCTGCAGGTTATACTGTATCAATGCCCGTGACCGTGTAACTATAATTAAGTAATAGAACTCTAATTAAGCAATTACATTGTATGTGTTCTTATCATTTGCAGGAAAAAAACAAGTTCATTTTAGTTTGTTGTGTGTGAGTTTTTTAAGCTTTTCAACAGCATGCTATATTTGAACAGTTCTTTCTTCTTACTTTTGGAGTCAGATACATCTCTTCTAAATTACTCTTTTTGTTTCTCATTTAATCTAAAACTCTGTCTAATTTGCAACATTAATTTCTTATGTTAGCAGTCAATCTGCTTTCCTCCATTTCGTTTTGCACCCCCCCCCCCATTTTCTGATATGCCTTTCTGCATTCCTTCAATTAGGCTTATAGTCACTGCGATGACTAAAACCCACCCACCAACTGACAAAACAATTATTCACCCTTTCCACCCTGCTTAAAATGTATTAAATTTCTATCCACAACTTGAATTATAGTGCGTTTTTTAGCTTCCCGTAGAAGACATCAAAACATTTCTGATGATTTCCTTTTCGTCAAGTGCAACTGCTTCAACCCCAATTAGCAGGACAAATTTCCTAACCATGTATTTATTCCCTATTATTATTTTTTTTAAGATTTTATTCATTTATTTGACAGAGACAGAGCATGAGCGAGAGATCAGCAGGAGAGGGAGAAGCAGACTCCCCAGTGAGCAGGGAGCCCGATATGGGGCTCGATCCCAGGACCCTGAGATCATGACCTGAGCTAAAGGCAACCGTTTAACCAACTGAGCCACCCAGGCTCCCCGTATTTATTCCCTATTCTGATGAAGAAATTACGACTTGGTTGCTGGGATGTTGACTTACACAACTTGCAGTGAAACACGTTTGCTCTGAATTACTTCTCATTTATCCTTTTCTTAAAATTCTTCTGTCATGCAACACCCTTACCCTCATGTCTTCGGAAAAACATTGCCAAGTATGTTTTCCTTATTACATCATAATCTTTAAATCAAGAATATTTATTGGCGGGCGCGGGGCGCCTGGGTGGCTCAACCAGTTAAGCCTCCGACTCCTCAGGTCATGACATCAGGGTCGGAAGATCAAGCCCAGTGTCAGGCTCCTCGGTCAGTGTGGAGTCTGCTTGAAATTGTCTCCTCTCCCTCTGTCCCTCCCCCCACGCTCTCTCTCTCTCTCTAAAATAAATAAGGTAAAAAAAATCTTTTAAAAAAAGAATATTTATTGGGCATATTGCACTTAGCATTGTGGGGGAATACTCATAAATTTCCCCTGAAACGGCTTATCAAACCGGGAGGTCAGATTTCATGCAATAAACATATTTGTTTATCCCTTCAGTGTTTAGTGACCACTTTCTAAAGGCTCAGTTTACTTGGAGCCCTGTGGTTTATCCATTTTTAAAAGGTCTAAATCCTACCTCTCAGTGAACTTGCAGTCTAAGGGTGAGGTGGTTTATTGTATGGACTCTGGAGTAATACTGCCTAGGACTTGATTTTGGTGTGAGTGTGGGCAAGTAGGTCACATTCTCTGTCCCTGTCTTTCCTCTTTACCTCATCTATAAAGTAGAAATATAAAAGTACATATAAAAATATTTAAAAATATATATGTAAAATAAAAAATATCTCATGGGGTATTTGTGAAATTTCAATGAGATCATCAGTATACTTGTAAAGGAACTAGGAGAGGTAGGAATGAGGACTGATAAGGATGTGTATCACTGGCACTGAGATAATGGAGCAAAACTATTTCATCTTCATAATAAACAAGCAGAGTGATTATTATTCTCTGTGATTTTTGTTTAAAGGAGATGGCCCAGGAAAGCTCAGTAATTTGCCTGAGGCCTCATCCTATTAACAGATTGGACAAAGATTCAAACTAATTCAGTAGTGTGCTAAAACCTGTTTCAAGGCAGTGGCAGGGAGAGTGTTGGATAAAGGTGGGAAAAAATGAGTTTTGCTTTAGCCTCATTCATTTATTTGTTCAACAAATTCACACGGAGGAGGTATTGAAGCTTTGGGAAAGGGCAGGCTCATCAGGAAAGGTAATGAGGAGAGACAGGAAGAGATTCATTCATTTATTTGTTCAATAAACATTTCTTCAACACTGAGCAGCAAAGAAGAAATTATGCAATGTATGCAAATTATACAATCTATGTTGTAGTGCCTTAAAAACCTGCAGAGAGGTTCCTCTGCTGCTATGGAATGCTCAAGAGAGAGATTAGGAGCCATCCACATAGAGGAGGGGTTGAAGATTTGAGAATGGACATGACCATCTGGGAAGGGAATGAAGAGAGATGGGAGGAGAATGGAACTATCAGAACCTTGAGAAACATCCATGTTAGGAAATAAGGGCAGGGAGAGAAAACTGGGGGAAAAGAGGGGGTCGGAAGGGAAGGGTTGTGTCCCAGAGTCTAGGGCAGTAATCTAATGATAGATAAGACCACAGGAGGGGACAGCTTGAAAGGGGGCCTTATGCCTGGGAGGAAGAGGTAGATCTTTGAAAATAGATTCTTAGCTGCTGCAACAGATCAGAGAGACGGGGACCCTGCTGACACATCTGTCAAAGGTTTAGGGGATTGTGACATGGCTAGAGAGTTGTTCTCGTCTGAGGCAGCCAGGACAAAGACCCACATCAGGCCATGTTCCTCCCCCCAGCAGACCTTTCCATATGGCTCTGCTCATTAAGAACCATGGCTTAGGACATTTTCATAGGCCTCATAAAGACCTGAGGAGTAGTCCACCAGGATTCTTCTTCCAGACAGACCAGGGAAATCCCTACTGCAATATCCTGTGTATGGCGGGGCCCCTGAAGGCTGCCAAGCCAGATGGGCAGTGGGGCACTCCTCCCACTGCAAAGCTCACCATCTGTTCTGCTAGAGACAAAGCTTTCTCTTTGCAATTCTGACCTGACCAGGCCCTCTCTTCTAGTAGTTGTGATGAGATCATTGCAAACTACACAGCATCCCAGTTCAGGCACAGTGGAAGAGAAGGAGAGTTGAGGATCTGGAGTTAGCCAAATCTGCATTCCAATCCTGAGTCCAGCACTATTGATAAATTGCACAACCTCTTTGAATGTGACTTTTTTTGTATAATGAGAGAAGGTAGCAAAATTTTGTGTAATGAGAGATCAGGATAGCAAAATTAAAATGAAATAGTATATAGCAACATAGAAGCACATAGAGGATGTTCCAAAAAACAGAAGTGTATATAATAGCGTGGCCTATATAATGAATGACAGTAACAAAACAGGGAAGATCTGAGAAAAAGTAATGGGGCAGCTCTGAAAGAGCAGTTGTCCCAAGAACTCAGATGGCAAGAGGCTAAGGAAGAAGTGGCTGGTGAAGAGATGGAAGCCGTGAATTGTTTTTGTGTTTTTAAGAAAGTTGGCCATGAGCAGAAGGAGAGAGATGGGTTGTTGCTGGAGGAAGTCTAATGCTAGAAGGAACTTCCTAATTCCTGATCATAACTGTGAAATCAAAATAAACAGGAAACTCATTTCTACTCTCACTAAGAATAAATATGCATTCAAAAAGTTAGTTTTCTTACAGGAAATCACTGCATGAGTTTTAGGGAGCCATTAGGACAGAGAAATGGAAAATGCTGGAAAGATAATAGCTTCTGTAGTATGTAGCTTATTCTTAGTTTACAATCTGTGTTGACTTTTGCATTGTTTTATCACTTTGGCTCTCATTCCCCCTGCCGCAGTAGGCTGGAGGAGAACACTTCGAAGCACAGATACTAACAGCAATGGGAGTTAAAACCATGTTTGACTCTAAGCCCTCACTTGAGAAAATAGTGGGGATGCCGAGCCCCTCAAGGCCTTCCTCCCTATGGCAGAATACTAAGCAATGTGCATTGTCTGAGGCAGCCTTTCCAATCTTACTGGGACCACCATGAATGCTGTTCTTTGATCTGTTCCCATGAATCTTTTATGTGTCTGCCAGGGAGAATTATTCATACTCACAGTTGCAAATGCTGACCTGGCAGTCTTGCTAAGGTGCTTCCCTCACTTGGAGTAGGGGCCGGGGCGGGGGGGGGGGGGGGGGGGGGGGGGGGGGGGGGGGGGGGGGGGGGGGAGAAGGGGTTGGGATGGAGTAGGGTGGGATGGGTCTCTTTTCTTTCTCTGGTCCATAAATCACAATATAGGACTTTGGACCATGCCCCACCCCCTGCAACAACAACAACAACAAATAGTCCAGAGAACAATTGAGTAATTCCCAAAGTATCTCTTATATCTCACAAAAATTAATCAGAGACCAAATTCCTTCCTGCTTTCAAAATTCAGAACATGTTTTCTGTCAAATCAGATCACAGCCTCTTATAAGAAGGGGTTCTTTTTTCTTGGTTAAGTGTTACACTGACTACACTAGGGTCTAATCATCATTTCCAAAGTCCTCTTTATGTTTTATTCCAGATGTCTACCAGGACCTCATAAAATATACACCCAATGCTCGATTTCCCTAGCACAGCAGAATTTCTAACCTGGTCAGTGCAAATTGGGTCCCCATTCTGGTGTCCCATTAGTGTTTTGTTGGTTCCTTCAAAGGAAAGGACTTCTTTTATTTCTTCTAGAATCCATCCTAGCGCTTGGAGAGTTGCCTAGACATGGGCACAAAATACTGGACTGCTGGATAAATGAACAAGGGAATTGGATCTAGAGCATTACAGAAGGCTTGGCGCTAAGTAGTATGAGAGTCTTCCCTAAATTCAAGACAGGATGGAAGGGAGAAGGGAGAGGAAGACCCTATGGTGAAGGATGGAGGGAAGAGAGAATGAGAAAACCCCAGGCTTAGCACTTTTCTTTTTTAGGATTCAGGTAGGACTAGACTGAATGGAATAAAGAACCAAAACACAAACATAAATCATTTCTTCAATATTAAGTAGCACACAGCTCATTTATCCTATTTCTGTGAGTCTTTACGAAGAGACATGCTTCAACCCTTTTTCGCCAGCCTCGGCTCTGTATAAGAAGGCTTTCTTTTTAGCTTAATGGAAGGTTGCCCGGCAGTTCTAATGTGTATTTTGATTTTTGAGGACAAAGAAACTTATAGATTGATACATGAATAAAGTTTCAGTTTATGTAGATATGACCCTATGTCCTGATCTACCTTGATATTAAATACAAAATGTAAAATCAAGGAAGTTTAAACGTATTTTTATAAATGCAAATATACTTTCCTCAGTTTGGAAATATCTTTAGCTGTGATACATAGTCAATTATATTATTGTTTAGATTGCTAATTTTAAAGGAATGGGTCACTATTTATTAATGTTTCCTTTTTACAATTTTCAACTTTTTTAAGTACCTTTCTTTGGGTTGGGATGCCAAGGGTATCATTGTCAGACAACTTTAAGTGTATGATAATATCTACTTTTCTTTAATGTTTTTAATATATGTTATGTTTCATCCAATAATATGTTTTAAACAGCCTAGATGGGCTGGATATAAGAATAATTATCACTTGCCATTTAAAACATTTCTTTAATCTCTAAAGCATGGCCAAAACATGTAGATGTTACTAAATAAGTCAAGAGAATTTTGGTTGCTCTCCTCTTTGGAAGCAACAAATAAAATAGCATTTTACTAGCCCCCCCCAATAAAGCATTGTATTTGGGTCCATTTGATCATAAAATGTTTTCCCTTCCCCCATCTAAATCTTTTTATTTTATGAGTCGTGGTTTTTAAAATTGATAGTGTTTAAGACAAACGTTGACAAAAAATACGTCTGGCCGTATTTTTTATGCGGCAGAGTTTGTATCATTTTCAAAATAGGGGAAATATGGGAGAAATATACTTGTAAATCCAGTGCCCTGTAAATAATCATACCAGTCTCCACCAGGGCTCCGGTGGGCTCTTGTCCGATCCCGTTGTCAGTGCAGAAGTACTTAGGCAGAACTGGACTGACTGAAATGAAGAAAATGTACTCGAAACATGTCTTGTGCGTTCACATGAAATGGGTCACCTTAGTTATCCTATCATTGTGTTTGTTCACCTGATCATGCTCAAGCTGATAAGATTCACAAGAAATAACACTTGATCTGTTAAACTGATGACTCCATTTAGATAAACTGCACAAACATTGTGATCTTAGAGAATGTTGAAGTGACTGTGGGTAGGGCATCCAGGTGGAGGGAGAGGAAAAGAACGTGCTCATGTGGTCCAGGCCACGGGCTGTTGAGGGCTGGCAATGATTGATCACTACATTGATTTGGGCCCATTTGGCTAGGATGCCTTCCTAAATAAAGTGCTCCAAGAAATTGCTCTGCTTCCCCATCTTCGTGGCAAGTTTCCTGCCATTGTGTTTCAATGCCAGTTTTGTCCTCTGCACTTGGAAGAAATGTTTTTTTCCCCCAGAATTTTTTCTCTAAATCCTCGTGTGACCACACACACTCCACACACAGGTGTTTCTCACTATGATCATCCTTTCCACTGAACGAGGTGCCTTAAAGGAAAAAAGGGGGAGGGCAGCAAAGGGGTCGAGCTCACCCCAACAGATTACACAGTCTTTATAGGTAGACAGTGTCTATGCTCTGACACCTATAACCCTCTCTGCCCCGGTTGAAGAGAAAATCTGAAGAAGTCTTGGAAGTCTTGCTCTTTGCTCCTTGAACCAAGAACAAGCTCCGTTTCCAAAGTTACATCTTCTGACTCTTGCTACCACAAGCCCAAAGAACCCTTCGGTATTGTCACTTTGAAACTTCCGTCTCTCCTCACAGATGCTCTCTTAGCTCATGTACTTGCTACCTAAGTGCACGAAAATGCATGACCAACCACTCTCTTCCTTCTGGGGTACGCAGACTATAGCAGGAGTCAGGTTCTGCACTGGATTGATGGCTTGCATCATTATGAAGCCTGTCTAGATGTTTCTAGTGTCGATTGGCCTTGCAAACTCTGGAATTTGACTGATGGTGTTTCAAATCTGGCTTTAACAATTAGTGGTTGTGTAACTTGAGCAAGTTTTTTAATTTCATCTGCAAATACAGCCAATAAGAGTAATTGTAGCAGCTAGCTGACAGGGCTTCCAGTAAGGATTAAATGCCATGCTGCCTTCAGAGTCTAGCACAGTGATGATTACAGAGTAAGTGATCACTAAGCAGTAGATTTTATTTTTCTCTTCCTTTATTATGTGTTCTTGGAGTTTGCTGCCAGGGGCAAGACGGGAAAGGATTTGGGCTTGCTTAAGCAAGGTAGAAATTTGGATCCAGCACAATAACTGTTTGAGATGCACACAAAGGGTTTTAGAAGCCTCAGACATGTAGTAATTCTGTGGAAATGGAGCTTAATAGCCAAGGGAAGGAAGCCAAGCCTGAATCTTCACTGAAGGGTGCTTGACTCCTGTTTAACATTGCAGACTGGAGCACACTTCAGCATGCTCAGCTCTGGTGCATCTGCTGAGGGATAAGAAAGAAGCACCCTCCCACCTGACGGACACCCTCCTTCCCAGCCCAGCACAGAGACCTTGCTGATGTCAGCCCCCTTAGGAAGAACCATTGAGTGCAAGAGAGAATCATAAGAGCAGGAAGGGAGCTGAAATAAGATTTAGTGAAATATCAAGGAGCAAAGAATCATAGGCATCGTGATGATTAAAATCAGATAACCCAGAACAACCCTGGACCTACATTTCTTGTGTCACCGTCATCTTTTATCCTAGTTTTTCTCCTTTCTGCAGGTCATCATCCGTCCTTCATTAAAAGCCTGACTCAAAAGTATATATATGGTAGAACCTTCCTTGACTGTCCTATTTATGAAAAGATGGACGGCTCCAGACTCTCTACTAAACAGCCCTTCTTACCTTATCTATCTATTCTTTTCCCTTTCCCTTCTCATCAGACATTTATTACACGCTCACTTTATACAAGAAATCAAGCTTAGAGCTGGGGATAAAATGTTCAATAAACTTCAGCCTCTGACCTCAAAGAGCTGGCTTTACGTTATGTCCTCTCCTCACCAGATTGTTAGCTGAACTGCTGAAATGCAGTGGACACTTTCTTTTCTTCTTTTCAGCACACTGATCCCTAGCATTTGTACATATGTTGTCATCCGTTATATCAGAATTGTCCACCAAAAAACCAGGCCTCAGGGGAGAAAACTGTGTTTGGTACAGAATATTCTCTATTCCGGACGGGGAGTTGGATTATGTAGAGTGTAGTGGGACAATTGCTGAAAGTCGTTGGTGAGTTAATGCTAGTTGTCCCGGGGAATGCCATAGAGTGCCCCATGCTCTCCCTGGTTAGGAATGTGAAAGTATTCAGATCATGGGGAAAGTTGTCTATACTAGCAGAATAGTCTGGATTGTTCCATGGATACAATGGCATCACAGAAAATAGTTCATAGGCGATATTTTAAAGAACCAACACTTTGTGGAGCTATGAAACAGAGCATGCATTGTGCAAGCACATTCTATGACCATAGCAGCATAAAATTTCAGTTTTTGGAAAACCAAATGCAATCTTGACAAAATCTCCAGTTGAGAACTTATCTAATCATTCTGATTTAAAACTGCATGTAACTAATTTAAAAAAAGAAGACCGAAAAAAAAAAAAAACTATCTAAAAATATATTTGTAACATCTCACATTTACAAGGGGTTACAAAGTTTGCAGTGTGTTTTCATGTATTTCACTATGCTTAATACTTGAGCAACAAGGAACTTTACTCAGTAATTGGCACATAACAGGGACCCCATAGGTACATTTATTCATTTTTGTCTCCATTCATTTCATTCAAATATTTGTGAAGAATCGACTACATGCCAGGGTCTGTGGATGTGACAGTGATTAAAGCTGAATGGTTTCTGACTCTCCATAGTGTTTCCCATCTAATAAGCGAGATGCATGCCTAGAAAGCCAACAAGTTAGATCCCTGCCTATTTTCGGAACAGATATAATTAATTTTTTTAAAGATTTTTTTTTTATATTTATTTGAGAGAGAGACAGAGATAGCAAGAGAGAGCAGGAGTTGCGAGGAGAGGGAGAGGTAGAAACAGCCTCCCTGCCAAGCAGGGAGCCCAATGCGGGACTTGATCCCAGGACCCTTGGATCATGACCTGAGCCGAAGGCAGAGGCTTAACCGACAGAGCCACCCAGGCACCCCAAGATATAATTAATTTTTAATTAATCTGAGAAAATTAAGAGAACTAATAGGTAACTAAGTAAATGTAGAAAAGCTAGTAGGTAAAGGAGAACAGTCTAAAATGGAGACATTCTGTGTGAACCATGGTGCACTTTCACCATGTCACACCAGTCCAGGACGGGTGAGGGAGTCGTCCTGCAAGCCCTCCAGGGCTCTGGCTGTATGTCTCCCACATGGTCCCATCAACATGTGCACTATGCATATTCTGCATACTTCCCATTAAAATACATGGTTTATGAGGTTCACATTCTTTGAGTCCTTTCTGTGAAAGACCCACTCCCCCAGTTATTATTTGAGTTTAACAATGCTATTGTTATTATTTGATATTGATCTGTATGGCTCTAATTCTGTTTTTCCACGGCGCTGCATAGTGAGACACGAGGAACGTGTAAAAGAGCAGCCTCCTCACGTGCAGAGTTTGCCTGTTGGTTTTTCCAAAAAGAAAAAAGTTTATTGATTTCTGGTTGCCATTTCTGAAATTTTCACTCTCCTGGAGCATGGTCTAGGATGAGCAGAACTGGATTTATGGCATGGATACGTGATGTGAGGAACAGTCACTGTGATATGCCCAGCTTCCAGCGGGGTTGTTTGTAGGGATTTTGCTTACAGGTGAAATGCCTAGCTTTTTTTTTTTTTTTTTTTTTTTTAAAGATTTTATTTGACAGAGAGTGGTAGTGAGAGAGGGAACACAAGCAGGGGGAGTGGGAGAAGCAGGCTTCCCACGGAGCAGGGAGCCCGATGTGGGGCTCGATCCCAGGACCCTGGGACCATGACCTGAGCCAAAGAAATGCCTAGCTTTTATTGAGTGCCAAGAACATAGCAAGCACTTGGCGGGGTGGGGAGGGGGGTAGATAACTTTTACTACAGTAGTCATTATAATACTTTATTTTATTTACATTTATTTAATACTAATACCATCCTACGGTGGTTGGCAGCCTTAACTTTGAAAAGAGCAACCATATGTCATCACGGTTGATCTTTCATAAGACTCGCCCAAGCCTCAGTTGTTTGGATACCACTTTCATAATTATACCATATTTATAGGTTACCTCTATTATGGATTTGCCTAGTATTTTACACTTAAACTTAATTTACTTTTGAAATTAATCTCATCCTGATTATCCATAAAATGACAACTTCAATATGCTAGTTACACTTTTTTTTTCCCTTCCAAGTACACATTAAAATAAATATAACTTGGAAATTAAATAGCGTTTCGAATCACCTAACATCATCCAGCACATCCCCCCTGGGTCTGAGCCCTGATCTTCCAAGTTGCAAGGCAACTTTGTGAAATAGGCAAAACAGGGAATGTTGTGTTCATGTCAACAGTGAGATGCATGCCTCTCATTCTTTGGCTCTAAGAAGTTCAAGTATGTTTGTAGTGTGGCTCTAGGAAGTTCAGGTATGTTTGTAGTGTGACCCCATCTTTACAGCCAGAGGTGGGGAGATTCTGTCTCACCTGAGGTCAGGGAGCTGGATGGAGACAGACTTGGCACTAGAGCTCAGATTGCGTATCTCACTATTGTAAATTCATTCTAGCACTCTCTCTCTTTTTGGAAGCTCTCTCTCCTAATGCAGAGCAGAACCAATTTATTGGGACCACCTGCAAGTATAATAATGATATTCATAAATATTTGGTTTTCAAGTATAAGCCACGAATCCAAGGTATAATTTTCATAAAGCTGATTACCATAACAAGTGATTTGTAGCAAAACAAATTAAAACATTGTTAACATTTTATTAAGTATCTACTTGTTCCTCTAACTTAGCAAATTGTTGTCAACAGGTGTTGGGACTAGCTTCTATGTATGCCAGCCCCTTCCAAATAGGGAAATGGTAGCAAAACAGATATTAGAACTCTCACTTTCACTGGAGTGGAAAGGAGTTTGAGGTTAAAGCAAAATAACTTTCAGTAGGGAGATGCTGTGAGGTCCCAAAGTAATATTTCTTATTCCTTTGTACGGAGCCCTTTTATTTAGGCCATAATTGATTTTTTGTATTAAATAAGGCTTTGGCCAGTATATTCATTTGTTCAAAAAATTTTGAATATGTGATAACTATGTTTCAGACAGTTTGGGGTGGGAATACAGTAGTGAACAAAGGGGAAAAAAATCTACCTTTATGGAGCTTATACTGTACTGGAAAGACACAGACACTAAGCAGATTTTAAAAACAGATAATTAATCTGTCACTGGTATGTGTTTTTGAGAAAAATCAAGTAGGATGTCGCTGGGTCAGGAGAGGAGGAGAGTAGCAATTCCACATAAGCTGGTCACAGACTTCTTACACTGAGAATCTCACGAGGGAGCAAAACCTGAAGAAAGTAAAAGAGTGATGCCCTGTGGCTCCAGTGAGGAAGAACATTCTGGGAAGAGAGAAGAGAGAGAAGAGAAGTGTACATTAAGTGTTCTCTGTACATAAGATCTGAGTACGTAAGATCTGGGGTATTCCAGAAATAGCAAACAGGCCAATGTGCCTGGAGCAACGTGAGTGAGAGGAGATGGATCAGAAAGGGAAGGGTGGGGGACAGTTGGAGAAGGACTTTGGCTGCTTGCCCTCAAATAGCACACATGTCACCAGCCCATTTTCTCCAGCAAAAATCTGTGTGGCTCGGCTCTCAGTAGGTGCTTAGAAATTGTTGCCTACCAGAATGCCTGAATTAATGCTACCAAATAGGAGTGAATGACCCCTTTCAGGAGACTGGCACCTGCCTGGGTTAGCACTTTCCACCTCACTAAAAGACGGATCATGTGCATCACTGACAGGATCAGTGAACCATGTGAGTGACTACTGTGATTCTCTGGGCTGATTTCCCATCAACAGCCAGCTGACACCGTGAGTGAGAAAGAAAATCATCCACTGAATCACTAGAAATTTCTCTATGCTTTTGATAATTTGCATTGTTTCATTGAAGAAAGAACAATAGCCTCTATTTATAAAGAACACTGACAATGCCAGGTCCTGGGTAAAGTACTTCACACTGATTTTTAAAAATTTAAAATTCACTATAATCCCATTAGGTAGTTTTTTTTTTTAATTGTGGTTAAAAATTGAAACACATAACATAAAATTTATCATCTTAACCATTTTTCAAAGATTTTATTTATTTATTTGACAGAGACACAGAGAGAGAGGGAACACAAGCAGGGAGAGTGGGAGAGGGAGAAGCAGGCTCCCCGCCGAGCAGGGAACCCCATGTGGGGCTCCATCCCAGGACCCTGGGATCATGACCTGAGCCAAAGGCAGACACTTAACGACTGAGCCACCCAGGCGCCCCTCATCTTAACCATGTTTAAGTTTCCAGTTCAGTAAAGTATATTCACCTTGTTGTGCAACAGATCTCCAGAACTTTTTCATCTTGCAAAACTGAAAGTCTGAATTCATAAACAACTGAATTTCCCTGTCCCTAGCCCCTGGTAACCAACATTCTACTTTCTGTTCTAGGAGTTTGACTATTTTAGGTAGCTCATGTAAATGGAATTATACATTATTTGCTCTTTGTGACTGGCTTATTTCCATTAGGGACAGTTTGGTTGTTTTTGTTCTTAATTCTAGTCTTACACCTGAAGAAACTAAGGTTTAGAGAGTTTAACTTGCTTCAAGCCATCCATTTACTAAGCAGCACTGAGGACTTGATTCTATATCTGGTAAGGCATCCATGCGCTTAACTACTATCCCACTGTTTCTCAAACCAGAATGCTAAGTATCCACAGAGGGAGGGTGATGTGTATAAATGGGGCTCTTCGGGTTTTTTTTTCCTTTTAAAGTTTACATACACTAATCAAGTTTGAGAAACAAAGGGCCATACTGAGTCTGTGACTTTATGCCAGACTCAAGAACGTTCCAGACTTCCTCCCCTATTACTTTTGTTTGACACATTGACCTTTTCATTTGTATATGGGGCTGAGATTCAGAACTCTCTTTCATATTTCCATCACATCCACGTAGATATACTGTGATTGAAGCATTTTACGCAGCATGTCAAACTATAATGACAGTATTGATACTGACCATGTACTTACCAAGATGGCTCATTTATTTCGGTTTTCCAACCTTATGTCAAAGAAAACCCTTTATCTAATAGAGGGAAATTTTGTCTTTCTTGCTCCACCACCTGCACATGTCCAAGTCATTTGATATTGAAATAAGAGTAGTTCATTATATTCATGTTCTCTGCCAATAGCTGCCCATTTGTTCCTTACTTTTTTTTTTTTTTCCAGAAAGAGAGCTAAGATAATTTTAAAATTGTTAAACATAAAAGAGAAACTTCGGATGGTTGGTAGGAAATAAATAGAACATTTACAGTGACCACATTTTCCAAACCAACAAAACCAGGACAGACGGGCTGACGAATACAAGTGTATTTATGGGGTACATGGAAGAGACTATTTGATCAAGACTGACCTAGAAATGTAGGAACATATGGTCATCCAAACAACTTGGTATTTTCCCTTTTTAGCATATTGAGTTTAAAAGATAATTGTTGGCTTGCCTTGAACAAAAGTAGAACTTTCTTAGCACAGCAGGTCTTTGAAGCCATTAACTTTGGGAATGGGTGGGGATGTTATCTCTATGAAAACTCCAACGCATAACTTCTTACTCTCCTTCAAAATATTCTGTGGCCAAAACTTGAAATCAGACATTTTCAAGAACATACTAGTACAGTACATTGGGTAGACTTTTCCTTTCCATATACTTAACAGAAGGAAAGGAGAATTACAATTTTGTTAATTCCATGATTTCCATTCAACAAGAAGTCCTGGGCTCCAGTCATCACTGGTTACTTGGGGTCAAGATAAGGAGCAGGGATCAGAGAGCTAAAGCATACAGAGCACAATTAGAGAGATACTGACAATAATTTTAATGTAATATTTTGTGTGTCATTATCTTACTTCTTATATAAGACTTGACAGTTAGAGATTCATGAGGACCAGGACATCTGTTCTGGATCTTAAACTTTCAAACTTTACCTTATGGGAAAAGAATTTCTAGATTCTGTAAACCTTGAACATAATATACTTGGCACAATACGTGGTATGTAGAAGGTGCTCAGTAAATTTTGGCTATTTACGCAGCCTTTGCACATTTGGCGAGTATCACTCTATGCCTGGTGTTGTGCTAGATATTAAGATACAAGAGTTAACATATAGTCTCTGATTTCAGTAAATATGCATTTATCGTAGAAACAGGCAGGTATGGAAGCAATCACAGTACTCCATTGTAAGTCTGTGTTAGGAGCAAACACTTGATACTAAGGGAGACCCAGAGGGCAGTGGCAGAGAAGGCTTCTCAGCCTTTGATATACCAGTAAGTTTTAAAGGCTAAGTTAATCAAGTGAAAATGTTGGGGGTGGAGGTGAAGGTGAAATGTATCAAATGAATAAACAATGGGCTTAGAGAAAAAGGAGAGATGAAAGAGATAAAGGGAGTGAGTCAATATATACAAAAGCATGCATTTCTTAGGGAAAGAACCAAAGTTTGTAGTGATTGGACCTTAGGGTTTCTGAAAGTGAGTGACAGATGATGAAGTTAGGAGGGTACATGGGTTTAGTTATGAGGGCCACTGTGAGGACTGAGGCAGCTTGAACCCATAGGATTCAAATTCGATACTCAAAGCTACTGGAAGTGTTCCTCAGGAAGTACTTAAGTATTTTAGACATAAACGCAATCCTAAAAATACAAGATAATTTTATTTTTTTCTTATCAGATCCCAAAGTGTGATTAAGAGCTGAGAACTAATTAGATTGTTTGTATGTTAACTTTACTAGTGGTATTCCCCTTCTCTGTTTCCTTTTTGCTATCTTCATTTTATCCTATTTTATCTTTTCTTCCATCTGCTAAGTATAGCCTATTTTTAGGGTCAGAATTTTGTTAGCTATATATAAAACCAATATTTAAATGAAATCTGCAATTTATGTTGAGAAATCTGTTAGCTTTGCAGCTAAGAAAACTTTTTGAAGATCAGAAAAAATGTCCTGGGTATTAACAATATTGAATTATTGTGAACTATCATACTCCCAAAGAGAATCTTATTAATTTATGGCTGTTTTTATCAGAAAAGCCATAACCTCTCCATAATGTTATACTAGAGTGAAATTTCACTATGTACACAGCATTTTTTTTTTTCCTTAAAATGTCATTGCTTACCTTGGCCTAAGCCATGTTTCAAAGAGTATCTAGTTTATAATACCTATAATACTTGGCTCATAGTCTTGGGTCTATCTCTAAATAACTGTATGTTCTTGGATAAATCAGTACCATGTTCCAGCTCTTAAATATAACCCAGCTTGGCTGCACCATTCCTAGCTGTATGCCTTATTGCCCAGACAAGCAGCCACACACTCTGTCCTCGGCACTCTCAAGAGACCTTGAGAGGCTCCTTGCAGTGCTATTTAAGGTTAAGCCCATTTCTCTTTATTGGTTCCTTTGCACCGGAAAAGATTATCAGAAAAGTCTTAAGAACTTAGCACATATTTGTTGAAAACAATAATTAAATTCAACCCTTAATTTTCTTTTACTGGGCTACAAATCTGTCCTTCATATCACCTACATGTCTGATGGGAAGGTGAAATATAGCCAATTTTAATTTCTTTGATTTTTAATTGTCTGAAGAGAGATGAATAAGCTATCTATAAAAGTGGGAGTAGTAATATGAGTACTGATTATTATTTAAACTAGTTATTATCAGGATTTGGCATACACAGGTAAAATATGCTGCCACATTAAACTGAAAAGCGTAAACCAAGTAAGCATATTTCCATGCACCATTTTTTAAATTTTTTAATTAAAATTCAATTAATTAACATATAATGTATTATTAGTTTCAGAGGTAGAGTTCAGTGATACATCAGTCTTATATAATACCCAGTGCTCATTATATCACGTGCCTTCCTAATGCCCATCACCCAGTTATCCTCCAGCTACCCTCAGTTTGTTTCCTATGATTAAGAGTCTCTTATGGTTTGTCTCCCTCTCTGATTTCATCTTGTTTTATTTTCCCTCCCTTCCCTTATGCTCCTCTGCTTTGTTTCTTAAATTCCACACGAGTGAGATCATATAGTATTTGTCTTTCTCTGTTTGACTTATTTCACTTAGCATAATACCTTCTAGTTCCATCCACATCATTGCAAATGGCAAGATTTCTTTGTGTGTGTGTGTGTGTGTGATGGCTGAGTAATATTCCATTGTATATACATACACCACATCTTCTTTATCTATTATTCATCTGTCGATGGACATCTCAGATCTTTCCATGGTTTGGCTCTTGTGGACATTGCTGCTATAAACATTGGGGTGCAGGTGCCCTTTCAGATCACTACATCTATATCTTTAGGATAAATACCCAGTAGTGCAATTGCTGGGTCATAGGGTAGCTCTATTTTTGACTTCTTGAGGAACATCCATACTGTTTTCCAGAGTGGCTACACCAGCTTGCATTCCCACCGACAGTGTAGGAGGGTTCCCCTTTCTCTGCATCCTCAACAACATCTGTCATTTCCCGACTTGTTAATTTTAGCCATTCTGACTGGTGTGAGGTGGTATCTCATTGAGGTTTTGATTTCTATTTCCCTGATGCCGAGTGATGTTGAGTACTTTTTTCATGTATCTGTTGGCTATTTGGATGTCTTCTTTGCAGAAATGTCTCTTTATGTCTTCTGCCCATTTCTTGATTGGATTATTTGTTCTTTGGGTGTTGAGTTTGATAAGTTCTTTATATATTTTGGATACTAGCCCTTTATCTGATATGTCATTTGCAAATATCTTCTCCCATTCTGTTGGTTGTCTTTAGTTTCGTTGACAGTTACCTTTGCTGTGCAAAAGCTTTTTCTCTTGATGAAGTCCCAATAGTTCGTTTCTGACCTTGCTTCCCTTGCTTTTGGAGATGTGTCTAGCCAGAAGTTGCTGCAGCCGAGGTCAAAGAGGTTGCTGCCTGTGTTCTCCTCTAGGATTTTGATGGATTCCCATCTCACATTTAAGTCTTTCATCCATTTTGAGTCTATTTTTGTGTGTGGTGTAAGGAAATGGTCCAGTTTCATTCTTCTGCATGTGGCTGTCCAATTTTCCCAACACCATTTGTTGAAGAGACTGTCTTTTTTCCATTGAACATTCTTTCCTGCTTTGTCAAAGATTAGTTGACCGTAGAATTGAGGGTCCATTTTTAGGCTCTCTACTCTGTTCTGTTGATCTATGTGTCTGTGTTTGTGCCCATGCCATACTGTCTTGGTGCTTACAGCTTTGCAATAGTCGGGAATTGTGATGTCACCAGCTTTGGTTTTCTTTTCCAACATTCCTCTGGCTATTCAGGGTCTTTTCTGGTTCCATACAAATTTTAGGTTTATTTGTTCCATCTCTGGGAAGAAGTTGATGGTATTTTGATAAGGATTGCTTTGAATGTATACGTTGCTCTAGGTAGCATAGACATTTTAACAATATTTGTTCTTCCAATCCATGAGCATGGAACGTTTTTCCATTTCTTTGTGTCTTCCTCAGTTTCTTTCATGAGCATTCTATAGTTTTCAGAGTACAGATACTTTGCCTTTTTGGTCAGGTTTATTCCTTGGTATCTTATGGTTCTAATCCAATTGTAAGTGGGATTGACTCCTTAATTCCTTTTTCTTCTGTCTCATCATTACTGTATAGGAATGCAACTGATTTCTGTGCATTGATTTTATATCCTGCCACTTTGCTGAATTCCTGCATGAGTTCTAGCAAATTTGGAGTGGAGTCTTTTGGGTTTTCCACATAGCATATCATGTCATCTGGGAAGAGCAAGAGTTTGACTTCTTTGCTGATTCGGATTCTTTTTATTTCTTTTTGTTGTCTGATTGCTGAGGCTAAGAATTCTAGTACTATGTTGAACAACAGTGGTGACAGTAGACATCCCTGTTGTGTTCCTGACCTTAGGGGAAAAGCTCTCAGTTTTCCCCATTGAGAATTATATTCACTGTGGGATTTTTCTATATGGCTTTTATGATACCGACATATGTTCCCTGTATCCCTACACTGTAAAGAGAACCAAACATTTTTCAAAGCCATTAATCCTTTCATCATTTTTTTTAAATGCTTACCATGTGCCAGCCAGTGTTTGAGATTCAGGAAGTATGGCATTTCTCAAAACAGACAAAAATTCTGCTGTTATAGAACACCTAGTCTTAAATTTCTGTGTTTCTGTTTTATAGATGTCAAATATGTATGGGAAGGCTAAACCTCAAATCCCAAATCCCTAATTCTGTTGATTTGTTTCTACATAGAATATTCTTCTCAAAAAAAAAAAAATTTTTAATGAAAAAATTGTTCCATTTTTAAGATTATATGACCTTCAATTAAAGCAATTTAGTTATGTGTATGGCCACATTCTAAGACTTTTCTTGAGACTCCATTAAATTACATTTAATTCTTTGTCATTATTTTCATTAATAAGTATTTGGGCCTAATAGTGTTGTAGATGGTGTAGGAAATGGGACATAGGTCATATGTCTCAGTCCTCTGTAGTTCTTTCTTCCAGCATCTACTGGAGAAATTGATGAGTCAGAATTTTCTTGTAAACTGTTCCTCTAAGTTTTATTTCTAGAGAAAAAGAATAATATATTTCCCTATGTCAATTAAGTAACCACTAAAAATAATTACATTCTCAGACCACAATTAATTAACACCAATATCTTGAATTAATATAAGACCATTTTGAAATACTCTTATTTTCTAAACATATCAAAAGGAGAATTCCTGTGACTACGTTTGTACATGGGTATGGGTCTAGGGCATTTCTAGGAAGAATGGATGCTATCAATAAACAATTGAGCTAAAATTAAAAATTAGACTCAGCACCATACTTTAGGCAATTTTCATCTCTGAATTGATAATTTGCAGATCTATTTTGGAATTACCTTTTTCTTCTTTCAAAATATGTGCATGGATTTTCTTCTGGAAATATTAAATTTGGGCACAATTTATTTCTGTAAGTATTCATTGAATATTTATTACATGCAGTTAGCTAGCTTAAAATCTGCAGGGGATATAAAGAAGAATAAAACCTATTTTCAAACCTCATGGGAAAAGAGCTTTGCAAGAGGGGAAATAAAGCAAATAACTTGGAGCAGAAAACACCCTTTCTGCGTTGAAACATTCGTCTTAAAAAGCCAGTGTCAGAAAATGCAACCCTCTCATGATAACTTCGGTGACACTGCCATCTTTTCTATGTGGATCTCAGGGAAGGATGCACTTGACACTCGAACTGTTTCCAGGGGTGGGATTGTCTGCGCTCACTGGGTCGTATTTTCCCATTGGTTTCTTCTTCACAGTGCATGCTCATTTGTAGGGCAAACCAGGCGAATCTGGTCGCGTGCATGTACGGGGAATTCCCAGCTCACTCTCCCCGCCCTCTCACTCCAAATTAGGTGGGGCTTTATGTGACTTTGTGGTCTCTCTCAGAGTTTAATATAGGCTCTCCCTATTTAGCCATGCCACCCTCGCAGCATAAAGTATAAAATGAAATCAGTCCCGTCCCAGACTTCTTAGTCGCTGGAGACAGTAGCTGAGAATCAGTTTTCCTCCTTCCTCCCAGCTCTGTAAACTGAGTGGCAGGGGCCCTGCCTTAGAAGCTAATACAAAACCAGGCATTTTCTTTACTCACAGTTTGCTGAGGAGGGTGTATGTTGTTAAGATTAGCATCATTTGACTTCAATATAAAATATTAATTTTTGGAATGATCTCTGTTGAGGACCATGTCAAATGAGAAAAGAAATCTAAAAATGGGGTATGTGCTTGAGGTAAAGAAGTGATGATTTCATGATATCTAATGCAAGGCCAAGTCCAGATGCCTTCAGCGTTGAAAGTGAATTGGGGAAGGTTAGTAGTAAGAGGGTGTATCTAGTGCTATAAAAATTGTCGTCAGCGCCTCTCCAGTGATCCCAAATCAGAATAATAATAGTACAATTCCTTGATGTGAACAATTTACATCTTCTCATATGTATTTAGGGCATAAATTTTAAAAATATATTTAGCATATTTTGCTATTTTTTTTAAAGATTTTATTTATTTATTTGAGAGAGAGAGAATGAGAGACAGAGAGCAGGAGAGGGAGGAGGGTCAGAGGGAGAAGCAGACTCCCCGCTGAGCAGGGAGCCCGACACGGGACTTGATCCCGGGACTCCCGGATCATGACCTGAGCTGAAGGCAGTCGCTCAACCAACTGAGCCACCCAGGCGCCCCCATATTTTGCTATTTTTACATGCTGTACCATACCATACAATAAAAAAATATGGGACGTTTTGGTAGATACATACAGCTACACATGTGTGATAGAATCTCAGGGGACTAAGTACATGCCCACTCACAGATACATCCCTACAAATGAGAACAAAGTGGGGGAACCTGAATAAGAGAGGTGGGTTGTATCAATGTCTATATCTGGGTTATGAAATTGTTCTAAACTTTTTCATTTTAGGGGAAAAATGAGTATGAGGTCAATGGGATTTCTCTGTGCTTTCTTACAACTACATATGAAGCTACAATTACCTCACTACAAAATCTTTAAAAAAACCCACAGCCTCGCTGTAAAAATGCAGCTTCATAATGTGTCTCCTGAGCACTCCTTTCAAACATTGTGCACCCTAACCCCTCCTGTATTGTCATTCTAGAACAGACCCTGTCCTGAGCCCTGGACAGTATTCATCTGCTGTGAACACATACTAAAGAGTGATTTATGAAAAATAGAAAATTAGTTTTCCCAAGAGCTCTAAGAATGAAAAGCCCAAGGAAATCTAGGGCATTGAATTCAATTTTGAAATTGGAGATATTCAGGGCCATTGTGCGCCTCCTAATATTTTTCATGAACTTGTCATGAGGTGGCTAGCACCAAATATTTAGGCTTTAATGATTTTATGAAATTAATAAGAAAAATAACTCTTTCTTTGTTCAATTTAGATTTCAGTTTTCCTCGCTTTTCATTTGCATTTAAATGTGATTTCAGGAAGTCAGGCCAGGCTTCATAACGCTTACATATGTACGAAGGCCCAAATAAAAAGGTAACTAGATCACATTTTTGCATGCTACACCTAAGTTTATTGGTTAATACTTGTTGTAACAGTCTCTTACATTTCTTTTTTTTGTTTTTTTGTTTTTTTGTTTTTTTTAAAGATTTTATTTATTTATTTATTTGAGACAGAGAGAATGAGAGAGACAGAGAGCACATGAGAGGGGGGAGGGTCAGAGGGAGAAGCAGACTCCCTGCCGAGCAGGGAGCCTGATGTGGGACTCGATCCCGGGACTCCAGGATCATGACCTGAGCCAAAGGCATTGGCTTAACCAACTGAGCCACCCAGGTGCCCAGTCTCTTACATTTCTTAAAAACTTACATTTTCCAATAAAATATAACTATTCCGTATGGCTACAAGTTCAATTTAGTTTTTTTTTTTTTTTTTCCTTCAGAAGAACATACCACTGGGCTTCTCTAAAAATATGTATCCATCAGGTACTATTACCATATGACTATATGTACTATAGCATAGTTTTCTTTATATTGGTTCCAAGTGTTCAGTCATAATGACAGATGTAATACCCTACATATTCTCAATTGGTATTTTCATATAACATTTAATTTAGCTGTAAGTTATAAAACTAGTTAATATTCTTCAACTAAACATTTAGTTAAAGTAAAACTGGATTTCCATGCATCGTGTGACCTTAGAAACTAAAATATGCCATGTCTTGGGGCACTAATGTTAAGGCAAAATCAATCTTAAAAGTCTACTTGGAATTAGATATTTTTACCAGTCACTCCCTTGTTAGATAAATCTTCAGCTAGTGTGTATGCAGCTCATAATTATCCATTTACTTGTGAGACTTATTGTATACTTACAGACTTTTAAAAAAATTTTGTTTTGGATTCCATATTTTTACTTGTGCTAGTAATGGAGAAAAATGAACATGTTAGAATTTTTTTTTTTTTTTTTTAAACACGTTAGAATTTCATCTTATTTCTCCACACCGTTCTCGGAGTTGTCCATCAGCTGACATTATTTATTCATTGATTTTTGTATGTGAAGCATCACACTGAGAATGATTTGGAAGTGAAAAAATGCTGAGATTTGGAATTGGAATAAGAGTTCAGAATATTCACTACCAAGAGGTAGTAGTTTATCACTTGCTATGATGGAAATGCAGATACAAGTTCTAGGGGAGATTGTAGCTGCTAACCACAAGGAGCTTATTATTAAGGTGGCAGAAAATATTAGCCCGAGTGTAATAAATTCTCGCACAGAGATATAGTATTTGCAAGTTACAGTTCAGAAGAAGGGCTACTTAATCACAGAGGGGCTGGGGGAGAGGGCGAGGAGGCCAGAGGGAAGAGGATGAGACAATAAAAAAGGGGATCCAGGAAGCCTTAGTTTAGGAGAAGTAGGAATTGGCAGTGCTTTCAAAAGAGAGCCACTGTCATTGTATGCCCTGACCAAACTGGATGCAAACAAATTCCCTTTTTGCAATGGAGAACCTGCATCTGTTTACATAAAATGCATAGAGGAAATTTGGAGGCATTTTGAAGGGTTTTGTGTATGTGTGTGTGATGGTGTGTCTGGTAATTAGTCAAAATGAGACTATTGAATTTAAGTTTACAAGTAAAAAAAAAAATCAGGTAGCTTAAAATCAAGCTATTTTGGACACCAATGTTGTATAATGTGAAAAAAAGGTAAAAATACGATTCAACAGGAAGGCAATCAGGAATACACTAGTTTTAGTTTGAAATGGAAATATAAAAAGTACTTTTAGGGTTTCTGTGTGTGTATGTCTGTCTGTCTGTTTTGGACCTCAGTATATATGACACTGTCAAAAATAGCCAGTGAAGGGCGCCTGGGTGGTTCAGTTGGTTAAGCGACTGGCTTCGGCTCAGGTCATGATCCTGGAGTCCCTGGATCGAGTCCCACATCGGGCTCCCTCTGAGCAGGGAGTCTGCTTCTCCCTCTGACCCTCCTCGCCCTCGTGCTCGATCTCATTCTCTCTCTCAAATAAATAAATAAAATCTTTAAAAAAAAAAAAAAGTAGCCAGTGAAGTCTGTAACTGACAATAACTTGAACCTGGAATTTTTTCACTAAAAAGCTACAATATATAGAATTGTTATTATAAGGTATTACGAATTCTATAATTCACATACAAATTTTCTTATTCATTTATAGTCACCCCCACAGCATAAACTTTGTGTAGGTGGGTATCTCTTTAGAAAATAAAGAGTTTTCTGAAAATATGTATATGAAAAATGCACTGGTAAGTCCTATTAATAACAGAATTATTATTTTTTTCTTTTTCTCTACCCGCCTCCCTTTCTTTCTTTGTTTCTCTAATTCTCACGTTCTCTGATTTTCATGTTTTATAAATAAAGAGCATCTTCCTAGGTTCATTTTAGCAAGGTCTATAGGTTAAAAACATTTCTTTAAAAAGAACTGCCATTACTTATCATTATCAGATGCAATTTAATTTTTGCTTATGAGGGAGGGCAATTACAATTTTGAAGGAAGTCATGCTCTGCTTCCAGAGAAAAATTTGCTGATGAAATAGTTCTACTGTTAAAGAGAAGCATGACTATTAATGCACTGAATAGATATTTACTGAACACCTTCTTTAGGCCAAACATGGTGCCCAGGGAAAAAATGGTCAGCAAAATAGATGTGGTCTCTGTCCTCACAGAATGTGCATCTAGCAACAAATATAGATAATAAAAAATGATAGTAGAAGAAAGTCTAATACCTATTTTTAGAATTTATAAATTGCTAATTTTCTAAAAGTTACCTCACCCTTTCATTCAATAAAATGAGTGAACAGAGAGATCAGAATTCTGTGGTGCACACAACTCGAGTCATGCAGACCTTGTCATTAAAGAGAATGCAAAATTAGAATGCAGTAAAGTAGATGCACAGAGTTTTTGCCTCTAGGAAGCAGGTCCAGTTGGCTCCCATGTTTCTTGCCCAAGGCCCACCACTAGCCCATATGGTGCCCCTGGAGTAGATGCAGCCCAGCACCAGGGCCCACGCTGAGGACTGGATTTCAAGGCTGATTATACAGCCATGCACACAGACCTCTTCACGCACTCTGTGTCACACTCAGGTGAAGCTCGATTACTGAGTGTTCCTGTTAAAAATGATAGGCAGTCAGAATGTTTTTCGTGATGGGTAAAAGCACTGAATTCCAAAGATCAACGGTAACAGAATCCCAAAATGGGTCTTCCAAACCACCAAAAAGGTGATAAGACATCATTCAATACTAAACATTAGAAGTTAAGTCTTTAAACATGCCTCTGGCCACCATTTCTACCTCACATGGCAATGCATCATATAAGCTAAAGCATTTCAGTGATGTATGGCTCTAATATACCCCGGAGTGTGCTCTGAGAGCATATGAGTGCGATGCATCGTCTCTGGGGTAGGCTGTGTGATGCACACATAGCAGTCTATGGCCCAGAGGGGACAGAGCATCATTTCAGCTCCTCCAGCCAAAGCACGGGGAAACCCTGATATGGTGGCTGCCCAGGGATCAAGGTAAGGATGCCACACAGCCTGTGGGCTGTGAAAGGAGCCTGGGTTCCTGTTGACTCTCAGCAAACGTTAAGTAAAAATCCAGAGAACTATAGCATCATCAGTAGGAACCCTGGCCACGCAATGGGATAATTCACTCTGTGCCATCCCCTTTTGGAAACCACACTTCTCGTTAGATTTTGCAGTGATCTTGGGTAAAGTTAATATCTGGATTTCTCTCCTGGGTTAGGTATTAGGTGACCTTAGAGAGTTGGAGTGAGATGATGTTACAGTTTGTTACTTCCTTTCTGTATGCATCTAACCTCCTCTGTTTGAAGTTAATTTGATTTTGCCTGCATAGGAAAGGAGCCTCGGGAAATGATTTTTTATTAGAGATATGCTGAACCATTCATTTTCTAAACTTGCAAACTGGAGGAAACTGCAAGGTCCTTGAAGACTGAACCTTTTGGTGCACAACTGAATTTCACTTCAGATTGCCTTTCTTGAAAAAAACCCAAACCTCAAGCAGTTCTGAGGGACATGCTCTTACGGTCATTTGACAGTTTAAGTGAGCTTATAAGATGCCATCAGTTTATTGTATTGCTGTTGGTTAGATGCCATCTTACATTACAGCTCCCTTTTACTGACATTTAACACACACAGGGTTTCTAATCTCTTCCTGGGTATTTGTTTATTGACATACTAGAGAAGTAGAGGTGGACTCTTCTTATAGATCTTCTATCAGCAGTCTAAGGCCTTCTAAAACCCAGTGCTTTGGACACATGCTAGGAAGAACTTTTGGAGGCTGTTTTTGCACATGCAACAATACAAATGGCGAAAGAAATTTTAATAGCATGTATATTTTATATGATAATATAAGGAGATATATATATATATAGTGAGAAGCCACTTGCTGCTAGACTTACTAGAGCACTGGGTGTTGTCTTCGTACCTCCAGGATGCATTGGAAGAGTTTACTAGGGAAGTTAATCCTTGTACTTGACCCATGGCCTAATGGCCAGCTATCTTTTATGTGTGTAGTTAGAGTGGTGGAGTTGAGAAAAAATCACCCTATTATTTCTTACCCACAATTTCAAAAGTAGATTTTGCATCAGTGTGTTCCCAGTCTTTTTCCTTTGTAATCTACATTGTCCTAGCCAAGGGGGCAGTGTGGTAGACAGGAGTTAGGAACGAGGAGTAAGGGTTGTGGAGCCACGTTATCTGGGTTCCAGTCTCCCTTCCAGTTACGGGGCTCTTTGTGGCTTGGTTGGGACCAGCCCACTTTAGTTTTCTAACTCTTGATCTCTTTTATCTGTGAAATGGGGATGATACTAGTACTTACTATATGGGGCTATCAGAAAAAATAATGAAATGAGAATATCCCTACAAAGTTCTTTGTACAATGCTTGGTACAAAGAAAATAAACAATAAATGGTAACTATTATTATTATGCAGGTGAGAAACTCACATTGTCAAGGAAACCTGACTTCTCCATCATGTTTTTTTAAACTCAGTTTTACATCCTGTTGGGGGGGGGCTCCATCTCCAATGAGCAGCTCATTACTAACTTTTACTTGCTTGTGACATGGACAAAAATATAATTATATTTAATTGTGAGCCTCTAAAATGTCTTGAATTTTCTTTTACTATCTAATAACTAAACTTATACCTTCTAGGATGCTTCTATTTCTCACAAACCAATTCAAAAATTACCACCACCACACAACTGTGGATGATACACACTTCTCACCTAAAAGGACCTAAGTTTTTTTGCATGTTATCTACTTCTATTACAATTAAGACAAGGCTAGAAATACGTGTAATTTCCTGAGAAGGAAATTAGACTGTTGTTATTCCTATTGATCAAATGAGAAAAATGAAAAGGTACTTACCCAAATTCACACAATTAATGTCAGGGCTGAAACTAGAACCAAGTTTCTCAAGACGTTGAAACTCATTCCAGTGCCCAGTAAGTTCTGTCTACTGAGAAAACGAATAATCCTGAAGACAAATGTTGGATAGGGAAAAAGAAAATTAGCCCTTTATTCACAGACCTCTCCATATCTCAGAGGTTGTGTCAGGGTCCATTCATTTCTTAGAACTCATTTGTTGGGATTTAGTGTGAGATAATTGAGCTTTTACTAGCTGTGTGAGTTTGGGGAGGTTACTTAAACTCTCTGAGCTTTGATTACCGTAAACGGGGATACAAAAACATGGAGAATTGATATAATAATTAGTGAAAATGGTTGCAGTGCTTACTGACTGGCACACGCTAGCCATTAATCAGTGGTAGCTCTTACTGTTCTCATTAACTATGAGATGAATAATATCACCCTTATAAGAGAAGGGCTAAATAAGTCTATTTTTGTAAAAGAGATATGCTTGTGGAAGCAGAAAAAGCCAGATCAGACAAGAAAGATCCTTATATTTAAAAAAAAATAATACAATTTTATTCTTTTTGTCCAGAGTGTTTTGGAAAGGATTTCTGGCCGCAGAATTTAGCAAAGCATCATATTTATTACTTGTCTGGAGTTGACCACATATTTTAAGCATCACAAAGCTTTCACTATACAGACGGCCTTGCTACTGTAGTAGGATGGAACTAGGAAAGATCTAAAAATCTATACGATTTAAAGAATATATGCAGGGGAAAAATTAAATTATTTATTTTTTTCTGGTACTAATCTTGTTTTTAATTTCCCATTCCTGTTGTTGGTACTTTGAGGGCAAGTGATGCCAAAATTTTCCAATTTTTGGTCACTCATTTTTTTCTTTTTTAAAAATATTTCTTTTAAGTGAATGTTCAGTCAGTTAAGATTTCAAATTCTCTACCAGTTTTTTTTTCTGCCTCTGAAGGGGGCATTTCTTTTTCCACCATCCCCAGCATCTCGGGAAGAGGTTTCTGGTTTGAAGGCATTCCTGGGGATTATCTCTGGCCTCCCTGAGTCTACTCTGTAGCCATTTTTTGTGGACTGAGACATGGGTGGCCTTGGCTCTTCATTTGGGCACTCAGTTGATGTAGATCCTTCAGAATGGAGGATTTTGTGTTTGCCTTTGGGTCCAAGATTCCAGAAGTTTCCTAGTCTGGTCTCCAGGGCTCTTCTGGACTCTTGGTTCTCCTCCTGTCTCTGGGTCCACCTGGTGATCCCAAGAACTTCTCTGCAATCTTCTGGGGTCTTTGGGGCTTCTCTAGGATATCCCTCTCTGCCATTGCCCCCTCTCTTCCCGGTCTTGGTGAGTAGAGCACTGTGCTTGAAGTCAGGGCTTCTCTGAGAGGCTTTAAGTTTCCCTGAGTACTGCAGCAGTGCCAGTATTTTCTGAGTTCTCCAGTCATATCTGGGTGTTTGGTCTTCTTAATGTTCAAGGCTGGTAAGGAGGGTCACTCCGTCTGCCTCCTTTTCCATTTATTTTCCCCTCTTTCTAAACCCCTCCCTCCAAGCATCTGAATGGTCTTTTTTCCTTCCTGTGTGGCAGGAAGTTATTTGCTACTTTGTGGTTTGCTCTGTGGTTCACCTTCTACTCTGCAGTGAAATGTTAAAGTGCTTTTAGATCTGAAAGATCAGATCCTTTTAGATTTTGATTTTCCTCTCAAAAATAGTAGCTTTTACAAACAAACAAAAATATAAATGCTCGTTTTATGACCTTGTTGCAGACTTAAAAAAAACAAAAAAAACAAAACTTCGATCAGATTTCAAAACTGAACAAGACTGCACATTTCTCAAATGTGTACAGCCATAAACTTAGTGGGTCCGGGATTCAAGAGAGAAAAAGAAAAGACATTACTTTAGACAAAAGTACCCTGGGACAATTGGGAATTAAGATTACAAAGAGTAAAACCATACAGGCTTAACCTCTAACAAATTTTATCTCCGCTGAATCTAAGAATCTAAAAGGCACTTCTTTCTTGGCCCTCTCAAGACCCAGAAGACTTAATACAGTTTTCTCCAAATTTCTAATTTATTGATTGAGTTTCCTTCCCTGTGCAAACCTAATCTTCTCAATTGGTATTTATAATTTACCTTTTCGGAGCAATCAGCTATTAGAGTTGTGCTTCTCTTCTTTTAAGTATCACCCTGGGCAACATTTTATATTGCAGTAATTTAAACTAGTATCTCCTTTAGAGGCTTCCTGGTGTCAACTAGATTCTTTATGAAACAGATCCTTGGGTTTATAGCTAAAGCTGTGACCAGCAAACATTTATATATTACTCCAGTGCAGACATTCTGATTTTGGAATGAAATTCAGGCCTGCTTCTCAAAGGAGAGAGTCTTTGTTTGCTAAGTGATTTCTTGTGATCTGGCCGAAAACGGCTGCTCATTGTAATTGATGAGTGACCGTCCAAACCCCTTCTTCCATCCCCACCTCCCTTACTTTTAGTTTGCTTGCTGGTATGTATCAGTAAGATAAAAAGTATTACCATTAGTGCCCTCATTTAGAAAAAAACAAAAAACAAAAAACCAGGAAAAACAATTACATTATTATCATTATCATTACCAATATTTTTCCATCAATATTTATTCAACAAATATGGAGAGATTTACATCTTCCTACCATGAAGTGTGATCTTAGAATACACACTTTTCTCTGATTCAGTCAGAAAGGTGACCAGGCTATAGAAAACACTTTGCTTTCAAAATAAAATCATTTCCAGGAAACTTAGCAGCATTTTGAGTCTTTAATAAGAGTCAGCATTCTATGGACATCATGAAGGGTGTCATATCATAAATTTGTCATAAAATAGGTTTGCAGTAATAATGACATATAAAAAGAATAATTCTGAGCCTCCCATCACTGGTCAGGCATGCGCATTAGTGGTTTTTCTTCTGGTTTGGATGGGTTTACTTTAATCTACCCACATTTGTATCTGTTTCTTTTCGTGACCCATGGATCGCATGTATAGCCCAGCTGCCAGGGCTTAGCATTGCTTTCTGCAAGTCAACTAATGTAGCAGAGCAAAAGCTCAAATGAATAAAGGATCTATGAATGAAAACACCCCTGAATCCACCAAAAGTAAAGATTTTCTTCAGTGATACCTTAGCACGAGGAAGAAGGAACTAAAGATGACTGGATTTACCACAGTTATAAGAAATTAATTGTAAATGGAATTATAAATCTCGGTTAACAATGTATAATGAATAGCACCAACCTACTTACCACTACTATGGAAATACCCAAATTTTTGTGTAGAAGAAAGACATTTTATATTCTACTTCTCCTGGGTTTTTCTGCCTTTGAATCTTCCTCTCAATACTCTGCTGCCAGCCCATGTCCTAACCCTTTTTCCTCTCTGGAATAACATTTTCCCAAGAGCCAAGCTTACTTGTTTTTTGCTCCTCAAAGATTCTCCTACCCTGATACTGGCTTATTATAGGCCTAAAAATACATCAATAGTACATCTTCTACAGTAGGGCCATTGAAGCTTTTGTTTTTCTTTTAATTTAGTAGTAAACCAGATAATCACAAATCCACATGTATGAACAGCCTGAATTGGTGACAGTGATTACTTGAAAGAACCCATCTATTAGTCATGATATAAAGGCTTTATTCTGGATTATTTATCCTTTTGTTTATAATCCTTTATAATGCTCTAGTTACATCATATAATTATACTATTGTTGAACATGGAGATGAGATTTATATAATTATTTCATTTTAATAATTCTTTAATGTAAGAACACTAACTGCACTTGTAGGAGTTAGTTCATCGGCAGTGGCAGAGGCTAGGGGGCTGGATTCTGTTGGCCTTTCAGTGCCTGTGAGCTACTGACTTAATTTTTACTTATTCATCACAATTTTGTAAAAATATCTTGAGTGGGTAGTCGAGTTTGTATACTTGACCTCTAGACTGATGGGTGATAACAGAGATCTATTGTAGTTCTCAAGTCAATATGATTGACTCTCAAGGTGATTTCAATGACAAGTCATTGAACTTGATATAGGTATGTATGTGTGTGTGTATATATATATATACACATTGAACTTGATATAGGTATGTGTGTGTATATATATATATATATATATATATTCAAGACTTGAAATTTTGACTAGTGTCTGTAAAAGTTGATGCCAAGATCTGTTCTTGGGCTCAGGATTATTATCAAAATTAACTGCTCCTAGGAATTCTGCAGCCCTGGGCTTGTTCTATCTCAGCAGGTTGCCCTGAGGACAGGGTCTGACTAGTCACTCTATAACTGTTTCCTGTCATTATCCTTTGGGTTAAAGTGGTTTTATTAATGACTAGTACACCCTAAGAATTAACAGTATATTCTAGTTCTAATTTTAATCATCTCCAAAGATGGCTTTCCTTCCCTACCCCTAGTCCCAAATACTTCTAGTTACTGGGACTTGTTCTAATAAATAGATTTTCAACAAATTAATTTGGGCTCTTTAATCCTAGAAAAATACTATATTGTGGTGCTGTACCAGGTCATATTGGAACCTGAGGCAAAAGGAGTAATCAGCAATACTGATTCTATTCTATTTAAAGTTTTGATGTTTTGTTCACCATAGGATTTCTTTTGCATTGATTTAAGAAATTGCATTGAAATATTGTTTTTCTTTATTACTGAGATTTCAGCACTCCCCCCCTTATATTTTACATCTCATGTGAGTACCTCACTCACTTCACCCATCTCATCCTAGTCCTGGCCCTGCTATACTGGACTTCATCTGTTGTCATGGAAAAAAAGTAAGTCTCAAATCTATGCTGACTCATGGGGGCTGTGGCAGCCAAATCTAAATCTAGGCCCTGGAAACTGACCCTTAAAATGTCATTCCTATTCATGCTAAATCTCCTTTTTTATTTTCCAGTTACAAGGTACCTTGCAAAACCTTAGTTTAAGGAATCCTTTAAAGTCAAAACAAGCTTTGTATTCACTAGATAACATGGCCAGGTAATTTGGTCTTCAGAGAGAAATGAGCACAAAGTAAGCATGATACCAAACCAGAGTATCCTAGGACAACCATGGGAATAACGTTATCCTGAAATCAAGAGATAAAGAGAATAGGATGGAACCAAAGGGGATTTTTTTTTTTTTCTTTTTACCAGTAGTGTTAAGAGAATCCCACCTAGTCAAAGGAGCCAGATCATGGAAGACTAGGAAGGGTACAGATGTCCTTTTACTTATTGATGACCAGGTTGAGAAAATGTTTCAGGACCAATGCTGGCCAAGTAAATAGGAACTCAGCCAATATCCCATGACATGGTAAGGAACATGAACTAAAACCACATCTATGAGTTTGTAATCAGATAAATGTTGAGTTGAATTACTGTTCTGTCACCTATTAGCTGTGCAATTTGGACAAAATACTTAAATTCTCTGAACCTTGGTATGGAGACAAAAATTATGAGAAATAAGCATTTATGTAATGGAGCTAAAAATGCATGGGGTACATAGAAGGTGCTTAATGGTTGGTTATTGGTGCTATTATGATTTATATTAATATATATCAAGCAACATACTAGCGAATCAAGGGCAATTGGTAGCAAGTGGGTATAGATGGCCAAACCCAGTGAACTGTCTGCTGGGGGAGTGTTTCAGTCCTGAGCCAGGATAGATGACAGCCAAGCAATTAGGCCTGAAGAGAACACATGTGTCCATTTAGCTACCTGAGAGGTGGCCAACCTAGCATCAGATTAGCATTTATGTGCTGATGAGCCCAGCCCTCTTAATTTTTGAATAATGTGAGAAAATGGCACCAAACAGACAGGAGCCCAGGGAGCTAGCCAGGTCTCTGATCACCCAAGATGCAGGGAGCCTCCATAAGCCAGTAGAGAGAGAGAGCTATGCTAACTCAGGAAATTGCTCTTCCAGAGAGGGAAGGGGGTTGAGACATGGGCTGGCAGAGTGCATAGAGTTGAAGGAAGGAGCTGAAGACAGTGATACCCAGAAGGAGATGACTCAACAGGCCTTCCTTCCACACAAGACTGGATATTCATATAGCAACGGCAAGTAGGCTAGTGCTCTCCATCTTACGTTACTGAAAGATACATTCTCATCTTTATTTTCTCAAACTTATGTTTAATTTTTAAAAATCTCTGATTCCCTCCTCATTTTGTAGTACTACTGAGTAAAAATAATAATGATAATAATAAATAAAGTAAATTAAAAAATCTTCCATTGGATTAGGGACTTTTCAGAGCCTACATAACATTTCAGGGCTTTTTTTTAATTTTCTCTTCCCAGTCCTCAAAGAAAACATACCTGATAACTGATGCTTATACAATAACTAGGTTCCTGGCCAAATCATTTTAAAAATATAGCCATCTGGATGTTTGTTCTAGGATGTTCAGCCACTGCTGCTGCAGCTTTTTTAAAAAATGCAGTTATTATTTCTTAAGTGAAATGAATAAACTGATTATATCTTTCGATGACATAAAAATAGGTTTAGATTCATCTCCGTAAGGAGGAAACATGTGAGAAATTACATAAGACTCCATTTTATTTTTTCTTAGCAGCTAATTGAGTATCCCAAGCAATCAAGACATTTAAGCACATTGTCATCCTCCAAAGCAAAGGGATCTCGTTCCTGTTTCTCTCCCAAAATTGTGAAGCATTTCCCTCACTTCTATTCATAGGCCACCTGAGATACCCGAATCCAGCATTCATTTAATCCTAGCCACCAAAGTCAGTTTTCCTTGCATTGTGTGCGAGTTTGGTCTTTGCATTTTTTATTTTAGGGAATTTTCCTTGGCAAAGGCCCTGCTCCTGCCTGGGAGCTGATTGAGCTTCCGTAGAGCCAATATGTTTCTCAGTTCTCCAATTTAAATTCTGCCAAGAATTTCCTAACGTGTGCCATGAGAAATTCAGCAGCACATAAAACCCCATTCATTAAATAAACAGTTAACTAAGCAACCCTTGGCAAAAGGCACAACCCATCTGACTTTTGAGGCACTAGGGACCTTCCAAAGGAAATAATTAAAGAATGCATTAAGAAGAAATACCTCAGTGCTGAGCAGCCATAATTGAAAAATAACAGTTCACAAGCTAGGGTCTCTATACTTTTTTAGGGTCCTCGAAATTAGAAATGAACAGTTATGTATGCTCAGTATTTCAACAAATCTAGGAAAGGCTACCTGCTTACTCACTCTTAGCATAATCTAAATAAAACAGCTATTTGCACCAAGCTGGAATTCTGTCAACCAGTGTGATTGTAGAGGCAATCTCATTATGCCTTTGATAAATTTAAAATTACAAATAAAGTGTTCCTTAATGAACACCTTTTGTTTAGTAGATGAAATCTTTCAAAATGTAAAGCTCATATGAGCTAAGGAATCGAAATTTAGGAAGTAATCATGTAAACGTGAAGAGTTGAGGGTGATTAATCACTTCAAAGCGTGCTTCTTTACTTTTTAGAGAAGAAGCCACTTATTTATTTAAATAACCAGCGTTCCTCTCTTACACATTTAAGATCATAATAATAACAATAATGACTATTCTTTACTCAGTGCCCAAGACCAAGCACTTAGTACTGTATGTGCTTAAATAATACTACAATATAAATATTAACTTTATTTGAAAAAGGGGAATCTACTTCGGAGAAACTCAGGAACTTTTCCAAGACAGTATAGTTAAGTAGCAGAGCAGGAATTCAAACTTAAGGCTGTTTGAATCTATATTAATATCGATATCTATAGTCATGTATCAGACAATGCATTGCCTTCAGATAATATTAAAATTATGGGGCACATTTACACACAACTTCTAGTTTGCAAAATATTTTTATTATGGATGGGAAAAACAGCAGCATTGGCCGTCTTAAATACCAGCTTCCGTGTTTCCTTGATGGGTGCTCAGGTAGAGGGGTGGTCAAGAAGTAACGGCTGGGAGCCAGGGCAAAAGATGGGATTGATACAATGTGACTAATCAAATTTGATCATCAGATCTTGAAATCTCAAGTCAACAGGGCTTAATAGAGTTGTAAGGCTTTTATTGCTGAAGGAAACTTAATTATCATCAAAACAGTCCCATTGAAAGAAAACAAACAAAAAATTATACAGTCTATTCCCGGGTCTGGAGAAGGGCATTCAGATTCTGTCTTGTCCATCACTTAGTAACTCGACACAAGCTGTGTGTCCTCAGGCAAGCGGCCTAGCCTCTTGAGGAGAGCCACAGTGAAGGGGAGCGCACTGGGCTTTCACCTGCCCTGAGAGTCGTTCAGCCTGTCCTCCAATCTCTCCAACGGACTGGCCACCCACTCCTAGCATTTTACTGCAAGAAACTCTACCAGGCCTTGTGATTATTAGTGTGCTTATAATTTCATTTTTCCCCTAAGTTTATTTTTCTCTATAGTTGTGTGTCTATATATTGTAAAATACAATTTTCTGGCACAAGGCCAGATTCTCTGATGTGTTAAAATCAAAATTATTATAATCACCTATGGATGATAACTTTACAAATAATTATAATAATAGAAATGTAATTCTAAGCAATGTATAATTTCCTTTTGCTAGTCAAAAGTCTCTTCAGGGCACCTGGGTGGCTCAGTTGGTTAAGTGTCTGACTCTTGATTTCAGCCATGTCATGGTCTCGGGGTCGTAAGATCAAGCCCCACGTTGGCCTCTGTGCTGAGTGTGGAGCCCGCTTGAGATTTTCTCTCTCCCTCTCCCTCTCCCCCCTCTCCCCCACTCACATGCACGCTCAAGCTCTCTCTCTCCCTAAAAAAAAAGTCTCTTGAAGTGAGTTTGAATGAATAATTTGCCGCCAGCTTTAGCTGACAACATTTTGGAAAGCTGAATCAGAGAAACTACAATAGTTCTGTTACATATACTTATTTATACAGGAAAAAAACTATATGATGCAATGTATGAACATTATTAGAATAATTAATGTAAATAGCTTAGTAGGAGAGACCTAACATATATTAGAACACACTATAGAGATAATCCTATCTCTATTAAATGAAGTGGAACTCGAAAGAAAGAAGACAAAGAGGGAAAGAGAAAGAAAACAATAGAATGCTCAGAAACAGAACCTTGTACAGTATATGTAAGAATTTAAAAATGTGGTAGGCTTTACAAATCAGTAGAAAAAATAGAAATTATTCAAAAAATGTGCTGGCTCAATTAAGTAACTATCTGGGCAGGGGGACTGGATTTGGATTTTCATCTTCAAAGATTACAAAGTTACACACACAAAACATCTATAAAATTAAGTAATAAACATTGTACATAACAATATGTTTATCAAATCTCTCTTGGGGGAGGACTTTCTAAGCTAAAGAGTGATGAACACAATCAAAAAGTGATAGTAGAATGAAATGTTAAAACTTTGGTATATCCAAACGACATACAGCATGTCATGGTAAATCAATGGAGGAAGGACCAGCTACATAGTATATGATATTTTGTATATATACATACATCCGTGCATACTATGGACATCCATACACTGGATGGTATAGTATATACTAATAGCCACCTCGTTAGAAAAATGTAGAATTAGATGATGAGGAAGCTTTACTGAGCTCATGAGGCTAGGGATGCAAAAGAACATGAATTGGTTAATGCAGACATAACATTTGATGCCAACTATTGTGTTATGATCAGTGCAAAGATACCATTCTTGCTTCATAGCAATATAGGTTCCCTTAAAAAAATAATAAAGCGGCCTCTTGTCCTTCATTGAGACTGGTAGAGGATTTTAAAAGTTTTGGGATAAAGCAGACATGCATTGTCCTTATTAGCAGCATCTGCCAGCTTGGAATAGAAGCTTTAAACCCTAATTTATGGCGTGTCACATTCTGCAAGATCATGAAAGACTGATGCTGAAAATATCTTCATCACTTAGTTGCAAAATAGCAGTAAACATTGCAAGTTTATTGTTTCTAGTTCACTTCTCCAGTGTCTTTGTCAATGCCATTAGTGGGGGAAATAACTGCAAGATTTTTCCCCCTCAGGACTTTTCTTTTTATATTTGAATGTCAGCTTATTGTGAAGCTATCACAGTTTTAAAGATAGAATTGCCTTTAAATCAGTTACGACTCCCTTTCTGCCATGTTGCTGGAAAGGTGGCTGCTCTTCATTTTGTAATTGCTCTAGGGCCTCTCCTATTCTAGCCTGTGCTAGAGATGACTCATCGGTTCATCGTTCCATTGGTTTGTTTTTGAACAGAGTCAAAAAAGAACTGGACACCGAATTCCTCGATACTTGCTCACGATCAGAGCTTGAGGCCAACTGAGACAGTCCCTTAGCTTCTCTGAGCCTCAGTTTCCTCATCTGAAAATAAGAGGATTGATCTAGTTTTCAGCTTTTACTTTTCAAAAATGGACATCTCAGATCTCATGTTACTGAAATAGTGGTTCATTTTTCCAATTTTTACCCCCAAGGGCATTACTGAATTACCGAATCTTTAATTTGAGAGAAATAGACATTCCTATTTAGTGGAACTCAAGTCACCACACACCCAGATGCCACTGAAAGCTTCATTAAGTCGAGCTGTTAACCTGGGACAACACAGCCTTTCTGCTCCCACGGCTGACTTGTACAGATGGAGCCCAAGGTTGTCTAAATAACTTTAGGCACTTCGCTAATGGTGAAATGAAGGAAGGGCAAAGCAAGAGGTGTTTTCTCTTGCTTTTCCTTCTTTTCATGAATAAGATGTAGTTGGTCATGTTTAGCTGGAACGAAGCAAAAGGTTTCTTTCTCGACACTGCTTAGATAAAATATTGTTATTTTTTGTCCTTTCCAAATTTCAACTAATTTCTGGTTTGAAGTTACTAAGTCACATGCCTGAGAAATGAGGTTATTGTAGTCTGTTTTTATATTCTCTAATTAGTTTATTTATTTAGGTGTGGGGAGAGTTTCAGTTTTTTAGTTGAAAATTTTATCTGCATATAATCTCTGAATAGTATTAGATTACAGGGGAAAAAACCCACCAACTCTGCTGTTCCCTTCCCATGCCCCCCAAAAAACAACCTTCTTATCTTTCAAAATTCCTTATGTAACCCTCTTTCAAATCAGATTTTCTGAATGCTAGGTACTGTTTTTATGGTGGCATTGGGCTACTTTGAACAGGGCTTGTGCATTTCCTATCTGCCACCCCTTCTCTGACTCGCACCAAGGCCATGAATCTTTGCAACTGGATGCACATCTGCCTCAAGTGGGCATATTCAAAGCATTGATGAAAACTTCTGTGGTGTGACATTTTCAGGAAAGCTAAAATCCCCTCAGTCCCTTAGTCATTACAAACTTTTTTTTCACCTTTTTACTATAAGCACATTCTATGCTAGGTTCTCAGTATAAGAAAGTGAACAGCACTGGCAACTTGACCTTAGGTAGAAGATAGGACAATAATGAGTGCAGTGATTTTTTTTTTTTTTTTTCCTTAAGTGACCACTTCGCCTCTACTCTGCTCTTACAATTGTCTCTTCATGGTGGCAGGAACACTGGAGAAAATCTGTTTAATTTTCTACCCTTTTTAATAATAAAAGAATCTTTTCTTTTCTTTCTTTCTTTCTTTCTTTCTTTTTTTTTTTTTTTTTGGCTGCAGCCCTTCCTTTGGAGTGAGCTAAGCTTTTAAGTGCTGGTATTTGTTTGTAGGCCAAGACATTTTTGATTCCAAATGAGTAAGACCACTGTGTGTTTTAGCCAAGAGCCTCTAATTCCTGAAATTATTAAATGCAATTAGTGTATGTATATTTGTATTTTGGTGTGTATATGGTATATATACATATGTGTTATCTACTTATCTACCTAGAGATGTACTGCATATTCTAATATATATGTAAAATTGTTCTGGACATCAATTTTAGCAGGTTTGACCTATTATATGTAAACACATTTATATTAGGTAATGTATAAGCTGTGTGTGTATGTGTTCACACATAGTTTACACCTTACAGATAAATACACCAATAACAAATATTCATGAGAAGTTATACTGGTTTATTCTAATATTTTAATTCTACTATTTTATTATATGTATCCTAATATTATATATATCCAAAAGGCATACCTGTTGAAAAACTACACTGTAGTCCTGGAAACAGAAATAAGCCCCATTACTTAAACTGGATTTGAAGAGACATATTTTTTTTAATCTCTTTATTTATTTATTTATTAGAGAGAGCACAAGCAGGGGGAGCAGCAGAAGGAGAGGGAGAAGCAGGCTCCCCGTTGAGCAGGGAACCTGATGTGGGGCTCCATCCATCCCAAGACCCTGGGATCATGACCTGAACCGAAGGCAGACGCGTAACTGCCTGAGTCACCCAGGTGCCCTTGAAGAGACATTTTAATCAATGGGCACACGAAAACACTCTCCTGCTCAGTTGTGATTTTGATTCATTTAGAGGTATTTTAATAAGGACAAATAGAAGGAAAGATACTGTTTTTGTAATAATCCATGTAACTCATAGCAAGGTCATCCTTTTGCATAGTGGCAAATAGCTGTTTGTGAATCTCTTGCTTAGCAACTGCTATCAAAAAGTATAAATGAAATTGTACATGAAAACTATAAGTGAAATTTCCTGCAGAGACAAACACAGAGTTTGAAGTTAATATCATTAGCTACTCACAATATCTGACCTGGTCCGAATAGAAAGCATTCAGTGAGCTCTGTGCCTCCATGTATTTACTGATAAAATAGGATAATGTTTTCTATTTCCTAGGGTGCTTGTGAGGAACAAACACATAAAACATAAATTTATTTTAACAGGGCCTGACAGATATAAACACTCAGTAAATCTTAGCTGATTCTTTTTGTAGTGGGGTGGTGGTTTTGTTGATGTCAAATGCCACAGAAGTTCTCTCATGAGTAAAAGTAAAAGCCCCAGGCTGGCTAGCTTCCTATGTATGTGTTCTGGTTAAGAAACCTCAGCTTATAAAGAAAGCCTTCAAACAGCAATATACATGCCAGCATACAAAAAGAAGCCCCAGTCTGCTTTGATCTCTTTGATTCTGCGGTTGCAGCGCTGTTAATTACTGTAAAACATTGAGCAGTCATCTATTTTGTACCATGCTAGCTGTTAACTTTGTTACAACTCCATTCATTCCCTCCCAGAATAATAATACTGTTATTAATAATATTAATAATAATAATACTGTTATTTATGATAACACTAACAAGAGCAGCTGATATTCGGCCCTTCCTCCATGCCAGGCCCTGTTGTTAGCATTTCATTGAAATATAATTTATTATATTTCCTAATGTGGTGGATATGATTACTCCATTTTACAGATAAAAGTGAGCCTCTGTGAGGTTGAAGGACTTGCACAAGGTCACAGGATTGCAAGTGGGTGACCTGCAATTCTCTTTGAAATCTTGAGAACCAGATTCTTAGCCCTTACTTACTATTATTCCCAAGAATGGAAGAGAACCAAGACTCAGATTAGAATAAACCATTCATGTTCTCAGGGAGGTCACCACTGAGTCTAGATCCCTGCATCACTCCTTGACTTTATGTGCAGTGCCCATCCCATCACCCTGTATACTCTCATAGTTAAGATATGAAAAGCCTTGATCAATGCGTGTTAATGAATTCAAGAGCCTCATGAAAATTTCTAAGCTGAAACATTTATTTATAACAACAAAAAAGTTATTATTTGAGTAGCAAATGCTTTCTACTGATGCGCATATTTCACACACTCCCACTTCCTGTGGAAAGGGCCTTATCTCTCAGCCACCAGTTCTTCAATACCATCTGTACAAACCTTAGATAGATATAATCCTTGATGTATGTCTGTGTACCTAAAGATGTAGTGAACATTCTCTTTACCTAACGGATTAGTGTTTCAGTATATCTCAGAATAGAGAGCAATATCCTGACATGAAAACTACAACTGGGAAAAACCAGACATAGAGAAGGAGCAATAGAACTTCTTTTACCTTGGTCCCAAATCACATAGATTAAGGCAGAGAAAGCTCAAGGATTGATAGATATGACATGCTTTCCCTTTTTAGATATATATAAATTAAAAAACTGAGAGATAGGTTAGGCAAGTTGACTTAGATAAGAGCTTTGTGATTAAACTATGTCTATACCCAGACTCTCAAACTTATTTTTTTTCACCTATTTATTTCCCTTGTCTTTTTAGGATTAATTTGAAGATCAAATAAAATACTCAGTGACTGTCTACCTCATATTTCAAGCCTAGGAATATAAAAATACAGACATATTGCTCCTGTTCTTGCATATTTAAGTATGAGGGACATTTAAAAAATTCTATAGATGACAAAAAAAAAAAAAATCTAGTCTCTTTCATGTTTTTATCCCTTTGGGATTTATGATATAAGCCCATGAAGCAGAGAAGTGAAATTCAACATTGTGAATTACTCTTCAAAAAAACAAAAGGAAAGGTCAATATCCCCAAAGAAATCTTGATTTTATGAACAGACCCAAATGACTGTGCAATAATATCATCACTAATTGTTAAGATGATAGAGTCTGTAGATATTTTTGAAAGTTGAAACTATTAAATAAATTACAACTTTTGACATAAATGAAAAATATATGAAAAAAGATATATGAATAATTATAAATGATTCAGAACCATATTTCTCAGAAAGAAGCAAAAAAATAGCTTACATGTGAATTTTTAAAAGATTTGGAGTGCTTGCTGTCTACTTATTATTATAATTGAACTCTATTCAGGTCATTTGAAGAGTATGTCTAACTTTGGAAAAGTAGGGTGATTAGGAAATCTGAGTCAGATGCAGTTGTAGTGTAGTTGTGAGAACTATCAGCCTGCCTATCCAAAATTGCTTTTCTGTCTTCTGGAGTTACCTTTCAAAGAATACAAAACGAGAAGGAAAAAAATAGTACATCATGCTTCTCCTCAAGATAGTTCTTCTAGGAAAATGATTCTACCTCTGGATAATTTTAACTCAGGTGTTTTTCATTCCAAAAGTAATTTAAACCCCACAATATGAGTTTGAAGGTAAAGTTTTCCAATACACAGGCCAGCTTGCCGTTTATAACTGAACATTCAGAGCAGCTTCCACATTTTTCTAAAGAAATAGACCAAACATAGTAGCCAGTTTGTGAGATTAGTCTGCAATACCACATTCTGCTTTACGTAACTACATTTGTAAATATTGTTAATAATAGTCTATAATCTGGGACTAGGTTAAAAAAAGTGAATAAAGAATTTTATTCAATACTCAGCAAATATTTATTGAGTGTCTGCTTTGTGCCAGACACTGATCTGGATGCTTGACTTCAGTGAGCAAGAACCCTGTCTACACAAAGCATAGATTCTGGTGGAGATTCTTTTTTGGGGGGGGGGTGCGGGGGGTTGGGTGTGGAGGCAGTGTGTGTGCATGGCTAACCCTAAGTTATCTGATCAAAGGAATCCCTACTTTTCTTCTCCATCTTCTTCACCCTTCTTTTCGCCAGGGCATCCAACTCACTCATGAGATCATAAATCACTCACTGAAATCCTTACCTAGAATTGCCCTAACCCCACATCCCTCAACTGTTTTGTAGCTGGTATTAGACTCATGAGGCAATATACCCAGCCTTATACCTACTTATTCATGTCAGAAACACCTGACTCTGTTGCGGTGGTTCTATTTCACGGGCAATGTGTTAGCATAGTCAACATTATCATCTGCATCAATGGGGTCAGAGAATACTACACTCATTCCTGATCAATATCTTTGTCAAGGGATCTCCAAATAATAAAATATAAATTGCCAAGAAAAGTGGAAAAAAAATATAGGCTTGGGTAGCTTGAAAGGCATGGTGAGAGGTTAAAAAACTTGGAAACTCATCCATAGAAACCATTTTCTCCACTTCTAAAGATCCCCAAAGAAAGACAATCCTAAATCAACTTTCCCAAGGCTTAATAGCTCTTTCTCTCTTCAAGAAAGTATACTTAAGAATTAATCTAATTCCGGGGCGCCTGGGTGGCTCAGATGGTTAAGCGTCTGCCTTCGGCTCAGGTCATGATCCCAGGGTCCTGGGATTGAGCCCCACATCGGGCTCCTGGCTCAGCAGGGAGCCTGCTTCTCCCTCTCCCTCTGCCTCTCTCCCTGCTCATGCTCTCTCTCTCTCTCTGTATCTGTGTCTCAAATGAATAAATAAAATCTAAAAAAAAAAAAAAAAAGAATCTAATTCCCTTTTGTTATTGCTTAAGTTCATTTTCTTTTGTTGTCAGCATTTGTTTATTAAACCATTATACATATTTGTTCAAAGAATAATGGATATGGCATTCTTTATAATAATCCTCCTTCAAGATAAATATAAACTGAAACACCAGGACTAGCAGTGGAAAGATGTGACTTCTTTGCTTGGCGCAAATCAGGTATAAAATACTAATTATATGTGTGTGCTTAATTTCTAAGCATTTCCTTAAAATGAATTAATTTACATTATTTCTTTGTTTACTAGATGATAATGAAGAGATGGTATTTATTATCATGTAGTTTGATGTGGTTGATATTTATTGAAAATTTTACAATATGCCTGGCATTGGATCGATTGCCTTTATGTAGATTCTCTCACTTACATTCATTTTCTTCTTTAATAATTACAACCATCCTGTAAGGTGTTACCTCCCTGAAAAGGAAAAAAAAAATAAGGCTTGGAGAGATCATGCAGTTGGGTAATGCTAGCATTGGAATTTGAACTCAAAGAGTCTGATAATCAGAGCCTACACTCTTAATCACTGAAAAATAAAGTATCCATTAACAAATCATATCAGGAAATTCATTAGCCACATTAACTGTTGGCTTAGTTAGGTTTTGCCATAGGTTTGGAGGAAATAAGCTGCTGTATTGACCAGTTAACTTTATAGCACTAATCAGACACAGGCTGTCTTTTTTTTTTTTTTCTATTATATGAATATAAATGAATTTAGAATCTGTCAGTGTTGACTACTATGAACTTTTGAATGGCTTCTTAAAATACTTTAGATAGTTCTCTGGACACAGATAGCTAATTTATTCTTAAGTCAGTATGACATATGTATTTTGGAAATGTAATTATGCATGGTGTGCATTTTATAGAGGCGGGGTATGGATCTCTTTTTATCTTTATGTCAGAATGGCTTCAAGTTTATTAAGGTGATGTGATAGCAGATGCATAATATTGGGAGCTCTTCCAGTGGATTTGTCCAATGTGCCGTTCAGAGTCCAAAAAGCCATCGGACTATCAACAAGCATTCAGAACCACCTAGCCAATTTGGATGAAGTGCCTTGGGAAATGAGAGAACAGGACAAATTTTGTTCCTCATTTGTATACTTGAAAGTAAATGGAACACAAGTAATACAAGTTGAATGGATTTAGAGCCAGCAATGTTCCAAAGTTACCCAACATTATTCAAACAGTTGTTAATGTAGGCCAAGGGGGAAAAGAGAGCTTCTGCAGTTTTAGTTGTATTTTATGATTTTTCTGAGAAAATTCAGGATGTTTTCTACCTCAACTTGTTGGGATTATCTTACAAAGTTTATACCCATTGTGGCTATATAGACCATAAACAAGATCCTATATTTTAGGGAACTGTCATTCAAAATATTTAATTTCAAATACTTTAGTAGTGGGAAAACTGAAAAACCTTTATATTTAATAAACAAAGTATAATAGCCAACAACAAAAACAAAATATAAGTTTGAGTCTATACACACTTGAAATAATGAAAACTGTATGCAGATTCACTCAAATTATTTGAGTCATCTACAACCAGTGTGGGTGTGTGTATATACACAGTATTTGAGTGAAATTAGATTGGAATGGTTACTATTTAATGAGCTGATACTTGAATTTTATTTGGCTGAAAAAGCTATCTTATTTATCAAAATGCACTAAACATTGTGTTACATGTGTTGCAATTTATATGAACTGAAGACAAGTTCTAAATATTAAAATATGGGCCTGATTTCTCACTCTAATCCTCTGCCCACAGGTTGTATATAAAAATAACGATGTAAGGTTGGAATTATCTCGACTTGCCAAGCAAGGAGACCCTAAGATGAAGATCCACGGAGTGGTAGCATTTAAATGTGAGAATGTTGCAACTTTGGACCCAATCACCTTTGAAACCCCAGAGTCTTTCATCTCTTTGCCTAAATGGAATGCAAAGAAAACAGGCTCCATATCATTTGATTTCCGCACAACAGAGCCAAATGGCCTCATTTTATTTAGTCATGGCAAGCCAAGACACCAAAAAGATGCCAAGCACCCTCAGATGATAAAGGTTGACTTCTTTGCTATTGAAATGCTAGATGGCCATCTCTACCTCCTCCTGGACATGGGGTCAGGTACAATAAAAATCAAAGCCCTACAGAAGAAGGTGAATGATGGAGAATGGTATCATGTGGACTTCCAGAGAGATGGACGGTCAGGTAATTTATCATTTTTTCTATACTCTTTACCTGCTGGAACACTCCTTTCCCCACTCACCAAGGGAATTAAAACCAAGACATATTAAAGATTTTCTGCATTTCTGTCTTTAGGGTAAAGGAAATTGTTATTATTTCTGTTTCACATCATATACAAATCAGAAGGAGCTAATTAATCATAATAGTTGGGCATCAAACCCCAAATGCTCAAATGTCTTCTGGAATCACTTCTTAAATGAAGATTTATTGGATAATCAAGTGCCAAATCTTGCACAAAATTTTCTCTTGAATTTGCAAGTGACAAAATTCAGGGTTCTTGTATTCCCAATTATTGCTTATATCAATGGATGTTTGGAGGTGCCTGGAGTGGCAAATACAAAATATGAAAAAAGAAAATTCAACAATCCACATAGAAAATCCTTAGTTTAATTTTTAATCCTTAGTTTAATTTTTATCCAAGTTGGATCTGTGGTATCATAAACACTTTCATCAATGCAGTAGGATTTCAAGAACACGGGCAAAACTCTGTTGACTTCCAAATAGCTTCCCTTTCTAATGAAAGATGTTTGGAATTGAGCCAATAGGAATTCTTTCCTCTGGATTCCTTTTGCTATGCTTTTTTTCCTAGAGATATGTGTGTGTGCGTGTGCCTGTGTTGTGTATGTGTGTGCACGTGTGTGATTGGGGAAAGGTGGGGGCATTGTAGGGAAGGTCTGAAGAAATAATATTTACTTACTTTGAAATTTGAAATTGGATTAGGGGGCTTAGGGAATTGACTAGCATTAGGTTTGTGGGGACAAGGATCATCCAGGCAGAGGGAATAGCATTTGTAGAAACCCAGAAAGTGAGAGAGAGACAGAGAGAAGTAGAGAAAGAGGGAGAGAGAGAGAGGGAGAGAGGGAAGCAACTTATTTTAGGTATATTAACTATATATTATGTCTTTTTTACTTTCTTGACCTTGTGCTCCCACACTCTGATTGTTCCTCTCACTTACAAGTCAAATTAGCTTCTTATAATAGAAGACAACTGAATTTAGACCTAAATACTCTCCTCCCTTCCCTCCCTACACTCCCTTATTTACTTATATACCATACCGTGCACTCTGGATTTTCCACTAAATAGCGATGTAAGCTTGCCCAAGGCATTTTTTGTGGGTCTGAATTTCTTCCTTTGTGAAACATATTGGGAAGGACCCAGTATTGACTGGCTCCCAGACCTGATGAAGGGGTATCAACAGTGATGGGATCTAGGATTCTACATTTTTGCAAAGCTTTCCAGCCAATGATCAGCACAGACCAGAAAACACCTAGTGCTTCTTTCAGATCCAGTCATCTGTGATCACCATTCTATTTTAGGAGGGCCGTGCTGCAGTCCTGGGGTGAGTGCTTCTTTCATAGACCCTCTTGTCACTTGTGTCCTCCAAGCTTCCCTCAGCAAAACTGTGTCTTATTTCACTCTTAGTCATGCCTTGTTTTCCTGCTCATCAATCAAAAAGATTGTGATTGACATCCTACAAATATTTTTTCTCTCTTTTTGCCCAATAAAATAAAGACATGGAATGAATGGGAATTGGGAGGGAGCCAGAGGTGAAGGCGGAAAACTGAAGGAAGGTCAGAACCCATTGCTCTGATCCTCAGATATCTCGGAGACGATTTCTGATTCATCCCCCTCTGGAAACTCGGTCTCCCTCTGTTCTTTCGTTTCCCTGAAATCTTCCACAGGGAAGATCAGTTACCAGTCTGTGCTATCCATACTTCTTTTACCAGTTCTATTATCTTAGGCGACTGAGGGTAGACGACAATTTTTTTTTTTTCCATGCTGCATTATACTGATTCCATTAGAAATTGGATTCCTCTTTGTGTTTTGGGTTTTTTTTCTGACTTAAGCTGAGAAGTGTACATTGAGGGGAATACAGAAATATAGCAATAGAGTACCTCCCTTTCACTTCCTCCAGCCTGTTTCTACCAGAGTTAGCAGAGTTGATTGTCTACTTAGGAACTTCCAAACAGAAGTCTTAAAAAAGAGGAATGGAGCATGGACTGATCTTGTGCTTTGAAAGATTAACTTCTGGATGATACAGTTTAACTTAAAATACACCTAGAATAAAATTTTTTTTTAATATTTTATTTATTTGTTTGACAGAGACAGACACAGCGAGAGAGGGAACACAAGCAGGGGGAGTGGGAGAGGGAGAAGCAGGCTCCCCGCAGAGCAGGGAGCCCGATGCGGGGCTCGATCCCAGGACCCTGGGATCATGACCTGAGCCGAAGGCAGTCGCTTAACCAACTGAGCCACCCAGGCGCCCTAGAATAAAATTTTTAAATTACTCTCAAGTATGTATGTACATGTTAGACTTCATAATAATTTATTTTTATTTGTTTATTTATTTATTGAGAGACATAGAGAGCACAAGTATAATCCAGGGGAGGGGCAAAGGGAGAAAATCTCAAGCAGGTTCCACACTGAACCCGATGTGCGGCTTGATCTCATGACCCTGAGATCATGACCTGAGTCTAATCAAGAGTCAGACACTTAACCGACTGAGCCACCCAGGCATTTCAGACTTCATAATAATTTAAAACATAACTGATTAGATTAAGTGGACATCTGTTTTTTTAAAAGATTTTTATTTATTTATTTGAGAGAGAGAGAGAATGCAGGAGCATGAGTGTAGGGAGGAACAGAGGGAGATGGAGAGGGAGTAGCAGACTCCCCACTGAGCAGGAATCCCAAGGATCATGACCTGAGCTGAAGGCAGACACCTAACCAACTGAGCCACCCAGTAGCCCCATTAAGTGGAAATCTTTTGGAAGTTCAGAGGGGCAAAAATTACCATACTTCAGATCATTTGTATTTCATTCACCTCTAACTATATGAAGAAATACAGGGTTAATGTCAAAATTTAATAAAGGCAAACAATGTACAAAGGAAAACAAAACCAGCCATTATTCATTTGAGAATGGTAATTTATTCTAGTCTTAAGTGTTGATGTGGTCTAATTAGTTTCCCAAGTTCCTTGGATGACCTATTACAGTAAGAATTGGATAAATGCCTTAATCCAGGCCAATTAAAATCCACTTTTTTTTCTTTAAGTTCTTTAATTCTTCCAAATTGTCAATAGTTTATTAACTGACCTATTTGTGCCCTCATTGGAAAAAAGTCAAAAGCAGAGAATATCTGTGTTAACTTAGAAAGTTCAGTGCTGGATGGAAAGATGAGAGGGATGCCTTAAGACAGTATAATTTACATTAAGAAAGAAAATAAGAGATTTTTGTTGGAATCCAAAGGAAAGATTAAGTTAGTATGTTCAGTGATGTGCAGCTAGTAAAGTACTTTTATGTGATTACAATTTCAGATTAGTGAATTGAGACAAACAGTGTAAAAACTAAAGCTCATTCACTACACCAAGTTCTGCCCTTTACTAAACTGAAAGAAAAGAGAGCTCATTTTATGTTGGCCTAGCTCAAGGGAATTTAATGTAATGTTAATAACTGCAGCTGTTAATATTTTATATATAGTATTTTAATTAAGTTCTATATTTGCACACTGCATTGGTTTGTTATAAAGCAGCCTTTTAAAAATTGAATGAATAACTCTACTAGCTTTTAATTTACCTAAAGGATATTTCTGAGTTAGGTTGGTCAAATACTAAGATTTATAGCTCGATTAAAACTAAGAAACAGAGAATTAATTCATTTTATCCATTTTTCACACCAGTTATATTCAGAGGCTCTATGAAAATTAGTCTTAATATAACGTGGGAAAATGATACTTCTATGACAAGAGGTCAGTGTGGGCTGCCTTCTGACTCATGGATGATGAAGGTTGCCTGGGATACTCTTCAGCTGAATATTTAAAAATATTTAATGAGTTATTTTCTCTGGTATTAATGTAGAGGGAGCTTAGGGCTGAGAATTATTCTTTCTGCTATTGACCATTCTAAAGTTAGTAGGAATAAAGCCATGGCCATTAATTTGATGCCAGTAACTACTGGTTACCTTGGTCAGAGGTAGGGTTAAAACCAGATTTGGTGGACACACTGAATTTTTAATATTCCCTCAACAATTTATAAAAGAAACCTATGAATGAAAGGAAATGTCTTATTTATGTTTATACCTACAGGTCCTGGTACTTTCTTGCACAATAGCAGTTATTTAATAAATATTTGGTACAAGGAAAAATAAAGAATAAAAATATGTGAATGTCTCAGTTCCAACCCACCCCTAATATTCTAAAAATAGTAGTATCATATTTACATTTGAAGAGTAATAGCACTCTTTTTGTTGTAATGCAAGTTTTTAAGGAATTTACCTTACTTCCTGAAAGCAGTTTACACAATATAAGTTAACAGATGCTGCCCTTTTTTATGAAAACAAAGCCATCCTCCAAGCCCAGGTGTCCCCCCAAAAAAATTGCAATGAGGAAGTTACATAATTGTTAGAGACTGTGGTAAGCCTGGTACAAAAATGACCAGCTCTTATGAGAACAGGACTGCTATCTTTGCTTGTTTATGAGATCGCTTTATCATTTAGCAAACCTGTAGGTAGAAGGAAAATTAAGGGAAGGTGTTCACTCCTTTCTGAGGACTGGGATATGCCGCCACACAGTAAGCATGCTAATGACAGGGAAGATAGTCACCTGCACTGCCCATCTTTCTGGCAATTTGCCCTTCAGTACTTTATTCACTAAAAGGTGGATGTATGACCCCCTTGTGTGGTGAGAAATATTGCCATCAGATGAATTTCTAGAACTTCATTGTCAGCACAAGTAATTGTATTGGGTTGTACCTCCCTTCTTCCATTCTCTGACATGGGAAAGAGACATTTCATTTCCACTTTGACTGCTACTGTTGGCCACAGCTGCTGTCTTGGTACAGTGTAGCTTCTTCCATTGCCTGAGTAGTCTGTGACCAGTGACATGGGCCTGGTAGGCTGAGCCATGAATGGCCTTTTCAGATCCTGGGCTAGACTGGCAAAGGAGGAACCATACAAGGTACCGAGTCAGAGTGTGTGATTTGAGTGCTGCACAAAGTGAGTATCTTCCATGGATAGCTTAGCTACTTAACAGAGCAAAACCTCTAAGCTGCTGAGTTAATAAATATGATCGAAGAGGCTCATTACTCTGCAAATTTTGCAGGACTTAGAGCTGAACGCTCCCTTACCAACCCCTCTTCCCTTTCCAGAGTTCCCCTTTCCCTCGCTTTTGCCCCCAAACTTAACACAAAATAACTGTGTCCAGGTATTTAGCTAAAATGAGAATTGTACTAAAATTAGGATGAGGTTAATGACTGTTTTCTTGGAGCATGAGTATTGTGTAAATTTGCGTTAAGCTCTTTGGCTCAGTCAAGGGTATCCTCTCAAGTATTTTTATAGCAAACTTCCAGTAATTTTTTTTTTTTTTTTGCAAACCGTCATTACACATTGAAACCAAAGAGAAAACTCATTATTATTGTCAAATTCTGCTTGTGTACAGCAAGGCACAGCAGATTGTATCAGTGGTTATTCATGGGTAAGCCTACATTTAACAGCTAAGAAACCATTGAGATTGAATTGAAGTCATAGAGTTCCAGTTTAAGAACTAGAAATTATAGTGGGAAAGGCACAAGGCTCTCTCCAGAGCACATAATTAGAGGTTTATAGTAATCACTGTTTGATGTGAACAGCACTTTCTAGCTATCTATTACCAGCACTGATTTCTGTGTATACCATTCATGAATCACCACACTTAAACATTTCTACTTGAACAACCATTAGACGATTTCTCTGTTTAGGTCTTGATTTAAACTTGCTCTTTGACTATAAACATTCCTCCCATGCCTCTACCTACTAGCTCGTTGCCAACACTGAAATAGTTTTAAGTAAATTTATAATATTGTTTTATATGCATGTCTCTAAACCACTACACATCAGTGGTAAAACTGAAGCACTTTATCAATAATTTATTAATTATTTGACTATCCCAATGACTGACTAGACGGAGTCAATTTTGCATAAATTTGTTACATTAAATTTTATTAAACCAATGCTTCTATTTATTTCTTTATTTTGAACATATTTAAAAAGAAAAAAGTCATCTATTTTCTTTCCCCCAAAACAGATTTTCAGCTTTTTTTTTTTTTTCACTTTGTACATTTTCTTCCAGGCTCTGTTAACATGTATATATATATTTTAAATATAACATATGTACTTACTATATAATAAACATAATTCTTCATTGTAAGTCTGATTATAGTAGACGGGTATAATTGACCAGTTATAGAGATATGAGTACTCAGGTTCTTGTTACCAATTAAATTTCCCATCACAAGTGAATAAACATTTGGATTGTAAGCTGGCATCTCATACTGGCCGAGCTACACAGGAAGCATTCCATATCCTGTGACAGTTAATAGCTTATACAGAATTAATAACTCGGCATTCTTATTTTATTAGGCGGTCTTACGGGCTTGGTAAATCAGTCAAACCTTGAGAGATGGAACCTGCTCTCAGTCTACCAAATCTCCTTTCTGGGCTTACCAGTTTATAGGGCAGACCTTGGACTATGGTGTCAGTTGCATCCTGAGGAAATAGGCCACACCCAGCAGCCGTGACTCTCATTGTGGAGTGCCGAGTAGAAATCTGTATAAATCCTTTTTTTTTTTTTTAAAAGATTTTATTTATTTATTTGACAGAGAGAGACACAGCGAGATAGGGAGCACAAGCAGGGGTAGTGGGAGAGGGAGAAGCAGGCTTCCTGCAGAGCAGGGAGCCCGATGCGGGGTTCGATCCTAGGACCCTGGGACCATGACCTGAGCTGAAGGCAGACGCTTAACGACTGAGCCACCCAGGTGCCCCTGAGCCACTCAGGCACCCCGAAATCTGTATAAATTCTTCAGAATAGTATTTTAATTTTAATATTTTAATTATAAAATATGCCACTTGATTGATGTTTATAACTATCCAACATTGTATATGATAATCTTAAAAATTTGTATGTATACATATTGCTATGAGTGTGTATGTGTGTTTGTATATGTGCATGTGCTTAACACATGGCATGTATGTAACATATAAACATGTGCTATTGGTGAAAATGTTGAGGCATTTCGAAAGGTCCGAAGAGTTTCCCCGTGCCACACACCTCCCTCACCAATTCATTCCCTCCTTCACAGGTAACCATGTATTTCCACGTATTTTCCTTTGTATCAATATAGCTATACATATGTTTACACTTATAAAATAAATGTAGAGCTTTTATTTACATGAACAAGACCATTCTTCACCAATTGTCAGGTAACTTAAAAAACCTACTGAAAGCTTTTCCTCTGCCATTATTTGTAATGGCAATCATGTATCCCTGAGTTTGAACATATCAGAATTTAGTCATTTCTCTATTGATGGACATTTAACTTTTTACTTTTAAAAAATTTCACTGTTTTAAACTAATTTATAAAGAAAATTTTCATGTTAGGTCTTTATGCATGTTGATCAGAATTTTTATAGCATAGATTCTGAGAACTGGAATTGCTGGGTGAAATGCATTTTTAATTTTGAAAGCTAATGATAGGTCATTTTGCTAATAGGCCACTTCAATTTCCACTTGACCATAGAACATGATGTGCTCTTTTCCCCCTCTTCTTTCCCTTTACAAGATATTATCAAACTTTTAAATTTTTCCAAGATTTATTTCTTCATATGCTGGCTTAATTCCTGATATTCCTGACTCATGGGTGGATCCAAGTAAGGAGAAAACACATAGGAATAAGCATAAAACAGAATATTAAAATTTTATTTTTCTTTGCTTTTAAATAAACTTTATTTCAGTCCCTATTATAAATCTAACATGTGACATTGTGTTTTTGAAAGACCTGGGGTGGCTTAGTGGGTTAAGCTTCTGCCACCTGGGTGGCTTAGTGGGTTAAGCTTCTGCCTTTGGGTCAGGTCATGATCCCGGGATCCTGGGATCAAGCCCCTAATCGGGCTCCCTGCTCAGAAGGGAATCTGCTTCTCCATCTCCCTCTCCTTCTGCCCTTCCCCCCACCCGTACTCACTCTCTTGTCTCTCAAATACATAAATAAAATCTTAAAAAAAAAAAAAGATGCAAAACTAAAAAGAAAGAAACTATCCACTCATAATCCCAAAATACCATTGTCAATATTATGGTTCCTTTTTTTTACTATTTTGTTGGACTTCTGTATTTTACATTTTGCATCATACTATATAATCAATGTTTCATTCTACTTTTAGCACTTATATTATGTCTTGTTACTGAGTTTAAATTTGTTGATAGAATATGAATTTGGGGGCACCTGGGTGGAAGGATTGGTTAAGTGTCCACCTCTTGGTTTCAGCTCAGGTCCTGATTTCAGGGTCATGAGATTGAGCTCCACGTCTGACTCCACAGTCAGTGTGGAGTCTGCTTGAGATTCTCTCTCCCTCTGCCCCTCTCCCTTCACTCTCTCTCTCTCTCAAATAAATAAAATAAAATCTTTAAAAAAAAAGAATATGAATTTGACAAATTTTTAAGTTTTTGGAATCTGATTCTCTTCTGCAATGAAAAAGTGAAACAGAATTATAAAAAAAATAAAATTTGGGGGCGCCTGGGTGGCTCAGTCATTAAGCATCTGCCTTCGGCTCAGGTCATGACCCCAGGGTCCTGGGATCGAGCCCCGCATTGGGCTCCCTGCTTAGTGGGAAGCCTGCTTCTCCCTCTCCCACTCCCCCTGCTTGTGTTCCCTCTCTCGCTGTGTCTCTCTCTGTCAAATAAATAAATAAAATCTTTAAAAAAAAGAAAAAAAAATTTATATGTAACTAAAATTTAAGTGGCAATTTCAGAAAACTTTTTTCAAAAAAGAACCTTAGTTTCCCAGATATGGAAACTGTACTGGCAATTTGGAAAGAGATATCAAGAAACAATATGCATTAAATGTTGAGCGTTTCTTGTAGCAATGAACACAAAAAGTTTGTGGTTTCATCCATCATGAACAAGAGTGTTTTAAATGAACCCTGCTTCTTTTCTCCAAGCATCACAGAAAGTCTGGGACACAGTGGAATGAATTTTCAGTAAGAAAAGTTACTTATTAAAAATAGTGGTGATAAAAGTATGTAAATTGATTCAGTAGGAAGAATTTGTAAAATGCTTTAACTTAAAAGGAAATACTCTTGTAGACATCCACAGTGAATCAGAAGGAAAACACTCTGGTCTCTTGAAAAAGCTGTTTACTCTGTTCAGTGTTGACAAAATGTATCCAAAAAAGCTCTTTCTGTTAAGAAGTGAAGGAAGAAGGCAAACTGCATGTCAAAGCATTTGATCATATTTCATTTGGGAATGTTACAGTTTTGCTTGTGTACCCAGTTGATCTGAGCATATCAACAAACATAGTATTAGCTGCTGACAGTGTTTTGTATTGAACACATCCATTTGTAAAAATAGAAGAAATACTATATTCACATTTTCAGTGCTTTTCTCTATTAAAAAAAATACGGCAAAAGAAAAAAAAAAAGAACCTTAGTGATAACCAGTCAATTCCTTTATCTTTTGTAAGAGCCACATTGAGTCCTAGTGAATCCAGTATTTGGCTCAGCTTGCTAGCTAGTTAGTTGCAAAAGCTAGAGCCTGGAAGTTGGTTTCCCTGACCTGGCAAAAGCATTCTTATTATAGCACACAATTTTCTACCTCCCATTTCCTGGTCACTTAAACTTTTGTAGTAATTAAAACCCAATTACCTTATTTTAAATCTCCCCTCCACTCTATGCTTCTTCTCACTCTGAAAACTACTCTGGAAGCAGAAAGGCCAAGAAAAATTACATATTAAAAAAAAAAAAAAAAAAAAAAAAACAGTAGAAACGAACCAGTTATAAATACCAACAAAATGGGAAAGATGATTTCCATTTTTATAAACTAAGAACTGTTTTCAACAGTTTTTCACTTTAATGTATACTTTTACATAAAGCATGGATTCATTAGTTATGCTTCTTGAATATTCTTAAATAATTATTACTTTGTCTATTTGTCACCTTTGTTTTACCCTTTGCATATGCAATGAAAACGACCAGGTTTAAACATAAATATATGTTAGTGTGATTTCTTTTTTTTTTTTTTTAAGATTTTATTCATTTATTTGACAGACAGAGAGCACAAGCAGGGGGAGCGGCAGAGGGAGGAGCAGACTCACCACTGAGTAGTGAGCCCAGTGTGGGGCTCGATCCCAGGACCCTGGGATCATGACCTGAGCTGAAGGCAGATGCTTAATCGACTGAGCCACCCAGGCACCCCTGTTAGTGTGATTTCTATGTTAAGATTACAAAAGTTATATGTACAGAAATATATTGGTTTTTTAGCTGAAATTTTATTTCTTTAAGGGCAAAATAACATAGGAAGGTGTTTTAGATTCTTAAATATTGAAGCATGAAACACTGATCCAAATAGGACCACCATCTACAGATTTTTACAGCTCAAATATAGCAATGTTTACATAAAGTATTTAATTTACCAAAAACTTCAAAGGTAATTATAGTGAAAGAAGGTAGAATGTATGAAATAATCAAGCTATTCCAAAGACAATACATATATAGTTGTAGTTCTTGGAATTAGATAGAGGGATAAACCAATAATATACTTAGATTTTTGTTTTCTCTTAAAAATTATTTACATCTGGTCCTATCTCAACCTTTAGAAAATTCTCATTTTCTATTGATATATACAGCTGTAGCAACTACTCAATTGTCTCTAATTATCAAAAACAACAAGGTTTAAGTATTCATTTCATATTTTCTTGGTAACCACTGCTTTTATAACTCAATTGTAAAGAATAGGCACTTGGGACCTTAATATTGAAATTTCACTGTCCTCATATATATGTGTTAAATTGGTGTAAATGAATTCAGTGATTCTGTGATGAGTCTTTTGCTTGTGTAAAAATGTCCTTTGATTCGTATCAATAATAAAATCATTAAGGAATTTGGGGTTTGAATCCCTTACCAGAAATGTGTACATTTCAGGACATTTGCACATATGTAGGCTAAATATTATATCAATAGAAATATAATATAAACATAAATATAAATATAATATAATATAATGTAAATACGAGCTTGGCTCATATTTAAATACAGTTTTATTTTGTGAATCTTCAGAATATAAAAATCATTGTTTCCATTCCCACTTAAATTAAGTTCTACTCTTTTCCTTTTTTTGACGGATTTTTTACAAAGATACTCTAAAATGTAAGTGCATCTAGATTGCTAAAGCTTGTAGAGAAGATAGTAGTTGCTTTTCAGTCACAGTTGTCTCATTCTATTATATTTGTTTGCAAAATATTTGTTCTAAAGATTTTTATTGAGAGAGAGAGAGAGAGTGAGAGACAGCATGAGAGGGGGGAGGGTCAGAGGGAGAAGCAGACTCCCCGCTGAGGAGGGAGCCCAATGAGGGACTTGATCCTGGGACCCCGGGATCATGACCTGAGCCGAAGGCAGTTGCTTAACCAACTGAGCCACCCGGGTGCCCTGCAAAATATTTTAGTGAATGATATCTGATATATGCATATGCTCAGCATACCTCCTTACCTTGAATCCAGGGCTAAATTAAAGTTCTAGTTCTTCTTGGATTGTATTGGAGTTGAGGTTAGTATTACATTGCTTTTGCTTTCTCTCTGATCTTGCATTGCTTCTTCCCATGAGAACTCTAAAATTATCTCACAAAGGGACAATGAGGAGCAATGGGAAAAACATCTTATCCTTTATGACAGTAACCTCTCAAGTCTGTGGTTTTTGAACTGTGGGTTACAGCCTGTTAATCAGTCCTGAAATCAATTTGGTGGGGGATGTCCAGCATCTGTATTAATAAAATTGTGTAAGAAAAAGATATCAGAATGCCTCAGAAGTAATAGAGCTAAATATCTTTCTGTTAAACTTTTGTTTCACCATGTGTGTGGGCGGGGGCGGGGGGGGGGGCGTGCATGCGTGTGTGCCCTAGACTGTATAAAAAGTGTGGATTAAATTAGGTTAGGATTAATCAGAAAACTATGGTCTAATCACAGAGTTATAGTGAATATATTACTCTGGCCACAACAAACACATTCATAAAAACATACTGGAGTTTTCTTACAATTTGTTCAAAGTAGGCACCAACACACCATAAATAAAAATTAGGATACCCAGTCACTCCATCCTCACTGTCACACGGTTTATGGGTGACTGTGTGAAATTCCTGGCCCAATGAGGACACCATGACTATGGAAACTTACATAGCGTACTGAGCGAGCAAACTCTGTGGAAGAGAGGAGAGCGCAGGTGTGATCCAGCCACAGAATTCCTCATCTTGGGAACCCTCCAAACACCTCTTAGTGCAGACTTCTAACATAACGTGTACACCAAGTGTTTTGTTTTGTTTTTTTTCCTCCTGAGCTGAATCAGGCTTGTTCCACGAGTAAGAAGGCATATGGGAAAATTACATATTTTTTAAAAAACAAATCCCCACTCTTGTAAAACTTTGTCATTGTTCACTTACTCCGTGTCTCCTAACAGTTGTCCCTCAATATCATATATTCATTTCTAAGAAGTCTTTTTGAACAAATTAGAAAACAGGATGTGGCACTCATCACATTTCTGTCTTAAAAACAGAAATCATTGTGTTCATTCCATACAACTTTTGCTTAGAATACATATATATATATTATATATATATGTATATATATACATATAATATATATATCTCCACCGTTCCTTTTGTCATTAATACTCTTTCTCATCATTTTCTAACTTCCATTAACTGCTGCAGAGGACAGGGATCATCTTTTAACTCACTTTTTTTTTTTTTTAAAGATTTTATTTATTTATTTGACAGAGAGAGACACAGCGAGAGAGGGACACAAGCAGGGGGAGTGGGAGAGGGAGAAGCAGGCTCCCCGCTGAGCAGGGAGCCCGATGTGGGACTTGATCCCAGGACCCTGGGACCACAACCTGAGCCAAAGGCAGACGGTTAACCAACTAGGCCACCCAGGCGTCCCCATCTTTTAACTCACTTCTTAAAGCATTTTGGACAGTTAAAAATGCTTGTAATGAAATTCTAGTAGGAAGAGAAAAATGACACCATTCTATCTCAAAATCATATATTTCATTTCCCCCAAATTATATTTTTTCATATTTTTTCTAAGTAGGATTTTATGTACGTATATGTTCCTAAATGAGTTTTCTTCCAGACACTTGCACAAATGTGACCTGTAAAAGTGAATACATTGTCCTTTTGCCTTTTTGCTGCCTCCCTCCAAAATCCCTGTTATGCTCCCCTCTTGGAAGGCCAAAATAGCAATGCCTTTGAGTGTTTCTCCCCTGGGAGCTTTTTGCATTTCTTTCTGTGGAAGTCTAGAGAGACAAATATCCCCTTAATGACTTGGCTGCCTGTGCAGTCTCTGTCACTGGCGTCCATGGCCTTCTCTTACACAAAAACAGATCCCATTACGCTGCCCGTCTTGAGAAGTGCCCCTTCTTGCTGGGGTTTGGAATGCTCCTGGGAACAGTGCAGAGGCCAGTGGCCCTGCATCCTTAGTTAGATGCATGTTTGACATTCATCCCAGGCTGTATTTTCACCTGGGGATGGACTTTAGGTATTCTGTGAAACCGCTAAAATGCATCTTCCTACCTATCCTCTATCCCACACTAGACTCTCTTTCTGTCCCTACCTCTGTACCTCATCTTCTGTCTCCTGGCCTCCCTTGTACGTCTGCCCCCCAAGTCCCTGAAGCTCTCTGTCGGCACCTAGCATGGCACCAGACATTTCTAATCTACTTTCTCTCTCAATACCCTACCTATTCTGCTTTATGGTCTAGACCTGAAAAATAAATCTGGGACAATCTCGTAAGGTATAGTGGGGTGTCCTTTTCAGGTACATTATTTTCATTTTTACATATATCCTTCTGGAGATAGAACCTGGGTGGAATTTTGAGTAATCTGGTGGTACATGATCGAAGTTTTAATCAAAAACTGCCTTCTGCCTTTCATTTTTTCTTCATTTAATGGTTCCCACAAATATTTTTCTGTGACTCTCAATTAATCCCATGTGAATGTCTACCTTTTCATCCTTTGCTTAAAACCAGGGTTCCTGTATATTTGTAAACTAATAGAATTATTCTCCTATTACATTTGAAGTGAGCAGGAAAAATTTGCCAATTTAGATGACTAACTAGTTGGTATTAATGGGTTAGCCTGGTGATGGGTATTAAAGAGGGCATGTTCTGCATGGAGCACTGGGTGTTATGCACAAACAATGAATCATGGAACACTTCATCTAGAACTAATGATGTAATGTATAGGGGATTAACATAACAATAAAATTTTTTAAAAAAAATTTAAAAAAGTAAACAGCCAGTTTGACTTGGTTCTTGTGATGAATCATGATACACAACATTTATGCAGTGCTTATTATAAGCCAGATACTTTATTAATATCATTTTATTTAGCACTCAGAGCAACCATGAGAGGTATGTCATATTACTATATCCATATTACGGATGAGTAGACCAAGACCATAGAGCTTATCAATAGATTGATACAGTTAAGAGTGGTAAAGTCAGGGACACCTGGGTGGCTCAGTTGTTAAGCGTCTGCCTTCGGCTCAGGTCATGATCCCAGGGTCCTGGGATTGAGCCCCGCATCGGGCTCCCTGCTCGGCGGGAAGCCTGCTTCTCCCTCTCCCACTCCCCCTGCTTGTGTTCCCTCTCTCGCTGTGTCTCTCTCTGTCAAATAAATCTTAAAAAAAAAAAAAGTGGTAAAGTCAAGTTTTGACATAGATGATCTGTCAAACTACTGTGTTCCATAAAATCAATCAAGTCAGTTGAAGGTGAGAGCATGCAACATTTTTTTTTTTTTTTTTTAGTTTGCAGATGCACACCAGCTTTGAAAATGAGCACTCACCAATCATGAATCTGACTTTATTCCAAAGGGTAGTATATAATGTCAACTTCTCCTTCTTTCTCTTTCTTTCCTGACTGAACTGTTGGAGAGTGATATAGAATGCTGATTTCTCTTTCTTTCCCTCCTTTTTTTTTTAATCTTCCTTTTTTTCTTTTCTTTACTAAACTGTGAAGGCTGACAAACACTCTTGGTTGGCCGCCCACTTTGGTTTTTGCTCCCCTGGGAAGGATAAGTAAGGTACCTGAGGACCCAAAAGAAGAATCAGAGCTGTCTGCCCTCAAGCAGTGTCCCCCTAGGCAGATGAAAGGGAGAAAGTGTGCTTTTTCGAGCATGTTGCCCTCCGTAAAGACCCGTGTGTTCTCTTGTCTCTGCAACAGGTACCATTTCTGTCAACACCCTGCGCACACCCTACACGGCACCTGGCGAGAGCGAGATTCTGGACCTGGATGATGAGCTGTACCTGGGGGGCTTGCCGGAAAACAAGGCTGGCCTCATTTTCCCCACCGAGGTGTGGACTGCCCTGCTCAACTACGGCTACGTGGGCTGCATTAGAGATTTGTTCATTGACGGCCAGAGCAAAGATATCCGGCAGATGGCTGAAATTCAAAGTACTGCTGGAGTGAAGCCCTCCTGCTCAAGGGAAACAGCAAAACCGTGCCTTAGCAACCCTTGCAAAAACAATGGCATGTGCAGGGATGGGTGGAACAGATATGTCTGTGATTGTTCCGGAACAGGCTACCTTGGCAGGTCCTGCGAGAGAGGTAGGATTCCAAAACCCAAGCAGCTGACTCCCCTGAGACAAAAACGAGTATTAAATGTTGACCTCAGACTTTGAACTCACCATGGGAGCGTAATGCATGCTCTGCTGAGGTAAACGCCTGCAGGCCTAGCAGCCACGCCGGGCATACTACTGATGAGCCCTCCATGATTTTCAGAGGGGCTGATTCTGGGAAGACACAGAGTTTGAAGTATATTGCAAGAAGAAATATTTGAGTCTTCCGTATCTTTTAGAGTCTGGGCCTAAGATGTATGATCAATAGCAACCGCTGTTTCTTTTGCCCAGTTTTTAATTTCAGGACCCTAGAGAGTAAAGAAGGTATGAATTAGAGATATTTATGGCATCCAGTGATAATATCCAGGGCCAGAAAAAGAGCATGTGAGGCAACTTCCCTAACACTGTGGCGTGAGACTTAAGTTAGCCTGTTCACTTCACTTCGGGCCCCTTCCCCAAGTTTGAAATTTAGAAAGTAAGATGACTTTCAGTCATCTGATTTACACCGGCAGTTTCAGAAGTGCACCCTAATTTCAAGGACACTTACCTTTGCCTAGGACCTGAGTGATCACAGAGGATGTATAAGCTCTATTGTATTAAGGCTCGGTGTGTCTGCTGAGCCTCTGAGTAGCTGCCTCCCTTTCTTCTCTAGTAGGAAGCATAGCCACATTTCTTTTTTCTTTTCCTCTCCCATTAGAAGGAGAAGAATAAGGATTAGAGGAAGAATGAAGAGTGAAGACAAACCACTGTTTGTCTGCAGACTAAAGGGGGAACAGCAGAGAAACAAAGTCCTCCCGTCGACTTAGCAGTGTCAGATGAATGCTTTAGTCACTATACCCATTGCCACTCATTTTCAACAATGGAATGAAAACATCAATATGGAAAACTATTGATGAGTTGTTCTGTTCTCCTCTCATCCTTCAAATAACATCGGTGCATTAGACATTTAGCCTGAAAGCACCTGGCATGTATTGTTTAAACCATGTACATTTAGTCTTCTTTCCGCCTTCCATCCTGAAATAGTTTAATTTGTTTAAGCTCACACTGCCTAGAGAACAAAGTGATTTTCTAGAATCCAAAGTTGAGATGTGACTTCGGTTATTTGTCTTAGTAAAGAGGTCCAGCTTATCAGTTCTATTATTAACATTAATCAACATAAAAATAATAATAATTTAATAATCTAATAGTGATCTTAAATTACCAACCAAAATACTGCCCTGTTCTGCATTATACAGCTGGCTAGGTCAATAGATGGGTAAGTATTTTAATCACCTAGATCCATTCATTCTCCTAGTACCGAATTGCAATTCCTATCAAGGGTCATTAGAGGCTAGCTGTTTCTGTGTAGTTTCACTTGTAAGGTGTATATGCTCTGTGAATTCCCTCTTCTCATTTCCCCCTCTAATTTCAGTTTATTTGTTTCAATAGTTTGGTCTTTAGAAACTGGCAAAAGGGGCCAACAACAACCACCAAAAAGGCAACCAAGTTTGTAAGATATATTACAAGTTAGACATAATGGGAGATTCACAGACCTGTAGGATTTAAGCTGCTGTTTTCTCTTTAATCACTCAGAGAGCTGCCAGTTAGTCGGATGCCTCCTGCTTATGTGAAGCTAGAAAAGGATGTAACCCAACTGTCACAGATTACAAAAGCCTTCAGTTAAATATGCGTGGTGCACCACCCTGTGGCAAGATCCCGTTACTACATATGGCAGAAATAGAAATTGTCAAGCTTCTTGAGCCAGAATGAGGGAAAAGGAATATTTATATTTTGCAATAATTAGAAGGAGGGGTGGCAAGCATATGTAGATTTGCAAATGAGAATTTAATAGCAAGCTTCATCACTGCGATTCGGCGTACATTTTCATCTGACAGGTAGCTAGAAAATTATGCAGATTTCTTTGTCTCCAGGTTCGTTGTGTGTTGAGGAAAAAAATGGTCATTTTTGTGTGATTTTTGTTTCCGGACTACCCAGCGTATTGTTAGAAGTCTTTGTTTTTCAGAATTAATTTTCTTGCTCACATTATGGTATCTCCTGAGAACAGTGGTGATGTGGGATGCTTGTCATGCTCAATACCACAGAATTTGGCTTCTGTCCAGTTCCCAGCTATGCCCTAGTTCAGTCAACATAAGATCTGCCCAACCCTTGGGGTTTCCAATTCAAAAGAAAGAGCTATGACTGTGGTTCTTCTCCAGATACACTCTGATCACATAGGCTGTTAATCACCTAAGAGTTGGTTGACAACTTCTGAAATTAAAAAAAAATGAAGGTACTAATAGTCTCTGTGTTACTATTACTGAGCAATAATTGATAATTTATAAAGATTATTATTCATAGTAATTAAAAAGTGTGGTCAAGTCCTTGGGTAATGCAGCCTGAGGAATAATATCGCAGTCACATTACTATAGAAAATTTTTTACTCTGCATTAAGTAAGCAAAGGAATTTAGAAGAAAGAAAGAGTATTTGCTGACTTAGGCAACTAGGAAAATAGTATTTTATGTGTATCGATCCCATAAGGAAGAGTAATATAGAAATAATGTGCAATTGAATATAAATTAAATTCAGCATTTTCCCCTCCCACTTTATTTTAAATAAAGCTGAGAATTTGTAGAGACTTACTTGGCCTTGTAGAAATTATTCTTGGTTATGTGTATATGTTGTAATCAGAGGTCTGCTCTATACTTGTTTGTTAAAACTCTAACAGATGGAGGGACAGATGTCAGAGCAATATAATTTGGCTCCCTGTCTGATTTTCATCGTTGCGCACAATATGTGACTGCCTTTCGGCAAAAGTGAGCACAGGTGTAGACTTTAGACGGCAAGAAGGAATAATACAGAAAAGCAAATTTATCAAACTTAACGACAAGGGGGAAGGAGATGCAGGAGACAAAGCTGAAACTTTTTTCTCCCCCTCTGGGAAGTATTGTATTGGAATTAGCCTTTTAAAGTACTCTTTTGTGTTCTAAGTGGTAAATAATTTTACTAATGTGAAAGGATGCTGCCAAATAGCATAACCTTCAAATGTCAGAGTGTTGTTTACCATTTATTTGGCAACTCTGGACTCCAACCCTGTACATTTTCCATTTCTTGTCTAATTAAACATTAACTCTAATTATGAGGAATCATTTAGGTGTTCATTTGTCATTTATCAACAAGTTATTTTCACATTGAGAATTATTTAAAATGTACTCAAGTTTTATTACTTTACTATGTTATTTCATTCCTGCAGTTTTTTGGAGGATGTTTCAAGCTAATGATTCTGATTATTTTTCTACTTTGTATTGTATTTCATACTATGTTTATGATTCATTGTCAGTCATCTCTGTTTCTGAAAGGATATTCCCCCTCCTTAGTTTTTAATCAAATTAAGCTGCATTTTATAGAAGATTGTAAAATCATTTTAAAAATGTGATTATTGAATAATACACGCTAGATTTATAGACTAAATAAATAAAAGAAAACTAACAACATTTCAGTTCTTTTATCAATATGATACCAAAGAACTGAGCAATTGATAATGACTTTTAAATGTTTATTCAGGTGTTTGTTGCTCTATAGATATGGACAATGATTAGCTACAGTTTAGGCAAAGAAATAGTAAGGATCAAGTCTCCTTTAAGATTATACAAGAAACACGTTTTTTCTAGAGTTCACCATAGCTTTACAATCATGTTTTAATTATTTTTTTTTAATTTATTTATTTATTTGAGAGAGAGAGAGAGAAAGAACATGGGTGTAGGGTGCAGGAGGAGCAGAGGGAGAAGGAGAGAAAGAGAATCTCAAGCAGACTCCCTGCTGATCATGGAGCCTGACACGGGGTTCCATCTCACAACCCTGAGATCATGACCTGAGCCGAAATCAAGAGTCAGGCACTTATCTGACTGAGATACCCAGGTGGCCCTTAATTATTTTTTGAGTAAACTACTACTAGCTTTTCTTTTAGGAAACTTATCTAATAAAAATATGTGGTACAGTGTAGAACCACTATATTTTAAAAGGATCATATTTTATTTTCGCAAAGTCAGGTCAGTGCCTAGCCACAGGACTGGTATTTTGATAAATGGACATGTTTCCTTGTCTGTCTGTGGTACATTGTGTCCTTCAAAGTAGACTTCAGCAATATTTTGTTTACCTACTTTACCAAAATTGGATTCTACTTAACAATAGGCAGAGTGAATACTTAACTTCTTTAGTGAGCATTTATGTAAGCTTGATACCCAAACTGGAATAAGCTTTTTCATATCTCTTCAGTATCAGATGCAATCATTAATTCAGTTAAGCATGTACTGAGGCTCTTCTACGTGCCTGGCCCTTTTCAGGGCACACAGCTGCTAGTAGAACAATGCATAGGAGAGCCTAACCCCTGCCCTCAAGACACCTACATTCTAAAGGCTGAAGCAGATAACAGTATGCAAACAAATAAGAAATGATAATTGTGAAAAAAAATGAGTAAGCAGATACGGAATGACTGGAAGATGGATCAATGGGGTGCTTGGAGCAGACATCTGAAGTCACATTTGACCGGAGACCGGAATGCCAAAGGAACCAGCCATGTAGAGATTTAGGGTTAAGCCTGTTAAGACAGAGGGGTCCACAAGGGCAAGTACTTGAATGGGAGATGAAATCAGTGTGGCTGGAGTCAACTGAATAAGTAGTGGAGATGCTGAAAGCTGAGGCCATTGAGAAGGGCTGGGGCCAGATCCCAGAGAACCTTATAGGTAGAAAAGGAGTATAGCTTTTATTCTAACTGCAGTGGAAAACTATTGGTGGGAGGTGGGGAGAGAGAATTTAAGCAATGTAGGGATATAATCTGATTTACTTCTTTAAAAGTTTAGCTTGGCTGCTATGTATAGGAAGAAAGAGTAGAAATGGGGAAACGCTGAGGGAGTTATGACAGTGGTCTAGGTGGGAGATTAGAGCAGAGTCAGAGATACTTTAGTGATAAGGGTAAGATGTGATAAATTCAGGAAATGGATTGGAATTAGAGTGTACAAGACTTGTAGACTTGCACGTAGATTGGGCATTGTGGAGAGTTTAAGAGAAAGATCAGAAAAGCTAAGTTCTGAACAATGGGATTATGCCATTTACTAACATAGAGAACATCGGTGAAGGAGCATGCTGAGTTGGTTCATTTGGAGGGTGCCTATAGTATTCAAATTGGAAATGTTAATTGGGCAATGGATGAAGGAGCTCAGGAGAGAAGTCAGGCTGTTAGTAAGTATTCGGGTGATTTGACCAAGATCCCTTAAGTCAAGGGGTAGGTGGAAGAGAAGAGCACCAAGAAGGGAGACCTGGAAGGAACCTTCCATTCTTCATTGTTCCAGATGTGCATTCAGTCCCATGATGACAACAACTAATGATTAAAGTCTGTCAGAAGCAATATTAGACTTTCCTGACTTTTTGAAAGACAAACTTGCAAAACCACAACTCCAGAATATAGTCCTAATAATAAGCAACTGTATCACAGTTGCAATTAGTAAAGCTAATTGTTGTGCCATGTAAGTAGGCAAGATAACGAGAATTTCCTAGTTTCTTTTAATTCCAGGTAGTTTTTCTTTTATTAAATGGTATTCTGAGTTGTTAGAAACAATGAGAAAGCAGAATTACTCATACTTGTTTTGCATCGTTCCACCACCATATGGTGTTTAACATTAAAGGGTTCTATTTCTTAAAGCAGGCAGTCTGTGATCAACAGTTTCTGCTGTCCTCTTCTTTGTGTGTTTAATACAGTATTAAGCAACTTCTCTCTTAAAGCAGTCCCCTTTGGTTTAGTACCACACACCCACACAAGCTCTGCAGACCCACCCCCATGTTTATCCAATATTACCAAGGTACATAGTTATTGACTTTTTGGTGATAGCTTCACATTTTCAGAACACCAGGGTAGTGCTTATAGGAGTTGATTTCAGTCACTCCTTACCTGTAAATAAAGCTTAAAATGAAGTTTCAGTTTGTGTCTTTGTAAAAATCAATTACCTTGTTAAACAAAGTGACTCAGAAGAAGCATCACCTGTTGATTGGACCTACTATTTTTTCTTCCCTTTTTGAACATCACCTTTGGTAAAATGTTGACCTTATTCCTACATTTAAGTCATTTCTTTTCCTTTTTTTTTTTTTTGATCCTATGATGGCAGATATTATGAAAGAAGATAGTGATAGTAACTTCTCTTAGAGTCATGGACTGTTAGGGTAAGCGAAGGCCTGAGAGATCCTCTGCTAGCACCTCCTCATTTTGTTGGTGGAAGATTTGGAGCTAAGGCAGATTTCACAGGGCTAGTCAGTGGCCTAGCCATATAGTAACATACATTAAGTAATTGCTAGTGCTTCGTCCCAGGCTCATGCTATGGCTGCAGACAAAAGAATGTGATCTCTGCCTTTGAGAAGGGAGACACATACATCAACATCGATGAACCAACATGATGAATGCTATATAGAAAGGGCTATGCGATCCAAAAGGGGAGTAGCGCCCTCTCGTACCTGTACTTGAGCAGAGACTTCACGGAAGTCCTCTTCACTGTCACTTCTCTTCTTGGTTTAAAAAAAAAAAAAAAATGCTCATTTCTAAGGAAGATGAGTTGGATTTGTAGTATTGTGTTCTATCTGGAAGCCATTAACGGGTCGTGCTTTTCCCTTTCAAAGAATAAAGGTACCAAACTGACCAAGAACTTTTATATTCATTTCCCATCCGTAGAGGCAACGGTTCTGAGCTATGATGGGAGTATGTTTATGAAAATCCAGCTCCCAGTGGTGATGCACACAGAGGCCGAGGACGTGTCCTTACGGTTCCGATCCCAGCGTGCGTATGGCATCCTCATGGCAACCACCTCTAGAGACTCAGCAGACACCCTCCGCCTGGAGCTGGATGCAGGGCGTGTGAAACTGACGGTCAATCTAGGTAACAACTGGCCTTCCCCCATAAAACTAATACTTTTCACTTTTTGTTCAGTTTTGCCTGCAAACATTTACTGAGTAGCCTGTTTTGCCATGGAAAGTTAAAACACTTAATAGTCTCATTTTCATCATTTAAATTAATTTAGGTTTGGGGGGCATCTTTTGATTGTTTCATTTTGTTTAACATAATTTACCATTTTGTGATTTCTACCACTGAGGATTCGTAAAAGGGAAGCCGTATGTATCAATGAGGTCAATTGAAAGTATAAATTGTTAAGCTTGAAGAGGCCTCAAATAATTTCCACTGTTATGTTTACTGATACTCTGATTTGCTATACGTGATACCCTTTCAGATGAATAAAAAGCCATCTGCTTTTACTTTAGATAACATCTGCACAAAATATCAAATTTCTACTCCGTGATGTAGATCAACAGTTGCTTTTACTCTACTCCGTGGGCTTCTCCTTTGACCAGTCACCTTTGTGGTACCCCATCTTTTCTGTTTGGAAATACCGTGTGGTGATACCTTGCTACCAAACAGCAATCCACAACCCTTCAATGCCCAAAGACTGCGGCCCGTAGCAAACAGCCATGAGAACACGGAAACACAGACTCTTCTACAGAGAAATAATGCTTTCCTGCTTCATCATAGCGTTAGGGGACAGTCACTACAGTAAAACCTCACAAAGCTGTATGAAATACGGGGGAAGGCTAGGCCGAATTAAGAGTCGGAATTCTAGACTTAAAAAAATACACAGTTTTGTTTTCGATTACATTCCAAAACACAAATTGATAGCTAGGCAGGCTTCTTAAGGGAAGGTCTTACCAGGCTGATTTTAATGGGTGGATAAGAATTATCAGTCATTAGGGTGTCGTGTCATGCAAATCGTGCCATCAGTGTACAGGGAAGTCCTGGCATTCGGTTTTCTTCCTGAAGCTGATCTTCTACAACTTGTTTTGTTTACTTTTTCTCAGGCAATCTCTGAGCATATAAAGCATTATAAATATTCTGCCCAAGAAGTTTCATTATTATCATTAGCTCCAAGAGGAGTACAAATTAATGAGGTTTTACTGTATTTCCTGGAAATGCTGAACACACACAAAAATAAACTAATGGAGAAAGAACAATAAAATTTGGAACACAGATTGACACGAAGAGTAGCAAAATGTGATGAGGTGAGGCATTTGTGGAAACTCTACCTACATTTTCAAATTGTGCTGGGCAGAATGGTAGCTCATAAAATATAAAATTATTGCAGTGATAGCTTATTGCATACAATTGCATTCAATAAATATTAGTTAAATCAAGCTAAATAATAAGGGTGGTTTTTAAAAGATCACTAAAGAACGCACTGCACCGTCATTTACTGTTCTGTTGGAGTTCCCTCTAGTGACAAGGATAGGTTACTACAACAATTCAAAGGAAATTGCCTACTCGCAGTAAAGGGGCTGCTAGCCGAAGTGGAAACACTCACGGGAATTGCCCAACAGCAAAGCATTCTGTGGAAAGAGTTGTGTAGGTGCTGGTCCTTGGCTGTTTGCAACCACTTTTCTGATGCGGTTGACGACACATGACAAACTCAGCTATATGGAAACAGAATCTAGGTTTCTATTTTTCACGTTCCCCAAAGGCATTAATTAAATACAGCAACGAAAACCAACAAATATGTATCTATACATAAAATAAACATAAAACATCCCACACAGTCCTTTAAAGGCAACCCTTATAATCACAGTCTGTGTTACTCAGATCAGACATTCTGTTCTTAGAGAATCTGTGTTTATAGAAGAAGGAAGTGTAAGAAAAGGAAGATCAATACCAGTGTTAACCATGACACTTAGTACATAGAGATAACATTGTTCACTCCCAAGAGAGGCATAGGCTCATGTGCTCTGAAGAATGACATTACTCCTTAGCCCCTCGAGGCTTCTAAAGGAAAATACAGTTGTTTCTTACTTCCTCCAATTAATACAAGGCATGGAATCCAGCCGGTATCTGGCTGTTACCTTTTCTGCCTAAGCCAATGATAATAATAACAAAAATAAAAAATACATTAGGGTGAGATTAGAATAACTTCGACTTGCTCTCCATTTGACCACCACAATTCTCAAGAGTTCTGTTGGCCTTTGTGGGATATTAGACTCTGAAGGTCCAAGATGTCTGAGCCTAGCTGGGCTTGCACTATACCCCATTGTGACGGAGCACTTTTTAATTACGCTGAAAACAATGATAATGTTCTTTCACAGATGGGGAGAAAGTCGCAGCCTCTCTAAGCCAAACATCTTTGACAGTTAACAACTCTTTCTTTCACTTAGATTTGTCACCATGTAGCTTTGTTTGAATTGGCCATTTAAAACAAAACAAAACAAAACAAAACCTTCTATCGTTGTTTACAATGTGAAGTTTTTTAACAATGAATCTGGGTTCTAGAAGTATGTAAAGAATACAAGATATGGACTGGCCATATTTGCATGTGTCTGTCCCCGGAAGGGTGGACTGTGATTTTATTGGATGTCTGCAGCTATTACCTTGAAGGATAAATTTTCATTTTTCATCTATTCTTCCCCATCTAGATTGTATCAGGATTAACTGTAATTCCAGTAAGTGCCTATTCAAAATTTTTAAAATGTTATTCCTCCATTATGATGTAAGCTAGTACAGAAAAAAAAAAAAAAATGAGAGCAAGAGAAAGGCGTTTATCAAACTCATGAATTCACTTTCGAAGTATACCAGTCCATCATCTGGGTTGTAAAAATTCATTTTGAAATCTGTCCAGCTGAAGACTTTCCTGCTGTAGTTCCTACATCTAAGTGGGAAAAGAGGTGACAAATATTTGGGAAAAGAGGTGACAAATATTTGGGAAAAGAGGTGACAAATATTTGAGCAGACGGTGCACACACCTCTACAGACCTTTGAATAAGGCAAGTAGCATTTGTATTTTGCCTGATCTTGGACTCCAGTAGCTCTCCTCATCACCAAATTAGGAAAACAATACTGTGGGTCTATTTCCTTCACTTTCTGTTTTTATCCCTTGACTCGAAATATAGAAAAAAATTGAATTCCTTTTATTTTGAGAGCTACTGCTAAGCTCTTCTAAATTCAACCAAAATTTTACTTAGAAAAATGTATTTTTCAATGTTATATGTATACTTGTAAAGAAGATTACTTGTCTAAGAGTTTTTTCTTGTTCATTAAGAGTATTTACATGATGAATTTTTACATCCTCATCACATATCTGCAAAAATAATCAAAACCCTTCAAATCTGTGATATGCATGCCAAATGATGAATCAGAAAAGATGCATGGACTGAGTTTTATTTGACTGTGGACTAGAGAACCTGAAAGGATATAAGGACTGTGATTTTATTTTGAGTTGTAGCATTACCTTAAGAATAAGTTTATTTTATTTCTTTACGTAAATGTTCAGGTTTTTTCCTTTCCAGTTTTGCTGACCACATTAAGAAATCTCCTCCAATGATACCAAAGTTGTTAGCTATGTAAATAAAATGGTTCTAGCAAGGTTCTAATCTCTCATTGTTATAGTCAGTGAGAACAAACATTTTCTATATCCTTGGAAAATGCTGAATGTAAGTTGATGAAGTCTACTCCCAAAACCATTGGCTGTGTTTGCAAATAGCTATGTCGTCCTCTGAGGAACGAAATGGTGGTCTTAAACGTACAAAACAAGAAGTTTTACTAATGAAATACATACTACTTTAAACACCATGCGTCTTATAACTCAGATTTGTCTTCGAATATTTTAATATTCATTTTAAAGTAACATAAATGTGAATCTTTCCAATCATAGCAATAAGAAGGTAACTGAATCATGACTTATGAAAAATTAAATTGATAAACTATCATACAAGGCATTAAACATCATCTTGAACAGAACAGTTCCTGAAACAATCTCTCAAAGCTCTCACACAAGTGGAATTTTCCAAGTTTACATCATCTCCTATCAAACCCCATCCCACACTTCCTGAGAAGGAGCACAGTTTTTGCGAGTCTCACACCACGGTCCAGTTTGCTTTCAGCTCTGAGGCACTGATGCGGGCAAAGTGGCAGTCACGAAATACTTTCCCGGAGCTAGATTTGTGCCTTAATGCAGTTATAGATGTTCTTGATACATCCTGAGTCTTAGAAAATAGTAGGAGGAAAATCCTCCTTTCTAGACTCCTGTTTTATGTACTCTGTTTATTTATATTAAACATACAATAAAGCATGAGTTTTTAAATTTACAAAATGTAACTATATAAACTCTAGTTTTGGAATTCTACAATGGGAATTAACTAAATGAAGTGTGATGCTGTGTTTTCTAGCTATACCAATGAAATATATATTTATAGTCTAATTACCCTTGTTAGACACTTCTCTTCAGTTGGCTTATATTACGAGATTCTAATATTAAGCACAGTCTTTTGGTTTTTGCTGGTTAGTGAAATTTTTCCCTTTTTAAGGAGTATGCACTACATGTAAGTTACTTGAATTAAATGAATGATCGTGAGCTTTCAGTGCACACCTCGGACAGGACTGCAAATGCCTTAACTTGACAGCAGTCACTGGAAAGAACATTCGATGCGCAGGTAACGCTTTCATTTTCTTTTGCCTTTATTTGGGGAATAGTGGGCAGATGTGGCAAGAGCCCCAAGTTCCATCAAGAATTCATGTTATTACTCAAAGTTAGGAGAGAGAGGAATTTACATATCAAATAATGCAAATCTAACTCACAGTAATTAAATAAGCAGAGATTTCCACCTGGATTGCATTTCCTACCCCATAAAAATATAAATTGAAATATCTGTATCTCAGCATAAATTGTAGTTTGAGTGACTGATTTATTACATTCATCCCCTGTGAACTTTAAGTTCGTCTGAGACTGAGATGAATGTACATTTATTAAATCACAGTCATCCAGCATCTACCACCATCTCTAAAAATTATATCATACCTAAGATATCAAAGATAACTCAAGTGATATCTTTTAGAAAATTTCCACAGCAAATATACAAACTATAATGTAAAAGATTATCTTAGGTTGAGAATTAATATTAAACTCTAAATTATTAAGGTTGGATGGAAACATTTTCAAACTTCTCAAACTTACTCAGAATTGCTCTGCTCTTTCCTTTGGTGGCTCCATCCTTCTTCATCCCCCGCCCTCAGTGTAGAGCAGATGTTACTTGATAAGGAAAAGAAAATATATATGTTATCAGACTATCCAATCTTTGCCCTTGAAGAATAGGTAGTGGGTGAAGAGGGAAGATGATCTAGCTTCATGTATTCAGATGTGTGGGACCATCAGAGATGGCAGGTGCATTCCTTTGTCAGCCATTTCTGTTTGAGTAGTTTAGATGCAGCAATAGAGTCTTCAAGGGAGGACAGCCTTTTGTTTGGGTTCCTTGGAGAAAGGGAAGATTTGAATTCCAGAGAGCATCTCTGGCAGATTCTTTCTTGTCACCATTTTTCCCCCTCATAGGAAAAGCTGTCAGGAATCTTTAGGTGGAAAGAGAGCCCGTTTTCATTTAAAAATCAAAAGGTTATTTTCATGTGTGAAGAGTGTACTTTTTTAAAAAAACCTTCTCTATGAATAGTGGTCATCTCAGTGTCAAAATGTATGCTTTGATCTTTCAAATTACAAATGGGATGTCTCTGCACACAGTGTCAGACCAATCCCAGCTCTTTGACATCCATTAGCTTGTATCATTGCTAAAATATGTTTGTTATCTGCAACTTGGAATTAAATTAAGGTCTGTTTGTACAGATTCATGGCCTGGAAGGTGAGCATGGAAGTGTGTTATCTCACACTCTCCACTCTCCTCTATCCACGATAGGAATAAAGGACTAGTCAGACTCCTTGTGCCTTCTCAATCGATATTCCAATATTGAGAGAAACAGTCTGCCATCATAAAATAATTGTGTATGGAAGTTGCTTAAAGAACTACCATCTTTTAGAGCATATCATTTCTTCTCTGGACAGTATTTCATAAAGGTAGATGAGAAAGGACTCTAAAGTCACATTCTTCTAACATAAAGAGAAAAAAATATTTGAATTAATGAAAAAAAGACAAGTTGTAGACTATTTTACAAAAAAATAATTATTGTAGAAATTACTAACTAATCATTAACAAGTTATTACCGAGAAAATCCAAATCAGATTGAGTAGTACTTTCCTGACTGACACATGAATTATTTGCATGAAAAGGCGTGTCTGACAGTCTCTTCCCTAGGTTCATATTAGTGGACTTAATACATCTTTTAAAAACTATAAAGGTTGCAAAGGAAATTTTCTAATCCTTACGAAATTATCTCAAATTCATTATTAGTTGGATCTGTCCTGGCCAGCATTCTTACTGTGTATTCTCTTTGTCTGCCAAAGTACATAGCCTAGTATCTTGGTTAACTCTGAGGTAGAGTTACCGAGACAGTCTTAATCTTAAATTTGGTATCCAGTAGTTCCCTACAATACTCCCAAACTCATTAGGCTATGTATTTCTCTATAATTTTTTTCTGAAGACTTGGATTTGTAGTGATATATTGCATCTTTAAATGATCCCAAATTTTATTCTTTCTCTCTTCTCGTAACCTTGAAATTTGTTAGTGCTATAATCCTTAACAGTTTAAATACATTGCGCATTTGAAAACAAAATGTGTTCCTATCAACTATAGATGAGTCCTAACTATCCTGTAAATAACTAAATATATTAGGATGCAGGGAGACTTTCATGCTTACGTTTTGGTTAGTATTTCTTCCTTTGCTTTCTTTTATTTATTGGTTTTGTTGGTTGCTTTGTTTGTTTGTTTTTATCTTTTCAAATCAATGACATAATTACAGAATGTCCTTCTTGCTCACAGGAAGGCTTGGGGCCACCTCTGCATCCACTTTAAAATTGATTTTAATATAAACTCATGATCTCTGATGTTTGTTTTGCTTGTTAGCATTATTTTGGATTCTTTATGCCTTGTATATGTGTCTCTTCTCCTGCCCACCTGATCTTTCTTCCTACCAAGATATATTCTTCCTCTCCACTTCCAATATTGTTTCCTCCTGTTCTGTTTCCTCTTGTTTTCTTACAAGAGTAAAAATTCTCTGGGTTGACAAAATATTTTAGTAGGTAGACCCTCCAACTATTTTTGGCTTCTCACAGAAAATGGTTTCTCTAGTGCAAAGACAACAAAATTGCAGATCACATTAATGTGGACAGAATGTCAAGGGTTGAAGTTCAGCTCCTTTTATTTGCAGTTCAGTGTCTAAAGTATCAGAGAGAAAGAGAATGTGAGGCCAAGTACTTAATCTCACTTTGCACTTGGACAGAGTGAAGAAACACTCTGAGGAGTATGCTATTGGAAAATGTACTGTGATGGATATCTGGAGTGGATAATAAGATCTTTGTATTATCATTTTATTACCAGAATGAAAAGATCAACTGGATATTAGTTATCACCCATTTTTTTTATGTAGTAAAAATGGAAAGCAATAAATAAATGCAAAATGTCAAACAGTGGCACTTAAGCCATATTAGATTGCTTTGATCAGACTGCCGTTTGGCAGGCTCCTTAAAAAGACAGGAGGAAATTTCTGGGGCCTGGCTCTTGTTAACATGAAGCAAATGTTCAGTTCAGAGCCACTGCCTGGTGCCTAAAGAGCAGACAGCTGGGAAAGGGAATCTTCTAGCTCCTGCCCTATGCAACAGTTGCCCGGTTTGTGGAGTTGTGTCATTCCTTCTCATGACTGGTGCTCTTCATCTGCTTAGGGCAGGGGCTGCTCAAGCAATAAAGGAAGATGACTTTACAAATACAGAACATAGGAGTTTTGTTTGTTCTTTTAGTTACTGGTTACTGTCATTTTTGGTTTGGTTTTTTTTTTTTTTTAAGCTGAAAGTAGATTTAAGGAAAGGAGAATAAAAGACAGTTAATATATGATTATTTTTAGCAAAAATCTAAGGGAAATAAAATACTGAGACCATAGATTTCTGATTACAAAAAAAAAAAAAAAACGCAAATAGCTAAAACAAAGGGAATTAGCACATGACAATGAGTCTTTAGAAAAATATCAAAATTGGAATGAAATTTAAGGAATGCCCATTTGGATTATCCACATTTTAAATTTATGAGCATTATAAAGAAGAGTACAGTTTTTCCCTGCACATTTAAATGGCTACATTGGGCAAATCTTAGTGAGAGGGCCTGAGAAGTAGAAGACTTGGGTCCATTTTCATGAACAATCAATCTGTTCATTGTTTATATACAAATACAGAATGCTGCAGTGTTTTAAAAGACCGTTCTTTTGTGCAGGTTCCTCTTGAAATCAGGCTCAATTATTAATTGATTGATTGAAGCATTTTCTTATTGCTATTGCAAAAGGCTGTGCTCAAAGTGAGGCAAAATTCCAGATTAGGGGGGACTGAATTCATCAAATTCTCTTTCATTGTTGAAACTTCGCATTTTAACAACGGCCTAGGTAGATATTGTCAGAAAGGCCTAGAAAGTTTCAGAAGAACCATTCTGATTTGATATTCCCTTGGTTTCTGTGAAAAGGATTTTTTTTTTTTTATACAACCAAGTTTCACTGAACGTAAGAGACAATAGCCTGTTGGTGAGATGTTTTTGTTTGTTGTGTTATTAGAAAGAGCTGGTTTCTAAATATCCATCACTCCTTTCACAGTTTTGAGTTTCTTTTTTCTTTTCCATGTGTTTATTTATGTATTTCTTTTGGTAGGGATGTAGCATCTCAACATTTATCATTGATCCAGAAAAATCAAACATAGAAATTTGAATCAGGTATATCTTGCCATTAATAAGATTTTTTTTTTTTTTTTGCTTTTAGTTTATTTCATTGTGAGATGCATGATTCAAATTTCATTTGTTTTAAAGAAAACAATAATAATTTTCTGTATTTGGAGCATTTTGTCTTTTACTCGTACACCCTGATTCAGGTTCATAGAAAGTTAACTACTAAAAAAATAAAAAGACTAAAAAAAACTCAGTAACTTCTATTTAAAACAGTCTACAATTTTTAGGACAGCCTTAATATTCAGTGATGATCAAAAGCACCATGCCATGGCACTCATTTTAGTAGTATAGAGAAATACAGATTAGAAAATTTTCTACAAGTTTTAGGGGAAGGAAAGGAAAAATAACAGAGGACGAAAACAAGGAGATTAACCATAAGAGACTCTTAACTCTAGGAAACAAACTAAGGGCTGCTGGAGGGGAAGGGAGTGGGAGGATAGGGTAATTGGGTGATGGGCATTAAGGAGGGCATTTGATGTAATGAGCACTGGGTGTTGTATGCAATTGATGAATCACTTAATTCTATCTCTGAAACTAATAATACAGTATATGTTAATTAAATTGAATTTAAATTAAAAAAGCAAAATTTCTGCAAGTTTTGTATTCCTAATTTTACTCAAAAGAAAGCCACTAACAATTTACACCCTATCAATTGCTTATCTATCAGAGAGTATGAAAACAAATACCATGATCATGGATTTCAATTCCTCATACGGTCACTAGAAAGGCATTATGCATCTGCTACCCGCTGAAATAGATGCATGATTTAAAAATGATGCCTTTGTTTACTTAACTATGGGTCAGATCTGATTAATATAAGCATTCCAGCTTGGCTTCCATTTATAGGAGTATACATATTCTTACACACCATGGTTTAAAACGTAGAATGTGAATTTTTTTTTTTAGCTCTTGGAGAACTTTGATGATTTTTAAAAGTTTTAGCCTTGAAAAATAGGTGTTTTTTTAAATTTGATTAATTATTTATATATATTTTACTATCTTATGGAATTGGCAGTGTTTTCTGAGAAAATAGCTTGGCTATTTGAAGATGTTTGCATAATTTGAAAAAGCTGATTTTCTTTTAAAAAAATTGAGATAAATTGCAAAAAAAAATGTAAAAGATTTCATAGCCTAAGTTTCAAAGAAATGCTAAGGTTCATATTTAGTAAGTTAGTTTCCCTAAAGATTATGGTATACTATATAAACACTCATCAAAACATAAAATGTTATTTTACATTGATGTCTATACACTCAATAATTTGATATTAACCTAGAATTTTAGACTCTCTTTGTTACAACAAAAACTCATGAATTTAGTTCCCACTGACTCAGAAGTTATGTTTATTCAAATGACCTTTAGACTGAATTATTTCACTATATACAAAAAGAATTTGTTAAGCCATTGGAAACTTTTACTAGATAATAGAAGTGTACTTCTAATCCACTTAAGAGAATGCACTTTAAAACATTGAAAAAAAATTAAAAATTCAAAAAAAATTTTTTTAATTGAGGATAATTGACACACAACGTTACATTAGTTTCATATGTACAACATAGTGATTCAACAAATTTATACATTATGCTGTGCTCAGTACAAGTATAGCTTCCATCTGTCACCATACTAGGCTATTACAACATCATTGACTATATTCCTTATGCTGTGCCTTTTATTCCCATGACTTATTCATTCCAAACTGTATCTCCCAGTCCCCTTCACCATCTTGCCCATCCCCTCACCTCCTCTCCTCTGGCAACCATCAGTTTGTTCTCTGTATTTATAGGTCTAATTCTGCTTTTTGCTTGTTTATTCATGTCTGTGTGTGTGTGTGTTTCAGATTCCACATATAAGTGGGATCATATGGTATTTGTCTTTCTCTGTCTGACTTATTTCACTTAGCATAATGCCCTGTCTAGGTCCATCCATGTTGTCACAAATGGCATGATCTCATCCTTTTTTATTGCTGCATAACATTCCTATATGTATATTCCTATACATGTCATGCACTCACACACACACACACACGCCACATCTTGTTTATCCATTCATCTATGAATGGACACTGGGTTGTTTCCATATCTTGGCTATTGTAAATAATACTGCATTGAACATGTGGGTGCATATATCTTTTCAAGTTAGTGTTTTTCTTTTCTTTGGGTAAATACCCATAGTGGAATTATTGGATCATATGTAATTCTATTTTTAATTATTTGAGGAACCTCCATACTGTTTTCCACAATGGCTGCACATATTTACATTCCCACCAATAGTACACAAGTGTTCCTTTTTCTCCATATCTTCACCAACACTTGTTATTTCTTGTCTTTTTGATTTTAGTAAGAAAATACACTTTCGCATGCTTGAAAAGAATTTGTTTAACTTTGCTCACTATCCTTATCTATTCGTTAAAAATAATCCCTGAAGACTGTTATCGGTCATTACTTTAGAATAGTAATATTGTTTCTATTATATTTTATGTTAATTTATATTGTACCTCTGGGTTTGTTAAATTTTTTATTATTTAAGGAATAGACATGTATTCAGGTTATATTAATTAATGAAGGTTTATTATAAGAACACACTAAGAGTAGCTACAGACAAAGAAATTATTCCAGTCACAACATTACAGGTTTTGTGGAGACTAGAATGGGGCTCAAGAACTGAAAGGCTGTTCAATACACAGTGTAGCTCCAATGGCCCAGGTATTTTGTCATTCTTTGGGGAAGGCTCTTGAAATCGGGGTGGGGGAGAATGAATGGGGCCATCAAAGAATTTGAAAATTGAAAAGTTCAGTGTGCTCAACGCTCACTTGTTACCAAGGGAAGCAAAGAGCAAGATGGATAAGAAGTGCATTATGAAAACAGCTTCCCCAAAGATAAAGTAAGAAATTCTAAAGGTATTTAAATTACCATTTTTTAATTTGCAGTTAATACTGGATTATTTGCTTATTGTTACTTGTTCTTGGAATGCATCACTCATAAAGTTGTGAGAATTCTTTATCCTCCCATCACCCTTCCCAGGACATCGGTATAAATAAAGACTTGTAAGATTTAGTGCAAAGTACTATTGAAATAAATTTCAAAGTCAATTGCCTTTTTCTATAGATAATTATTATACTTAAAATTGCCTTGGAAATTTAGGATTTAGAGTAAGAACGATCAATTCTCTTTTAAAATTTGCATACAAATATATAGCCAGCCTGTGAATATAGGCACTCATTAAATTGTCAGATACATGGAAAAAAAAAATCAACCCATTTTGGAAATCAAGAAATTTTGACTATAAATAAATGTGTACTACTAAAAAATCCAAAGAATTCTGAAACATTTTACATTTCAATAGGTACAAGGGAAATTAAAACCCAAATATTATAGAACTAATAAACTATAATGGCATGACTTAAAATTGCTATTACTGATTTTTCATGCATTATGAAGATGTCCAGTAAAAGAAAATAAAAAATAAATGATTTAATAAGTTATGCAAATTCCCTTGGACTACATACATATTCACCTAATAATGTTGAAATAGGTGGACCAAAATGGAGGTAGGACCTGATAATGACTTTCTGCCAAAGTAATATAAAGCAGGTCCAGGTCATTGAGCCAGTTGAAGAAAGATAAAATAGAGAGAAAACATATATGTACAAAAGTAAGTTCTATTATGATTCATCAGTGATCTCAGAGCAGTCAATTAAAGCTGATTAGAAGCATCTGTGAGCAAGATCTTGAGAAACAAACCAGATTGGAATAACCATGAATGAAAAGATACTTACAGATGCATTGCTGTAATTTATCATTGACTGTAATCCACTAAGTGAAAGCCTAACTGACGTAATCTTATCATAGGAAGATTGACCAGGAACAAGCATGCAGACATAACATTACTTCTAGCAGTTGGTAGACCAGCTCCAAGGAACCTGCAAACACTATTTCCTCCGATTGAGCAAGTTAACTTGACATAAGATTTAATTGCTAATAACTGTTGCTATCGTTGGACAAGCACCTTTTCAGAACACTTCCAGGACAGGAAGGCAGGCCATTCATTTCAGAAGACTTTGACCCAGAGACACCTTCAAATAAAGGAGCAATCTCAATATTTTTCCCATTACTAAAATAAATGGTTGAATAAAGTCTTAGCACTCAATAACTAAATCATAGCCCTTAATGACAAATTAGCCTGATAAATAAGCTAATGACAATATAAGAAAACAATCAGGTTAACACTATCTGTTATTGCATTATTAAATTTGTAAGTCATCATATCATTGCTTGGGAAAGAACACATATTATTATTCCAATTTTTATATGATGGATGGATGAATTTTCATGTGTTACTTGTCCATAGCTATCTTTGATGCAGTCACTGAGGAAAGAAAAAAAGACCAAAACAAATGAGATGGCTATAGTTCAACATTTCTAAAGACAAAATATTTCTTATATTCCTTAGAATGTGTTTTATTAAAAAAATAGTTTCATAATATTTAAGACAAATACTGAAAAATAGGATTTCAAGCATCATAATGGCTTCCCAGGGAAAAGAAAGGAAGGGGACAAATAAATCAACAAAGCCAGGAACTGAGATTTATTTATTTCTTCTACTATGCTTTTTATTTTTAGAAAAAGTTTGTTCAGGAATATCCCAAAAATAGTGAGGGAGAGCTAAATTTTATAAATTCAGTCTTTAAAGATATTCCAATGCACTTATATTAAGATATGGAAAATAAAACACAGGTAAAGCCATCTTTGCTTGTATTATACAAAAATATGCATTCTTCTTGGCCTTCTTATAAAAAGAAATTCTATAACTATTATAATAGAGTAGTCAGATAAAGAATGATATATTTAATTAAATAATCTCTGTGTTTCATACTCTAATCCCATGGCTTTTTAGTGAATTACCAAATATTTGTAAATTTCCAAATGCTCAATATCTGTATGCTTTTTCATTTTTTTCATTCAGATAGTTTGACATTTTGTAAGTATTGCATAAGATGTGTTAAATAAGTATCACTGTAAATCAATACAATCCTTTTCTTTTCATGTCATACCAACACTGAATAAATTTTCCATTTATAATGCTTACTTAAAAGCACATTAACTATTTAGTACTTAATATACCTGCAAGCTATCCTATTATGTGATAAGCATTTCTTGGAAATGACCTTTTTTCCTTAAAATAAAGTCACAGTCCAAATTTTTTCTTTCAGTATATTAGTTTATATTATTACGCTTCTTCTTAAACTTGCCAGTCGAACTAGATTAGATTTAGAGTTATTTTAAAACATTCTTTGAACAATATATTTATATAATCTGTGTTCATTTTTACTGTGTTGTAAACATAATTATATTCTTAAAAGGTAATTTATATTTCTTAAGATGTATGTTTTTCACATTGAAAATTATTTACATCAGAGATACTTATCCTGGTCTGTCATAAATGGGTACAATCAATGTTAATGCTATAGAGGCTAAATGTTTCTTAGTAGATGATTTAAACCTTGTTGATTCATTTGCCTAGAGCTATGATATTAAGCCAGATATGGAGCAGGAGGTGAGGCAGCTACATATATTAAAGTTTATTTTGTAGATAATAGAAGAGGGTTGTTAGGAAAATGGCAGAGAAGTCTCTGCAGGGTATTTCCAACAGTTCTCCAAGGTCAGATCTTTTTGCAGACAATGCCAATGTTTTCTTATAATCACTCATTAATTCTTGAATACCTCAATTCTTAAACCAACTGTTTTCTTTGCATTTGGAAATTATTGACTGCTAGCCTTAGGCTATTTTGCTCTCACAGGCTCTACACAATATTAAATTTATTTTCAAGGGAACTGAGCAAAAAAGCTGTCCAAATAATTAGCCAGATAACTGAGTCACCCAAGCTCTCCAACTGTACGACTTATCAGATTCTGTGCTGCCAAATAGGAAAACAAAAGGATGAAGCTTTCTATTTCCTGATACTTTTTAGTGAATGTAAGCATTAAAAGTTAATGGAGTTATTTTTTCTTTAACTGTTTGGCTTAATTCAATATCAGGAGATATTTCCTTTAACACACACACACACCCCCCAAAAAACTCTAAACAAATAGACCCATTCAGTAAATAATTAGTGAATGGCTATTATGTTCATGGCACTGAGCTATAGATGTGTGATATTTTCTTTGAAATTTGAACCCACTGAAGGGAAAATATAATAATAGCGATAATATAATAGTGAAAATAATATTATTACTATAACTGAGGGCTTACTGTGTACTAGGCATTGCTTTAAATTATTCAAATGCATGAAATCTATTTGTGTTGTGAAGTATCCCTATTACTAGCTTATTTTACAGATATAAATACTGAGGCCCAGAGAACTTAAATAGATTACCCAAGTTCACACAGCTAGTAACTTATGGAACTAGGATAAAAACCAAAACTGTGAGTCCAGAACACATGCACCAGACCAAGATATAGGGTTCTAGCACTTTTAAAAACACAAGGGCACATTTAAATAACAACCTAACCAAAACAAATAAAATGTAATTAATTAGCATGTTACTATTTTATTTCTCCAGAGAAATTAGTTTATAAAATGCCTTTCTCCTGTTGTTCGTGTTCATTTTTGAAAAGCTAACATCTGAAAGCTTCATGTCTGACATTCTATGATTTGCTCAAGTACTTTTTAATTAAGGAAGGGTATTTCTAGTATTTTTAGTATAAAGAAATGTGTCTATCCTTAGGACTCTATACACAGCACCTTGTTTGTACAGAAAAGGCAAGTAGCTCTCTTCATAAAGACAGTCTGAATAGTTGTCAAGGATGTATTCTCAACTAAATTGAGGAGATGTTGAGGAGAGATGGAGAAGAGGGACGAGTAACATGGCTTGGCAAGGAGCTCCTCTTCATGATTGTTAGGATAATTATTAGTCTGTCACCAAGCCCAGGTCCTGACTGATGGGCACCAGACTTGGCCAGGAAGACAGCTCTGAGACATCTTCTCTGATACCCCAGAGGTCTCGCCATTAAGTGCAGACAGTATGGGGGAGGTGACCCAGCTGCACCTCTTAAGTGAATAAATGCAATGTTTTGCTTCCAGCCTTGTCTGCACATTTCTGAATATAGAGCTAAACAAAACTTTAAAAATAAATAAGCACAAGACTTAATTCTCCTGATCAGGGCTGGCTTCAACAGCGTGCAATTTGCCTAGTCGCCCATGGCCCTATGCTTAGAAGGACCTGTGCTTGAATTCAAGGTCGGCTATAACTGTCCAAAAATTACTCATTTTGAACAGCAGTCCCACATTTTCACTTTGTACTGGGCTCGCAAATTATGTTGTCGGTCTTTCCCCTAGTAATGTTAGTGAATAGCAGAAGAAGAATTTGGAAGTACAATTTTCATGTGTCTAATTTTAATTTATAATTAAATTCCCTAACTGGTTCATGTGAGAAATATAAACAAAAGAATTTTGCTCCCAGCCCAATATCTAGGCATGGAGAAAGATAACATAGCAACATTTAATGAGGAGTTATTCCTTCTCCCCTCCTTCTCCTCTTCCCTCTCCTCCTCCTCCTCCTTCTTCTTTCTTTTTTAAAGCAGAAGTTAGATTATTTTTTTAAAGTAACTACTTTAGGGATGCCTGGGTGGCTCAGTCATTAAGCGTCTGCCTTCGGCTAAGGTCATGATCCCAGGATCCTGGGATTGAGCCCCACATCGGGCTCCCTGCTCGGCGGGAAGCCTGCTTCTCCCTCTCCCACTCCCCCTGCTTGTGTTCCTGCTCTCGCTGTGTCTCTCTGTCAAAAAAATAAATAAAATCTTAAAAGAATAAATAAATTAAATAAAATATACCAGTAGAGAAATTATGACCTAAAGGGTATATAAGAATCTCAGCTTTGTGGCCCATACATCTAAGTGCTTTAAAAATCCAAGTTTAATTGGTATGGGTTTGCTTTTCTCCAGCCACATCCATTCATCCGGAGACAGCTGTCATTTTCGTCTACTAAACATCTTTGATCACATTGCTTCATAGATCCCTTAGCTTTGTTCATTCTTCTCTATTGCTCTTTACTATTTTTCCCCCCACATTCAAAAACTAGTATAAGTGGTTTCACAAAAACATTTTCACACAAGGGTATCTTCCAAAAAGGATCTAAAATTAGTATTATGTGCATTTTATTATGTATATTTTGGTTCAAAAAATATACATCACAAATATGAAAATTAATTAAGTACACTTGCAAAAAACCTGATATTGGTCAATGAAGGCTCATTTAATCTTGTTGGAAATATAGACTAACCTCCCATGGAACTATCTGTAACAAGGGAGAGTTGGATTAATTATGTATACATCTCTTAGAAGCTATTCTTTTCTTCATTAAATAAATTAACTTACTGATTTATGCCGCAATACTTCCAAATAGAATTTAAAGTGATTAACAAAAGTATTTTAAAAAATTCATTGCAGAGAAAAGCCAGTATGCAAAAAAAGAAACAAAGGGAGAAAAGAAAGGAAGGAAGGAAGGAAGGAAGGAAGGAAGGAAGGAAGGAAGGAAGGAAGGAAGGAAGGAAGGAAGGAAGGAAGGAAGAAAGAAAGAAAGAAAGAAAGAAAGAAAGAAAGAAAGAAAGAAAGAAAGAAAGAAAGAAAAAGAAAAGAAAGAAAGAAAAGAAAAGTTAAAGGAAGGAAAATAATCTAGTTGATCAAATTAAGCACAAATCCTAAATCTTGGTTTCCTTATGGCTAGAAATAAGGAGAGGCAGCCTATTCCATAACTCACATGACCTAGGAGGAAATGGCCTACAAAATCTTCAGAAGAGAGCCTATAAATTTGGACTTTGCAATTAAGGGTGTGTTGAGAACTCATGCAAGAGGATATTCTACATAGACTAACAACAGTAGCTTTTTTTTTTTTTTTTTTTAAGATTTTATTCATTTATTTGACAGAGAGACAGCGAGAGAGGGAACACAAGCAGGGGGAACAGGAGAGGGAGAAGCAGGCTTCCCGCCGAGCAGGGAGCCTGATGCGGGGCTCGATCCCAGGACCCCGGGACCATGACCTGAGCCGAAGGCAGACGCCCAACCGACTGAGCCACCCAGGCGCCCCCAACAGTAGCTTTGAAGAGCTCTGAACCTTGATATACATAATCAGTGATGTTCTGGAAGAATAGTTGTTTTTTTTTTTAATTCATAAATGACATTTTTTTTAATCAAATCTGATTTTAAAAGCAAAGGGTTACTTGCACATGGTTTTTAAAAGCCTTTCTGGTGTTTTCTGATAAAGAAAATCCTTTTTCTAAAGGGAGAAAAGAACCAGCTAGAAGATTCTGTAGAGTCCAGGTGTTCTGGGTGGTGCCTCAGGGACCAGGTTAGCTTGCTTTTTAAGTAGCAGGGCAACTGCCATTTTACATCATTTTTATGTTCTTTATGCAAGATTACAGGTAGAAAAAAAAATAATTCCACTGATTTAAAAATAATAATAATAAAATCACTGCCCCAGTTTAGCTTCTGGATTTTCACATTGCACAACTATATTTGTTCTGAAATAAGGCAAGCTTAGAGAGATACTGGGTCAGAGTCTCCAACACTGCCCAGTCCTGATCTGATTCTTTAAACAGAGGAGAGAATAAATTACTATAGTTAAAAGAAAGGGTTTCTTAAAAATCACTATTTCACCACATAACCCTCTGATCTGTGATTTAGTTTCCTGAGTGAAAAACCCTTCATTAAGCAAGGGTATATCCCGGTACATAATGGTGCATTTCCTGCTCCTGACTGACCATTTCCTGATTATTTGGTACTAAATTCTGAGTGATACCAAGATGACAAAAACAGCTCTCCTCCTTAAAATTTGACTACATAAATTAACAAACAGATTTGTTAGTATATATCAATATTGTCCTACTGGTTTCATTTGAGCTTAGTAATTCTGGGTCTAGAATAACTCGGTGAAGTTCTCTCTGTCTTCTGCCTATCCATGTCAAAATAAAAATGATGAAATTGCCAATGATAATAATTACATCTCATGAATTTAGAGAACTTCACTATAATATTGTACTCTTTCATGTTGCCACAAGGTTGGAAATGGTACAAGGCTAGTTCTCTTCCTTCCAAGAATGACAAAATGTTTATTAAGTTGGCTTACAGGAGAGTATTTTTGTTATGTTCCTACCAAGTATCCTCATTTTATAGATGAAATATGAGGAACAGAAAAGATAAATGACTTACTTAAGGTGACATAATTTGTTGATAGAAGACCTAGGGAAAAAAATCCAATTTTCTCCACCATCCCCTCCTATAGTGAAAATGAAGGTAAAAAGTTACTAGCAAATGTGGTTACTAATCTGGTCAAAAACAGCTATCATCTTTTATCAAGTCCTAGTGGTTCAATCAAGGCTCTGTAGTAGTAGATTTCAAAGAAGGATCTGTATGACTAACTACTGACTCCACCCCTCACTCCCACACACACCCCCTTCCTCTCTGTCCTATGCCTCAAGTTGAGGTTATCTTCAATCCTTCTTAGGGGTAAAATTGTAAAGACAGATGAACTTCTTACATGGGTAGGTTATAAAAGGACAATCAAGTTGAACTAGACTGAGGAAAACTGAAATGTTTTTGTGTCTACTTCCATCTGTAATGAATGACTTTAAATTATTTAAATGAATGTAAATTAAAAACTGTTAGCTACAGAGTCACCAGAAAACCTAGTGGATACCACCAACTAGAAAACAAACACTTATACCATAACTTAAGCCCTGTTAAATACTGTTAGGAAGCATTATTTATTCTTGCCTGACTTTCACTTTAGATGCAGAACAAATCACAGTCATGGACCAAATCATAGAGTCAGATCTTGGTGTTCTTCAAGAAGTTCAGTCTAGTTCAGCATAATATAATGGCAGAATAATTTAAAGAAATTTCACTAGACTGCTAGTCTGGGGAACTGGACTCTTCATTTAAATAGCAGAACATCATCTAATTGCTTCGGACCTCAAGGTGTTTGTAGACGGCTCCGTGGGCTGCTCTACCTCCCACATCCCTTCTAGTTCTAAAATTCTTTAACACAGCATTATCCTATAGAGCTGACTTGTGATCCAGTCTGGTTAAATATTAGCTGTTGTCATTCAGCCACACTGTACCTTTCTTTTACTGTCTGCAGATCATTTTGGGGCCTGTGGAAAGGATACTAGAAGGGGCTTGGAAGACCTCAAGATCTCAGTCTTAATTCCACTCCTTACTGACTCTGAGTCTTATAATAATACACTCAACCTTTCTAAATCCTCTTTCTTAACTAAAATATGGGGGAAAAAATCTCTATGACTTAAATAATAGGTTACAGTGGGAATCAAGTGTAAAATTACAAACAAATATTAACTCCCTTCAAAACATAAGGAATGATTATCTTTAAAATAGAAACAATGCTATTGGCTTTTTTTAAAATCTTTAGAATATTGCTTACTATGTCTACTTGGACTCCTATAACAAATGCCATGGACTGTGTGACTTGAACGGCAAACATTTATTTCTCATAGTTCTGGGCTGTGAGTCCAAGGTCACTGTTGGCAGGTTTGGTTCTCGGTGAGAGCCTTCTTCCTTGCTTGCAGATTGCCACCTTCTTTCTGTGTCCTTCCATGATGGAGAGAAAGAGTTGTGATGTCTCTTCTTCTCAGATAACCCATCCTGTCATGGGGCTCTACCCTCATGACTTCATCTAAACCTCATCACCTCTCAAAGGCCCCACCGCCTTCTTAACACCATCACATGAGGGATTAGGGCTTCAACCAATGAACATGCAGCCCATAACATTCATATTAATGCTGGGAGAAAGATGTTACTGCCAGTATTTTGATATCCTCTAAAGAAGAGGAAATCTCAAAAGGAATTCAGATCATCCATGGTTGTAGGGACTATAATTTTGCCATTAACATTTTTACAATAGGACAAAGGACTCTCAAACTCAAAATTAAAACAGTGAAGCCACTTTTCTTTACCAATTCCATAGGTTTTAAATGTGAGAGTGTGAGATCTCTAAGGCATTACAGATATCATCCACACCATTTCCTCCCTTTCGTAAGTAGGTTTGTTGACAAAACCAAAAACTGTATGTTTTAGCAAATTGCTGATTATGGGGGCGCCTGAGTGGCTCAGTCGACTATGTATCTGCCTTCAACTCAGGTCATGATCCCAGAGTCCTGGGATCGAGTCCCACATCGGGCTCCCTGCTCGGCAGGGAGTCTGCTTCTCCCTCTGCTCATGCTCCCTCTGCCCTCTCTCTCTCTCTCTCTCAAATAAATAAATAAAATCATTTTTAAAAACCCTGCTAATTATGTGGACTCAGTCCCAAAATGATGGCCCTTCTTCTATATCATGCCTTTAGTACGTTTGGAGGTATGGTATGCCGTTTTAGAGGTTTCCATCTACCATGACTTATGCAGAGGGTGTGTAAGATTGTGATCATTCTGTAGAGCAAGCGGGAAGTCATAACAAAGAGCAGCTTTGTTCATCCCCTTCATTTAGATGTAGGGCAACTGAGAAGTTTTGCTTCTAGCCAAAGGTCATATAGTTAGGAGGCAGGCTAATGCAGGTGAAAGCATGTAGGCTTTGAGTCCTTTAAACCTAGAATGGAACACTTTTCTATCACATTTTAGCTGTGTGACCTTGAGGCAAGAAGTTTTAGTTTCCTAGGCCTTCAGTTCCACATCTGCAAAATGTTAACAATGTAAAGATGAAATAAGTTAACAGACAAAATGCCTGGCACATAATAATATTTACCGGCCCAACTTCTTTCTTAGTAGCAAATCAAGGGCTAGCAACCACAATTCTTAACTCCTTGTCCATTACACTTCGAGTTGCACAAATAACAATAGTGTTTTGAACTGAGAATATTAAGTGCATTTTTTAAAACCTTGTCTTCCAAAATCAATCTTTTCACATTTTTAATAATGCAAGAAAGGAGCTTCAAGTTGGCCCACAGAGATTTTTATGAACCAAAGGGTTATTTTTAATTGGATTTTGGCCTGTTGTTATGGAAATAGTTGTCTCATAGATTAAGCATTATGCCTTGAGAGCAAGATCAAGCCCAGAATGTGGTAAAATGATGATATCATCCCTAAGCTTCTTTTTCTTGACAAAACACTTTTAAAATTAAGAGAACGGGAGTGAACCTGCTTCAAAAGCACATATTTCTAAGAGAAAAAGTCTTCCCTATAAAAATAACTTTAACATGATATATTCTCTTTTCAAACATCAGAACTAAGAATGACCCTTGCTGCCAGTAGGATACTAAGATTCTGCAGAGTTATTAAGCGCTTCTTTCTTCACTGTTGAAACTAGAAAGAGTTCCTTTGATCGTGGAACTTGCTTTCAACATTTGGTCTCAAAGCTTTTTTTTTTGCCCTTTTTTTTTTTGCAGTTGCTGAACTAAGAGGCTTCCTCTAGTTATTTAGTGATCAATCTCTCAAAACTGCTCTGTCTAGACTCGTTTTTATTCATGTATCCGGATGTGTAATTTAACTTTTCTGAAGAAACAAAAAGATTATTTCTCATCTTAATGATGCTTTCTTTTAAAGACATGAAGCAGTTCCTCCTGCAAAATTTAGCTTATCCCACTGGTTTGTTTTAAGCCCCAGAGAAACCCCAACCAAGAAAAGCGGAGCTTGCTCCTGTTATATCCTAAGAGAGAAATCAGGATAGCCAGCAATACCAAAAGCAAACAATGATCTGCTGTTGGATGGACTACTGAGGTTCTTCTACTTGGTTCTGTTAGTTCGTTCTTTCTTCTTTCTTTCTTTCTTTCTTTCTTTCTTTCTTTCTTTCTTTCCTTCTCTTTCTCCTTCTTGGCCTTTTCTATGTCCTCCTATGAGTCTTGGACATTGATTGGTTTTGCTGGTAGAATTTGGTTGAAGAAATTATGAACCCAACCCTGATCCTGAATCTGTTGAAAGTCATGAAACTCAGTGATGTCACGTCTTCCATTATTTTAGCATACCAACACATTTCAGTAGTTGGAAAACAGGGGGAAAATCCATCCCCAAATAATGTATCTTTAAAAACGTCTCATTACTTTTTCTCTGTGAATCATAGTGTCAGATTAGTGGAAATACTTTTTTAATTAAAAAATTTCCAGGCATATTAAAGTTTTTTTTTTCCCTTGCTTTGTTTTTACGTGGAATAGGGATGTTTGTCTAACTTTGTCATTTCAGTAATTTCCACAAAACAACTTTCTGAAATGATTTGTCTGTTCCAAGCCAATGTAAATCCATTTGTATGGATTTACATAGATTCACTGGCAGCTCCTTTCCCAGGTGGTTACATTTCTTGCCTTTTTTCTTTTGGTTCTCAGCTGGGAATTCCTGCCCTCTAGTGCTGTTCAATCTCACTTTTCTTTCTTCCTTCCCACCCAACACTTAGACCTTAATTGGCTGTAACCTTTTTTTTTTCATTTCCTACGAGTCAATACTTTTATCTAAACCCACTCCACTAGACTTAGTTTTTAGATACGACATTCCATAAACTTAAGAATTTGAGGAACATTGGAGGTACGTGATGTAAGAGTCAAGAGTAGCCATCACACAACCCCGCCCAGTGCAGTCTCCTCACCAGAATCTAATCGGCTAGTTGCTCTGGCTGAAGATGCTTAGCTAATTACTTATGGTCGGCTCTCTCCCAGAAGTCAGAGGCTACAACACTGCTATCTGCTTCATTAATAAGAAAGCCGTAACTGCAAAGATCAGAGAATTCCCTGGGAAAAACAACAACAACAACAACAACAACAACAAGCAAGTGTGTGTAAATTTGGGAGGCTTCCCGATGCTATATTGACTGTGCCTATTTATGACAACAAGGTTCATTCACTTGTCTGATCAATGCATAATGTTAAAGATTCTTCTCAAAGTGTCACACCTGAATGTCTGTTAACTTGTCATTTTCCTTGCTTGCTCTGACTCTAATGGGCTTGAAAATTGATCCAGCCAGTCTCTTCTCTCTCTCTCACCTCTCTCTCATTTCTTTCTCTCTTGTCTCTCCTCCCTCTCCTGTGCTTCCCACACCCCTTACTTTGTCTCTTTCTCTCACTCTCTGTGAGGTTCATTTGCTTGACTGATTCTGAGTGTCCATAATGACTGTTTGGCATATTCTACAGGCAAAGGTCCCGAGACCCTTTTTGCCGGCTATAACCTCAATGATAACGAATGGCACACAGTCCGTGTGGTCCGTCGAGGAAAAAGTTTGAAGTTAACCGTGGATGACCAACAGGCCATGACAGGTAAATCCCCGTTTCCATTGCTTTTTCTTTTGCTGAAGCTTTAGTCCTTCCCATTTCTTACAGGTGACTATGAAAACCAACTACACAACTTGACGCCGATACACACAGTTCATTTTCTCGTTCCAATTTTTCCAGCAACAGTGACATTTAATAAGCAGCATGTTAAATGTTTTTTCTCTCAAATGAGCAATACTTTCAGGTCATGTTCTTTCCTGTAATTTAAGAAGATGTTACATATTTCAGTGTTGTGGCTTGATAAATATCTTAGGGCCTCATAAAATATTGAAGTCATTGTTTACATGCCAATTTCTGTTCAATTTCTTTGTTTTTTTTATATATTTTGGCAATGAACAGCCACAAGTTATACTTTTTAGTGTCGGGAAACTGATAGATATGCTGGCATTCTGTCGGATGAACCACTTTAGCATTAGAAGTCTGGCCATTTACCTCAGTTGGTTAAACTCTAATATTAAAGATGTCATGTTCAATCCCTGATATGTAGATTCCTCACTGAGGTGAACTGTATAAAAGTCCACCCCCCAGGGACTTAGGGAAACCGAATGAAAGAGGAATTGGTGCACCTTTGTTCTCTCTGCTGAAAATAACTCCAAGCACATGACCCACTGGGATATTAACTCTTTTCTTTTTTTAGGGAACATCTCTAAAATTATTAATTATTTTGGAACAATGTACAAGAAAGTCCTTGTGAAGCAGGGAAGTGTGTCCTACATTCAGTCCTAAGGGGTTCCCATGATCAGAGATCAGTTGATTCTGTCAATGTGGAAATAGCATGTGTGGGATTTTAACTTTCGAGAGAATCATTTCTGAGTTCAAATGAACCAAACTACCAACTTCTAGCTGTCTTTACTATCTTACATTTCAATAGCCCTTAATGGCTTTCCAGAACTTTTTTCTATATGTAGGTGCAGCTTTATTTCAGAATCACCTGAAGAGCTTTAAAAGGACCAGTTCCTGGCCTGACATCAGGGAAAGTCCAGGAAGAGCCCAGGAACTGTTGTTCTTTTCATTTTGTTGTTGTTGTTTTGTTTTAGGTTTTGGGGTTTTTTTTATTTGTTTGTTGAAAATCTCTTCAGAGGGGACTCTCATGCAGCCGGTTCATAGATTAGCATTTAGAAACCACTACTATGTTATATCATCTTGTTTTCTGAGAAAGAAAATCAACCAGAAAGCTGTTAGCATAAGCCCTTATTCAAAATTGCCGAACATGAGAAGGCTCTAAGGAACAGTGTGAACTTAGGAAAGGAAAGCAGAATTTTTGCTGGGCTTTGGCAGGAGTATCAACTGAAGTTCAGCTAGTTTTGGTCAAGGATGGTCCTTAGAAGAGGAATGAATCGTTTTTGTAGAGTAGCATCCATCATTTGGACGATTTGAGTTTTATCAAAAGGAGTAGAAATGAGGAGTTAGTGTCAAAGGTCATGTTCAAGAGATTTTGAATACATAGCTCCCGGGGAGAAGGACATGTGAAAACTACAGGAACATTCGTCAGTCCCTAAGTGTGTCTTAAATCTCACACAGCGCAATGAAATGGACAGGACATATGCATCCTCACTTTACAGATGATGAAACTGAGGTTCAAAGGGGTTCTCCCTTGCCACTAACAACATTTCTTTGAAATGCCACTGTTGTCAGAACTTAGAAGAGGACCTAGGCTTGTTTATATTGTTGTTGTTGTTGATTTGTTTTTTGACTCATGGTCCATTGCTTTATATTCATTAATATCCTAATGAGTGTATAATTCGAAGACAAGTACTTATTCCTGTAGAATATGCCGAACAGTCATTATGGACACTCAGAATCAGTCAAGCAAATGAACCTCACAGAGAGTGAGAGAAAGAGACAAAGTAAGGGGTGTGGGAAGCACAGGAGAGGGAGGAGAGACAAGAGAGAAAGAAATGACAGAGAGGTGAGAGAGAGATTAAATTAATCTTAAAATTAATTAAAGATTACACTAGAACTAGGCTTTAAAGAGAGGGTGATGCAGATGATAAAACTATGTGGGGGAGCATTCATACAGGGCAGAATGGTTCTGATGGGGCTACACAGACTAATGTTCAGGGGACATAGTTTTGTTTTGCTTCATGCATCCATATGGTAGTTGACAGGGCTAGAATGGCCTTTTAGGGCAAATGGGTCAATGCTCTCAACGAAGGTGTTTATTTTTCACGGACCTTCAGGCAACTGGAAAGCTTGAGAGTAAGCTGAGAGAATATTTTTTGAGCAAAATAAATCCTGTGTCAGTGTATTAGATTGCTTCAGGATGTAGAGTCGTAAGTCCTGAACTACAGCGGATGAAGAAAGGATAGAAACAAAAGTATGGTGTAACACATTTTGTTAAATTTTATTTAGAAATAATTTCAAATTTACAAAAAAAAAATATTCAAAAATAAATACTGTACTAGGGCACCTGGGTTGCTCAGTCAGTTGAGCGACCAACTCTTGGTTTTGATTCAGGTCATGATCTCAGGGTTGTGGGATTGAGCCTCGCTTTGTGCTCCACACTAAGTGAGGAGTCTGCTTGTCCTTCTCCCCTGCCCCTACCCCCACTCATGCTCGCACTCTCTCTCTCTCAAATAAGTAAATAAAATCTTCTAAAAAATTAAGAAATTAAAAAAATAAAAACAGTACAAAGAACACTTTACTCTTGTGAACATTGTATCCCATTTTCTTTGACATTTTCACTTTCTCTCTCCTTTTTTTTTTTTTCCATAACCAGTTGAGCAAAAACTAAATACAAAATGGCTATTTACCCCTAACTACTTCAGTGTGCATTTTCTAAAAATAATGATATTCCCTACATAACAAAGAGTTACCAACTTCAGTAAATGTTGCTTGGATGCAATATATTTTATCCGTTCTGTCCTCCATACTCCAATTTAGTCGGTTGACCCAGTGTTGTCTTTTATAACATTTCCCTTCCAGCACAGTGTGCAGCCTGGGGTCAGACACTGCATATAGTTTTCAGGTCTCTTTAGCCTTCTTTCATCTGAAAAATTTCCATCAACTTTTTTTTTTGTCTGCCATGACATTGACATTTTTGAAATCTATAAACCTCCCACCTTTTGTCACTGCAGAGTCACTCATTTTGTGTTTGATGTTTTCTCATGATTAAAGTCGGGTTTTGCATTTGGGGGTGGAATATTACATAGGTGTCATTGTGGCCTCCTTCCAGTGTCCCATCTGAAGGCACAGGACGTCCCTGTCCTTGACCGGTGATGGGTCAACACTCTGTCCAGTTTCTCCACTGCATGAAGGGTAGGTTTTCTCCCTTGCCACTAATAAACTGTCTGTGGAGAGACGTTAAGACCATGAAAATAGCCTGTGCCTCATCAGAGGTTCACCCTAGATTTAGCATCCATTGAAGATTTTCTCCTGATCCAGTCTTCCCTGCGGTAGTTACGAAGTGATTATTTTCCACCTCCGGTATTTCTTTTTTCCTTTTCCTTGTTTTCCTTTTTTTCCTTTCATTTTCCTTTCTCCCTTCCTTTTCTCTCTCCTTTCCTTCCACTCATCCTTCCTTTCTTTATTTCTTCCTTATTGGTATGGACCCACGAGTTTCTGTTTTTCAAACAGTTTATAATTACTTTACTAAATTATTTTGGGCCAGTGTGAATCCCATGAAGTTGGTCTTTGTCATATTGTGACATGCCCCACCCCAGCATTTTCAGGGGTTTTTTTGTTTTTGTTTGTTTGTTTTTGCCCTTCCTTACTTTCTGCCGTGACAGGACATTCCAGGCCCAGCTTATACCTACCTTACCCAAGCCCTGGAATCAGCCCTTCAGTCTTCATTTAATCACGACTGATATTATAGACCAAGATCTGGGTGGTTGGTGTGCTCAATGCTCCTCAAGTATATTTGTTTCCTGATCCTTTCAGCAGGCAAAGATAGGAAATATATTCAAGTATCTACACGTACCTGCATATATATATAAATATACACACTGAACTGAAGAATGTTCCTCTGTGGTTTTCACCTGTCCTTGTTGCCGGCTGCTATGTGTTCACAACATTGCGCATGACCTTAGGTACTAACTGCTTATTTCTACTCCTTTTGATAAAACCCAAATCATCCAAACAGTGGATGCTAATCTACAAAAAAATACATGTGCACATAGACATGCATATACGCATATTTTAGAAAATATGAGTTCACAGTGGTACCTCCATCCCGACCTCATTGTTTCTTCACTTCCCACATTCTGTGTTTCCATGTTCCTTCTTCTATGGTGGGATCCTTGCTCCCAGTGATGTCAGTTACTCACGTGCTACATCCAACAATGAATCTAAAATAGTTTCAGGATTACTTGAAATTGCCCATACTACTACAAGTAATGAATCAACTAAAAAAAAATTCAGGATTAGTGGGTGATTCTTATTCCCCAATGCCTAAGACTTAACAGATAAAATCAAATGCTGAGTTTATAAGTAACTTGGATGATAACTTGGTTTGTTTTCTTCCTTCCTTCTCTCCCTCCCTTTTTTTTTAAATTTTCTTCCTACCTTCCTTTCTTTTAGTGTAGTTACAGTGTTCATTTGAAATACAATTAATTTATTTCAATTTAATTTTTCCTTCCCATTCATATATACTTACACTTGGAAGTACATACATTAGCATGCTTTTAAAATCAGTGCAACACATTTTGAATTAAGAAGTGATGAATGAACAGAGTGTGAATATGATCGGTGTAACATAGAAAATTCTAGAAATGGCCCCTAAATGAATTGCCATCTAATTTTCCTAGAAAATTCAAGATATATATTTTCAGTTGCATAGATTCCTATTAAGGTTCTAAGTGAACGGCTATGTTCTACCTCAGTGAATTGCCTTCTTCAACTTTCACCTTTCAGTGAATACATCATTCCTTTGTTTACTTAAATGGCCATGCATTTATCTACCACCAGCAATCATAATGTTAGGAAACAATTAACAGATACTTACTTAGTTTGCAACAAATGAGTGACCTATTCAATGGGGAACTCCCAAGAGAATTGACTCTGTTGAGGAATCCTTCCTAAGCTACGATCACCAGTTTCTGTAGTGTTGTTCCTGAGCATGGACTAGCTCTTTGTGGCAAAGTTACTCATATCTCCTTGGCTGATTCATACTGGGACTCTGGCACCTAAGACTTCATTAGGAATTCCCAGGCCATTGATGAAGTTTGGCTTATGATCTGAAAGAAAAGGAATCCTTTTTAGAATTCCCAACTTTGGAAGACAAATATATCCTAAGGCATTTGTTTAGCAGGTTTTTGTTCAGCATATATTATTAAAATTATGAGTCTTGGTCCACCAACTCAGGTGTGCAAGAAATGGAACATTTCTTAATTGTCTTTATGTCAGCACAATTTAAATCAGAAAGGCCTTAGGCATTTCTTCTGGATTTACAGGATATTTAATCATAGTCATCGTTGCCCCCACTCCCTACTCCCCACCTTGGATCGGGCAGAGCCTCCTTTTGACTTTTCTCTGCACTTGGTCTCACCAAAAACCCTTTTCCAAGTTTGTCCTTTGAATTGCAAGAACCGTGTTGGTCCTGTCCTAAGTGGGAGACTGGGTCTTTGCCGACTCCTGCCAGGATCTGTGGGCTGTGGTCCAGGTCCAGTCTCCCTGTGTGTACCTCACCGATTCTCTCTGAACCCTTGACCCTGAGCAGAAAGCAGGATGCTGGAACTCAGCACTTCTAAATCCCACCAAAATTCTCCTAATAAGTGGTAATCCTATTGTCTCTGTCAGCCCTCAATGCATTCTGTTCTCTCCTTTTCTTTTCTTTTCTTTTCTTTCTTTCTTTCTTTCTTATTTCTTTTTTTTTTTTTTTCCTTTCTAGAGAAACCTTGTAAACCTGGCCCTCGCAAAAGACTGGAAAAGGCATTGTTTTCCAGGAGCTTCCACTTCTTCCTGCCAAGAAAAACCCTTTGAGGCAAAATACTTGGCTAGTGTTTTAAAAATGAAGGAAGAACAAAATATATACTAGTATTTCAGTAAATTAGCTTGCCATTTACTCTTTCTCAAAATTGCCCAAGGCTTTAGAGCAGAAATTTGATTTTATCCTCTGCTCTGTAGGAGTTGATTTTTTTTTTTTTTAGTAGTAAAAACCAACATGGTCTTTCTCAGAGTTTAAAGACAAATGGGAGTATAAACCAAGTAAATATTGATGATTCACCCAAATTATGCATTTCCCCCCCCATACTCCACCTCACTTTTTTCTTTCCCCCCAGCTCCCAGCATCTCGCTGCACAGAGCTAAAGACAGTTTTATTTTCACATCAATTTACCTTTAATTGGTGAATTTTCATCAAGGTGATTCATATTTGGGGTATTATGTTTTGTGAGAGATCTCACAAAAGCCAGCAATTCATAAGAATAAAAAAGCTTTGATTTATAGAGCATGGAAAAAGTTTCTAACGTGGGCAATGCAAACTTGCCACTGAGGCTTAAATTTAGAAATGGAATTTTTTTTCCAAACACTCCAGTCACCTTCACTCAAAGCCAACCATGAATCAGGGAAGCAATGGGTTTTTTTAATTTTTTTTTTTGTTTTTGTTTTTTGTTTTTTGTGTTTTTTTAAATTGAATTTTATAGCAAGTCAGGAATCACTAAAGAGGAAAATATTTAAAGGAAAGCACTAGATACTCTTCATGCATTTCTTCCTACATTTGACCTCATCTTTAAATTAGAGTTAAATGTACTTTTAAGCCTGTGTTAAAACACAGCACAGTGCATACACAGGCCATTCATTCTTGGGAATGTCTGCATCTCACCTAGGGTCATGAGACATGAAAGAAACTTAAGGAAGGGATTCCCTAGGCCTTGGACAGAAAAGGGTTCTACAGGCTATATGGGATCCCTAAGTAGGGATTTCTTGGGTTTCAACTCATCACTTAGTCTCTCTAAAAATTCTGAACTATGTGTTTTATACATGTGTGTATGTTAGTGTGTCTTTTGTTGAACAACATTTAGCATACGTGCAGTTACTCAAGTCAGCAGGCTGGGCATCATCACCCTGTAATGGAGCTAACCTGAGTTTACTCCTTGGAGACTTACAGATGGTGACGACACCAGGTGGAGTTGTCCCACAAAGCAAACTGTATTTGCAGCAAATAAGGAGATGACGAGGAACAATTTCCAAGCCTGTGACTCCCTACACAAGGAGAGGTGTTCTTTTTTTTTTTACGGTTAGGAAGCATATTCCAAAAGGAGAACTTTGTCGTCCCAGGTAAAGGCTTGCTCAGGTGTACGTAGAAAGCATACCTATACCTGCATGGTAAATTATGGTAATGAAGCTTGTGCTCGTCCCTGGGCGGAGACTGTAACATTATAATGAAGCAGAGGTAACTGTTGGACAAGGGAAGGGGCTCTGGGTAGGCTCCAGAATCGGTATAAACTGGATAGCGTCTCGGGCCTTTATCTCAGGTCAGGAATGCAGGGTCTTGCTTACCTTTGAAATAGCACTGCAAGTTTTTACCACTGATTTATTGTCTCTGATATGGTTAGGCTATTTCCAGGCCTGGGAGAGACCATTAGTTTTTGCATTCCTTTCTTTTCCCCTTGATATCCTTAACTATGGACGCTTTTGCATTTCTTTGAAATTCTTACACCTCCTAGGAATTTCTGCTGAGAGTGTGTTTGGACAAATAGAGCTAAAACGACTTCTCTCTAGTGTCATGAAAGCTGTGTCTCATTTTTCTTTTGCTGGGGACCCCCTAACTCTTTCCACTTACAGTTTCCCTCCTGTCCATCATCTATACATTATTGTTAAATCCTGTAGATTATATCTGCAAAATTATCTCATTTTGTGTCTTTTTCTTCCATTTCTACTATAACTATCCTACTTCAAATTGTCTCCAATTTACTATACATACATCAGAGAGATTGAGACACACACACACACACACACACACACTCTCTCTCTCTCTCTCTCTCTCTCTTTTTTTCTCTTTCTCTCTCTGATTTGTGGCTTTTGCCTGCCTAAAACCCTCTGGTGCCGACGAATGTAATCAGGAGGTGCTGTGCGTGATTATCTGGCCCGTGCCTTTCCTTCCCATTTCCCATGAGCCACTAATTTCACTTATCCTGAGTCTCCAGCCACACTGTCTAGCTTTTTTTCACCTCAGCCTGTGTTCATCTGTTTCCCCTTCCTGGAATCCACCTCCCCATTTTGCTTCTCCAGCATGTCTTTCTCTTTTTAATCCTTCAAATTTAACTTAAATATTAACTCAGGCCCCCCATTCCATACTTACTGACACAACTCCCTGATTATCAAATTCATTGCAAGTTTTTTTTTTTAATTTTGCATTATATATTTTATTATTTCCTTACCTCTTTTTGTATGCCTTTCCCCAATAATCCATGAGTTTTATGAATACAGGAGCCAAGTCTGCTCCTCACTATACTATTTCTTCATTACCTAACAACACCTGACACACATACATATGCACACCACACACTCAGTAACTTTTTTTTTTTTTTTAAAGATTTTATTTATTTATTTGAGAGAGAGAATGAGATAGAGAGAGCATGAGACGGGGAGGGTCAGAGGGAGAAGCAGACTCCCCGCCGAGCAGGGAGCCCAATGCGGGACTCGATCCAGGGACTCCAGGATCATGACCTGAGCCGAAGGCAGTCGCTTAACCAACTGAGCCACCCAGGCGCCCCCACACTCAGTAACTTTAAGTGAATTAACAAGTTGATGTAGGGCTGGGGGTTATTTTGTTCTGCAGCCGAAATTTAGCCCGACTCTGAGCAAGACTAAACATACAATAGGTGATAGTGTTATCTGCTTGGGTACAAAGATTTGATTTACATGGTAAGATTTCTGTGCAGACACACTGTCCAGTAGTTGTTTCTCATTGGAGATTGTCAATCTGGGATTCCCATACCCTTGGATCAGAGGCATTTTGCTAACTTGAGATTCTCTTTTCACTCCATCTCTGGAGAAGACACTACATTTTTTTTATTTAAGATTTTTTTTTTTTTTTTTTTTTTTGAGACAGAGAGAATGAGAGACAGAGAGCATGAGAGGGAGGAGGGTCAGAGAGAGAGGCAGACTCCCTGCCGAGCAGGGAGCCCGATGCAGGACTCGATCCCGGGACTCCAGGATCATGACCTGAGCCTAAGGCAGTCGCTTAACCAACTGAGCCACCCAGGCGCCCCAAGACACTACATTTTTAAATGCTTAGAACCTTAAAAAAATCTCCTTTAATGTCCTTTATTTTTTCATAATCAATATATATGTCTAATGGTAGAGGTGGCTACAATTACTGCCAGGGGATTAAACTCTGGAGTAAATTCTGAGGGGGAAAAAAAGAATGTTTAGAAGGCAGCAGTTAATATCTTCCTAGTCAGTGGATAATGGCTTTTACGTGCTAATTCTCCCTCACGAGCAAGCATATCTGCCATTACTGTCAATGTGATTTATATGTGCTTATTAAAGAAAGAATAGAGTCTTGAACATGGGCCATAATGATTTTTCTTGTAACTGGGCCATGGTTGTTCCCAAACTGTTTTACTATCTTTTTATTATTTATGCTCTGCATACGTATTCTATTCCTTTGAGAAAAGAAAACAGACATCACTTGTTATTTTTATCACTGAACTTGTCGGTCCTGCTAAACAAAACGTGTTTCCCCATTTCAGAGCTATCAAGAACTTGACAGTTGGAGATAGTATTTAATTTTAAGTATTTGAAATTTAGGGGGGCTGGGTTGGGGGTGGCATTTCCTTATTATCTGTTGGTTCACTAATGGAGCTTCTAAGAAAAAAAAAAGAGTTTCAGGCTTGGAGGTGGGTTCATTGAGTTAAGGCTCAGATTTTAATATAATGAAAAAGATAAAAAACACAAGGAAGTATAAAAGCCCAAATGATTTTTTCAGTTTTTTATATTCTTCCTTTTATATAGCTTATTAATTCAATGTTTCTGGTGTGATACTTGAAAATTCTTAAAGGCTCCTTGTATTTGCTAACAACGAGGTAATTCCCCACAGAATAGTATTGAGGTCATTGAACAAAAGAACTGAAGAAGGAGAGAAAAATGATGTCATACAAGAAACCAGAAATGCTAGGGATTTAATAATATTTTTACATCAGACAGACAAGAAGGCATCGTGGGGAGGAAGGAGGAGGAGAGACAATTATTTACGGTCATATTTTTTGTATTAAAAAAAATTTGCAGAGACAGAATCAGAAAAAAAAAAAAATAATAGCTGAAAAGAGAACATGTCAAGGGATGGCAGGAATGCTGTTACCAGGATCAAGGACTAGTAAAGAGGTGTGGAAATTAAGCAGAATTAAGTACAGCTCAGGGGAAAGTTTTTTACACCAATGAGTTTATAAGCATCAAAATCAATTATGTATGTAGACAGTTTTTCTTACACGAGAAAAAGTAGACCTTTTATGTTTCATTTACTAGCATTTCCTCAAAATGCCACTTAATATTTTACTGTCTTGACTAAGGAAATGGAAATCTGTCATACTGGTCGAGGGATGCCCACGGAGATGGTTGTTCGATCTTCATTACACCTGGGAAGGTTCAGTACGTTTTCTCAGGGGCTGATCCTGGGATTGGCTCTAATTAATATTTTCATTAATATTATGGATGATGGGATAGGGCAAGCTTGATAAATTTTCCAATTATGCCAAATTGAGTAGTGAAGCTAGCACCTGGAAGAACTTGATTGTAATTTAATGACCTTTTTGAGTTTCAGAAGAAAGCAAATGACAGTTTAATTAGACAAGAGCAAGATGCTGGGAGCGAATCACTAGCAATGATAAGAGCGCTTTATGTTGTACACTGAGAAACAGCTTCATATCTTTGTATATTTTACCTTCAACAGTATAGGTAGGTTACAATAATCACCTTAGAGGTAAAGGTGGGATTAGGTTGGGCTTTCCTGGGGTTGACAGAGTAATTTGGTGGTATGCAGAGGCATGGGGACTGAGTTGAAAAGTCAATCAATAAATAAATCTGCAACCAAACTTCCTACAAGGGTGTTTTAAAAAATTGTGCCTTATGGTAATGTGAGTTAATTTTACTCATATTTTCAAAATTGGGCATGCCTTGATATAGTAGAGGGGACTCACTTTAGGTATCCAAAACGTAAGTGCAAGGAAAATGGCCTGGGTTCAGAAGAGATCAACAGAAACTCTGCAGTGGCTGGGAGTCTTCTAGCAAAGACTGTGGGAATTGTTTAGCTCAGAAAAGGGAAGATGAAAAGTGCATATTTAACTTCGGACACATTTTCATGGTTCATTGTTGGAAGAATAGTGATGAGCCCTTCATTTTATCTACTGAGTATAGGAAAATATACAATCATTTTTTTTTTTTCCCCCTTGAAGAGCATTTCTTTATAAAGAAAAGCACATCCAGGGCGCCTGGGTGGCTCAGATGGTTAAGCATCTGCCTTCGGCTCAGGTCATGATCCCAGGGTTCTGGGATCGAGCCCCACATCAGGCTCCCTGCTCAGTGGGAAGCCTGCTTCTCCCTCTGCCTCTCCCCCTGCTCATGCTCAATCTCTCTCCCTCTCTCTCTCTCTCTCTCTCTCTCTGTGTATCTCTATGTCTCAAATGAATAAATAAAATCTTAAAAAAAAAAAAATACATCCTTACCAAGCTGAGATGTATCACTTTCTAATAAAATGATTTTGGACAATCATTGCCCTTAATTCCTCCCTCTCTTTTCTTTCCTCCCCCCCTTCTTTCTTCTTTCCCTTCCCTCCTTTTTCTTTTCCTTTCTCTCCCTCCCTCTTTCCCTTCCTTCCTCTCTTTTTTCTCTATTTCTTGCTTCCTTTGTTTCTTCTACTTTAAAAATTCTGTAACTTTGCCTACCGAAGGTGGTTTTTGTTAAGGCTATAATTTGGACAGAGATTAAAACCTGACCTAAGAAAGTTTCACTAAGTATCCAGCCTGTAATATCATTGCCATATTTTTACTATATGTAACTGAATGTCAAAGGGTATTTGAATCCTTGTATTTTAAAATGTGATACTGTCATGGAAGTCTACAGTTGGGCGTTTCTTTCAGATACAAAAAAATAATAATAATACATTATCTTGCCTTTCAGGGCAAATGGCAGGCGATCACACAAGGCTGGAGTTTCATAACATAGAGACTGGCATCATCACGGAACGCCGGTATCTGTCTTCTGTCCCCTCCAACTTCATTGGACACCTGCAGAGCCTGACATTTAATGGAATGGCATACATTGACTTGTGTAAAAATGGTGACATAGATTACTGCGAGCTCAATGCCAGGTTTGGCTTCAGGAACATCATAGCAGACCCTGTCACCTTCAAGACCAAATCGAGTTACGTTGCCTTAGCTACGCTGCAAGCCTACACTTCTATGCATCTTTTTTTCCAGTTCAAGACAACATCCCTAGATGGACTAATTCTATATAATAGTGGGGATGGAAATGACTTTATTGTGGTTGAATTAGTTAAAGGGTGAGTATATGTCAGTTCAATGACAAATAAATAAAAATTTGCAAAATGGACTTCGATACCCAAAAATAGACATTAAATAGATGTGTTGGCTTCTAAGGTAGTGGGCAGGGGTGTGGGGGAATGGCTTAAATAATCTATTTGCTTAGATCACGTCTTGTCTTATGAAGATATCTTAAAAGTTAATAGGAAATCAGTAGAGTCTTCTATACCTACATTTTCATGTACAAGGTACAAATAATACCGAGTTGTAATAATGATAAGCCTTCCATGAATCGTACACTTCAAATGTGGGTTTCCTTACTATGCACACTATAATTCTACAAAAGAGTTTCTACAAATGTATAGAAATGCATGCTAATTATCTAATATTAAGTAATCAGATTACTTCCACAAAATCCCATTAACTCAAACTTAATTCTGTGTCAGAATTCCTTGAAGAATTTAGAAGGAAAGATTTTTTGTAAAATTTCACTGAAACAGTGAGGAAAATGTGATGTCTTTTAATTGATTTGGGTACTCATTCATTCAATCAGCCAATATCATAGCGTAGCTGCAGTGGGCTAGAGAATGTACCAGGCACTAAAACAGGTGAACACATAAATATAACAGAAAAGCCTTATGAAAAGTTGCCTCAGATGATCATGTGCAAAGGTTCAGGAGAGTCTTTAGGGAAATAAGGAAAATGTATGAGGCAGGGAGTGGGTATCAGAGCTGAGTCTTGAAGGCTGAGAGCACATTTCAGGAGAGGTTCAGGAGAGTCTTTAGGGAAATGAGGAAAATGTATGAGGCAGGGAGTGGGTATCAGAGCTGAGTCTTGAAGGCTGAGAGCACATTTCCAATATAAGAAACAGGCATTCAAGACAAAAGGAGAGCAGGTACAAGAAACTGGCAAAAGATGAAGGGTGTGGTGGAAATAGGGAATGAGTAGTGAAAGGTGACCTTCCAATGTCGTAAAGTGGGTTGTAGGCCATGATGTTAAAAATAATTTTCACTATTTACTGTAATGCAGACAATGAGTAATCCTCCTGGATGAAATCGTATTGTTTCTTTCTTGTTAACTGAGCCTCTGTACAACTCACTCTCCGACTTCTAGCAAGGACTGAACCACATGAAAAAAAGATCTCCATTTGTAATATCTTGTTGGACTCCCATCAAAAATTCAAAAAGTGATGGCACTTTCTCAACCTTTGCTTTCTTCCCAGGTACTTACATTACGTGTTTGATTTGGGAAATGGTGCTAACCTCATCAAAGGGAGCTCAAATAAACCTCTCAATGACAATCAGTGGCACAATGTGATGATATCAAGGGACACCAGCAATCTCCACACTGTCAAGATCGACACGAAAATCACAACACAAATCACCGCGGGAGCCAGGAACTTGGACCTCAAAAGTAAGTGCACACTGCATCAGAGTAACAGGCACCAACACACATGGGCTCCACTCACATGGCAGATCCTTTGTTTTGGAGCGTGTGTATATACTGTTTGCAAAGACTGACCAGAATTTCATTTCCAACACATGATTAATAATACAACACACAAGCCTCTCTTCCCCTTTAATGTGGCAGAAACATATGTATTTTTAATAGCTCAAAAAATGCAACCTCCTAGAATGCATGCATGATTAAAATTTAAAGAGAAAACATGTTCTTAGTCTTGATAGTATAAAGACGAGTAAGTTGTTTGCAAGTTTCTTTAGTCCCTACAGTTTTTAATCGATTTGGGGTCAAGATAACTAGATACCTAAGGAGTTTCTTCTAGAGCTTACTAGTTTTTTTTTTCCTTAGTGAGGTTTTCCGGATACTTACAGAGCCTCTGACCAATAGGGGTCTGAGCCTGGCCTATAACCTTGTGTCTCCAGCAGTGAATTCGCCGCACCCCCAACAACACACACACACACACACACACACACACACGTCGGAATGCTTCCATCACCAGCTGCTAAGAAAGTTTAACAGACTTTTTCCTTCCCTATTGATTTCTCAAGTGAGCAAGACAAATGCTTAGAAAACATGTCAATAACGGGAGATAATAACAGAAGTTTCTATTTGAATGGGCCTTTGTGATTGACTAAGAACATATCCATATATCCCATCTCATTTAACATGGCAATAAGCATTGGACGAGGTTTTATCAGCATTTTATTACGAATGGAGGAAGTCTGAGCTTTGAGTGGTTTGCCCAGGAATAAAACACCTGCCACAGTGAATACAAGCTCCCCCCGCCCCCAGCCCTGTTCTGACACAGGCCCCCCTCCATTGCTTCTCTACCCTGATGCATCCCAGTGCCCTGAGGGGATCATTGTGCTCACATTTTTGCTTGATAAGAGCTGTTGATTTATATTGATGGGATCTTTTCCTTTGATTCAAAAGGTAAATGCATGGGGAAGTTAGAGAAATGGAAAGAGAAAATCCAACAGAATTCTTTCTAGAGAAAAATGCTTTTTCTAAATCAGGTGAAAGAAGAAAGAAAAGTGTTTCACGTCCTGTAACTGCAGAATATATTTACAATCTCGGGACTATATGTGTCCAACACATAAAATGTGTGATAATGCCTGTCTTCCTTCTTTCAGAGTGGGCCTCTTGTTAACTTCAAAGCGATCCTGTTTGTGTCCACACAGCTAATAGCTTAGCTCAGGAGGGAAAATGAAATTCAAAGGAAATGCTGTTTAAGGCGAAAGCCCTTTCTCTTTCTTCTCCCTGACTGAAATGAATGGAGTGCATTTTCCGTATTTTCCTATTTTGTGAGTACCCCTGTTTTGCACAGGGGGTTCAGGTGGTAATTGTCAAGCGGAAGGGAGAGATTGTAGCAAACATCCGGTGTCCTGGCCATGCCAGCCACCAAAGCTAAAGCAAGATGGTGTCCTGCTTGTGGAGGGGGAGACCTCAGTAAGCCTAAATGAGTGTCCCTGGACACTGGACCCTGTGTGGGACACTGAAGTGGCTGGGAAAGAAGCAGTTCCTGGTTGGTGGAAGTACGTGACCTGCACAAACCTACATTCACAGTGAGGGTATAGCGAAGTAGTGCAAGGCACTGGGTTCTATCTCATTGGACAATTAGGACATTGTCTCCTGAGGTAAATATTTGCTTATTGTTCAATTAAAAAATAGAAGTGAGGGTGGGGCGCCTGGGTGGCTCAGTTGGTTGGGCGACTGCCTTCGGCTCAGGTCATGGTCCTGGAGTCCCGGGATCGAGTCCCACATCGGGCTCCCTGCTCAGCAGGGAGTCTGCTTCTCCCTCTGGCCCTCCCCCCTCTCATGTGCTCTCTCTCATTCTCTCTCTCAAATAAATAAAAAAATCTTTAAAAAAAAATAGAAGTGAGGGTAATAGGAGGTCATGGTATAGCTTTCTTTCTGGTGGTGGAGGGGACTTTTACCAATCTACATCACCCTCAGAGCTGATTTTTAATTAAAACATTGAGTATTTCATGATTTCGAGTGTAAAAAGGCTTTATCCATGATGCAAAAACTAAAACTACGAGTTAAAAATTGCATTTTATGTAATATTAAGATACTAAGCAGTGACTTCTGACTGAGTGCATCTGTATTTAAAAAAAACAAACAAACCACTATTTAAATTTGAAGTGAATTTCCCAGGGGAATAGAGATTCTATACTAATGACTATCCCCCTGTACCTCATAAAGTTCCTATGTGTTTACAAATTTATCAGACTATGCCAGAAAGTGGAAGCAAGTTCCTAAAATTAAAACTTAAAAATTAAAAGCCAAAGCCGTGGGCTTATAAATTAAATGTGTGATCCAATGGCAACGATCACCTCAAAGAAGCGCACTTGCCGTGTGTGCCACCGACTAGAAGGAGCTTAAGAAGAGAGCACGGACATGTGGCAACACATCGCCTAGCTTCCATCATTAACAACTTTTGGTGTGTGTGGTGAGAGGCATTGGCCAGATAAGGAGTATTTACTCTGTGCAAAGAGTGGAGAGTGCATTTCTTAAAAAAAAAAAAAATTATTCGAGAGAGAGAGTGCACAAGAGCAGGAGGGTCAGAGGAAGAAGCAGACTCCCTGCTGAGCAGGGAGCCCAATGCAGGACTGATCCTGGGACAGGAAGGCTTAACCAACTGAGCCACCCAGGCTCCCCGGAGAGTGCATGTTTGAAAAGGAAGAAAGAGTTCCTGTCATGAGAAGCTTTCCGTCCCATGGAGCAGATTGACTTGGGGCATTTGCAGGACAGGGAAGAACCGGACTCCCTGGAGCCAAATCAGGGCATTTAAAGGAATCTGGTGGCATCAGGAAGAGTTTTATTTATTTATTTATTGTAAAGATTTTATTGACAGAGACACAGGGAGAGAGGGAACACAAGCAGGGAGAGTGAGAGGGGGGGAAGCAGGCTTCCTGCAGAGCAGGGAGCCCCATGCGGGGCTTGATCCCAGGACCCCGGGATCAGGACCTGAGCTGAAGGCAGACGCTTAATGACTGAGCCACCCAGGCACCCCCAGGAAGAGTTTTAGAGGAAGGTATGTTTAAGGGATTTCAGAAGGATGAGTAAAACAACTAGTCATTTTCTCCTTCCCACCTGGATGCCCACTGGAATTAGGGAGGGCTAATTGGTGTAGGAGAGCATCTATAGGGACTCTTCACTTTGAATTGAACAGTATGGTTTTCTTAGCATGCTAGTCATGTAGAATTCAGACACTCTAAATGTGGGAAAAATGAAAGGTGACCTATTTTGGTTAATGGTTTTATTTCATGTACATTTTGCCCTTAAAGAATTAAAGGAAAATTATCCTATTTACTTTACACTCTACTCAAAGTCTCTGCCACAAAGTTCTCAAAGTGAGGTCAGCCAACTTTACCACTTCAGAGCCCTGTGGTGGGGTTGATGAAATGCAAGTTTCTGGATCCTACCTCAGACAGACTGAAGCAGTAATCATTTGACAGTAATGTGCTGGAAATGGCAGGTGTCTGTATTTTTGAAGAGTACTCACTAATCTAGATGCCATTGTGTTTCAGAACCCTGAAAGGATGCAGTGTCCATGTTGAAGCAAAATTTAAGTCACTTTTGAATTTAGTACAAATCCTGGTTTTACTTTTATTTTAGAATTTTTATTTTTTTTGCTTTATCAGGCCTGGGTCAAGAGACATTGGTTGCTTCAGGATTATTTATTTTTTAATTCCTCATGTTACCATACCATAAAAAGACACTAGGGGGCAGCATCAGGCCACAAAACCTGCCTTACAATCCTGAGGTTGTGGGGGAACCTCAACAGGCTCTCCTTGTGCTGAAGCAGAATTTCTTTGTTTTCAGCCAGCGAATAATGTTTTGGATCTTTATAATAAGGCATGCTTTTATCTGCATCTCTATGTAATTATATAGACAAGAATTTAGTGTAGAAATTTGCAAGCTAGGGACCATTTATCCCATTCCCCACCTTGACTCTGCTGGAGATGGTCAGAAATGGGCAGGAGTCTAACGATCTTTCTCAGAGAAGAGGAATTCCACGCAGGTGACCTTGTTCAAATTACCTTTCATGACACTGCCGAGTTCTCAGGGGGTTCTGTGTCTCTCCCTGCTGATACAGTTTTGCTTTCATCTTTATTTCCCAGCTGTTTGTGTTCTATTCCCTCTGGCTATTATGTACAAGCTGCAACATGTAATGAAAAGAGCAGCATAAATTTGCTCTCTGCAATGATTTCCTAGCACAGCTGCACATTCATTGTGGGACTTCTGAGTCCTGCCCCCTTTAGAGAGATAAAGGGCTCGTGTAATTCCTCCTTATGTCCCTTCTCTTGTTCCTGTATTTGGCACATTTGTATGTTTGTATACGTATGTGTATGAGAAGGAGCTAATATTTATTGACATTCTACGAAATACTAAGTAGATTTAAATGAGGTTATTTTAATTCATCCTTACAGTTACCCAAGGATTTCAATTAAGGTCAGTCTTGCTCATACATTAATCTAGTAAAAGAACAAAGATAGGCAGAAAGGACTGTCGTGGGCCCCCATTTTCCATGGGCACCCTTCTTTAGGATATTAAGTTCATCCTTTAGCAAATTGAGGATAATGTACATGATGGGGAAAAAAAAATAGATTTCTGAGTGCAGAGAATACAGTGCCCTCAGGTGGCCACTTAGCAAACTACTTGCAAGTGACTAAAATCCGTCTCGGCCACAACTAGGTCAGCCCAGGCCGAGTGTTGCCCTTGGTTCTCCCACTCCCACCCCAATTCCTTACCCCCGAGGGCTTTGAGGAAGCTCTCCCTCAGTCTTCCTATCCAGTCTCTTCTCTCCTTTTGACCATTATCTCCTTTTTAACCTTCTTGATATTCCTCCTTAAATCACTTTGAAAATAGCCATCCGCTATTGTTTGTCCTGCTACCAAGCCACTAAAAGTTTCCATAATCAGAGACAGGCAACCAGAACTGTCTTTTCAAATATATTCATTCTGTCAGCAAAACTGAAGATGAATAGTATTCACAGTTTTTTAATCTTGATCGTACACCCATCTCTCTGGCTCAGCTACCTACCCTCTTGCAATCCTGACTATAACACCTATGCCCCCCCCACCCTTTAATGTTGCCATTTGACATATCATTGCTGCCGTTCTTTCATGATTCAGATTTTATTCCTATGTCCCGATCATTTTTCAATATGCCCGAGCTGTGTATTTTCGGCCCATATGCCTTTCCCAGATAATTTACTGAAAAAGAAACTTTTTGAAAAGAGTCTAACTTTGAGGATAGCCTTTTAAAGCGGGAGATAGCATTGAAACTGGAGGCAAGCATCTGTTGTCCTGTTGGTTAAGCTGTCTTTATGAGGTTTTTTGTTTTTTTTTTTTTAGTTTGTGAGGAGCTGAGATTTATTCACATTACTTTAGTTAATGGGAGATTGTTTTAAGGATCCATTAGGAAGAGAGACAAGAGATTGTCATACTGGGATCTCAAGAGCAACCCTCCTAGGTGTTCCCTTGGACACAGATACGCACTGCTCCCTAATTCCAAGCTCCACCACCAATCCCAGCTCAACTGTGTCTACTCCCGCTTAGAGATCATTTCTCTCTGCCCCCTGGCTTCTCCTACTCTTGGCTTCTGCCTCATGACTTCAAACTCTTGCTTTTGTGCCTTGGCATTAGCACGTTGTCTCCTCCTCTCTCTCTTCATCTCACTTTCAAATTCCCCCAAAGACATGATCTCCTACAGTGAATGGACCCTTCTAGAACGTTAAGTTCATGGGCTTTTGCCCTGCTGTTTTGGGGTAGGCTCCCTTCCTCAGGCCGAGTAGCTGTACACACAGAACTAGATTTGCATTGGCATAAAACCTGAACTTGAAACATGATCCCTGGGAAGGAGACCATGGGTTGGAAGACCCTGTGAGCTTCTTAGAAGGGAGTGGGGTGATTTGCTTATTCAGAAGGGCCCTGAGTGTCATGCCAGAGGTGAGGAGGAGGGAATGAAGGGGTTTCAAGCAGGAAGGTAGAGTTCATGGTGCAATCTACAGTCATTCCTTCAGCTTCACTGCAGAGGATGGGGGCAAGCTGGGGGAAAGAGACCACTTTGCAGGCAATCGGCACAGTACAGAACAGAGACAATCAGGCTCTGAGTATGTAAAAGTAAGACTGGACATCTGTTTATGTTTCCCACACAAGAATTGAAAGACAATTAGAGATATGAAACTATTGTTTCTCTCCTGGTATCTCCCCTGGATTCCCAGGCTTTGCAGAAATCAGTCTTAATCTGGTCTCTTTACTGCAAGGCCTTTGTCAGCGTGTTCAGATCTCACTGTCACCCCCACTCCCAATGAGACCTCTCCTCCCCGTGCCCAGTTGTCTTGGACCTGCTGTCTGACCTTGGCATGCAAGTTCCTCCTTCTGCTTCCCTATAACCCTTGGACCAACTTACCCTAGTGAACAGACTTTAAGTTCTTTATTCCTGGTCAATGATTCTGCTTTCTTTTGTATTCCTCCACTCATTGTACTTGTTTTGGAGTCTCTTCAACACTGGACATAGGTTTTCTATGTTTAAACTTTTCTACACCCTCTAGGTTTTCTATGTTTAAACTTTTCTACACCCTCTAAACCTATTATTTGAAGTTTACCTTCCCACCATTAGGATCATAGGAGCTTAGAGCTCAAAGTAATCTTAGGGACAAACTGGTCCCTGAGTCATTTCTTTTACAGAAGAGGCCAATGTGCTCAGGGGAGACGGGCCAGCATCACCGTACAGATAACTAGTGTTTCTAGATCTGGTCTTTTAATTCCCAGTTGAACACTTTTTACAATAGGCCAGGGAAGACAAGTTTTATTGCTCATAGCAACTCAGTTGGCTGCAAGCGAAAGCCTGGAGCAACATGCTGAAAAGAAATCTGAGAACTTCTGTGGGCTTACTGGAGAAGACCCTTCATGTGGTCAGCCTAGGCTCAAGATGGAGACTGGTGGTGTGTTGGTTTTTTATTTCTGGTGCGACTTTAAAGATGTCAACCCTTCCAATTTGCAGTTGCTTTAGGGCAAGTGATACAGGTGCTCAAAGCCCCGATGCTGGTTTCTGCTCACCCTTGACATTGGCTGAGCTCTGACGTCTCAGGCCTTGGCTTGTGTGCTTGGAATAGCAGAGAGGAGGTCATGTTCCAGGAGAAATAGCCTTCCCCGGTCCTCCCACAGCAACGTGTGGGGTCCTGGAAGTCTGAATCTAGTGCTCAAATGCCTTTTGGACAAGGTTCCCATTTACCATGTCCCAACAGGACAGTGATTAGACAAGATGAGCTCTTAGAGCTGGTGACATTTATGCCGTGGAGGAGAAAGTACCTACAGGTGCTGACGGGGGTTCTTAGTGGTCAGGTACTGCTCACAAGACCTCACCTCATTGTAGCTAGGCCTTCAGTGTCCATCCCTCTTCAGGGAATTCCTGGCATGAAGCTGAGATGTCTTCTTAGAAGTTGAGCTTCTCGGTCAAGAGCTCCCTGCATCAGAACCATCTGAGAAAGCAAGTTTGGCCAACATCTCTCTCACCAAAGTACTTGAGTCATAAGGGTTTTTATGGCCAACCTCTTTTTTTTCTAAAGCGGGACTTAGACAAAGGTCTTTGGGGGTGCAAAAAGCATAAACCCATTCAGACTAACTTCAGTGAAAAAAGGGGAAGTGATGCAAAGTATATCTTTCAAGGAACCCAAGGGCAAGAGAGAGGAAGTTTTAAGTCCTGGACCTCATGAGAGCTATATTTAGGAAACCTGTCAGCAACAAACCAGCATCTTCACTCTCTTGGTCTCCACTGGGGCTGAGATTTGCTTTCTCTTGGCTCCCCCAAAAGCCCTCATTATTCTCCCTCTCTGCATACTGGCTTTCCCTGCAATCACAGGCATTGGAAAAGGGATTCTCCGGACCTGGCTTTTCACCCCTGAGCAATTCAGATGCCCAAGAGAGACTCACTTGAGTTTAGGAGTCCTAGGGCCAAATTCTTAGAGAGTAAAATTGATTGCAACATATGTCCTCTCTGTGACCAGGATGAGCGATGGTAGGAGGCAGGGTCATACTGTACAAATATGAATTCTCTGGATTTGAAGAAATATTTGGACAGACTACTTAAGAGTATAAGTGGAGCCATTGAGGGCTCTGAAAGGTGATCTGTAAGCTCCTATGCAAAAATCAAGGTGGTGGTGTGTTTGCCTTGTTCTGGAGCAGGGGTTGGGTGGGGGCTACAGCCGTCAAGATGGTAGAAAACTGGGCTTGTCATGGCACCAGAATGTTCGTATGACTACATTCATAAATGCTTGCATGGACAAAACTATCCCGTGTGTGTTGTGGGACTGTTGATCTGGGGTCAGAGACAGCACGTGAGATACAAAAGCCAGAAGCAGAAGTCAGAGGCTCATTGGATTTTTGGGAAACACAACAGAGAGAGAATGCTAGATTTTTATCCTCTGGAATTGGGAAGATTTACCAGGCTCTTCTAGATCTATAAAGGACAGAGCGGCAATGGCTGACTTGTGGTTAATATTACATTTGTTCCTTACAGATCTCAAAAGTAGATATCACTGTTCCTTTCAGCGGTGGTTCCATTTAGTTAGGGTTTAGTAATAATGCGGGTCCAGACCTCTTTTACTGTGACCTTTGGGTCACAGTAGTTTTTAGTTTCTCCTTTTAATCCTGAACAATTCCTCTCAAGCTGTGGTTCAAAATCAGAATAGACTGGAAAGTGAGTTGGGCTTAGCACAAAGATACCCCTACCATTACAGAGATAGTTCAGAGCCATTTCTGCCCTCCTGACTCTTAGCAAAGCACATTTTTCATGGCACCGTGCTGCTCTTGGCCCAGTATTTTTGACACACTGGAGGGCACCTCCAGTACTACTTTGGAACTACATTAGGTCAATCAGGCTTTCTTGTTGATGCCATATTAATGTGGCTTTCTGTTTCTGCCCTTAAAAGGGGTCCTTTCTTCACGTTCTGCATGGAGCACTGGGTGTTATACACAAACAATGACTCATGGAACACTACATCAGAAACTTAGGATGTAATGTATGGTGCTTAACATAACAAAAAGAAAAAAGAAAAAGGGGCCCTTTCTTGACCTTTGCAATTAATTATTGTGGTTTTTTCTTGAAAATAAGCAAGAAGCAATATAGCATTGTAATTAAGGACACAGGCTCTCGGGTCAGACAGACTTAGGTGAAATAGCATCCCTACGATTTATTTTATGTGTGTCCTTAGGCAAGGTACACCACTGTTCTCTCAATCCTGTGTACCCTTTGCAAAGCATCAGCTAAGAGATTTACATAGATTATCTCTTCAATTTTCATGACAAAGTGGTGAGGTTGCTGTACTAAGCTCCAAGTTACAGATGATAAAACTAAGGTAAGGCTTAGGGAGGTTAAACTTCTCACCTAAACAGTAATGATAATGATATTGAATGTTATATAGTTATAATAGTTATTTTAACCGTTTCTGAGAGCTTATTGTATCCCATGTACTCATAAATACTTGGCACATGAGGTCTCATTTCTCACAACAGTGCCCAAGATCAACCAAAGTGCTCTTTGAAGCTCAAGGGTTTATAAGGATGGGGGATCCTGTAAAGCCCACCTGGATATGACAGGCATTGTTAATATTTAAGCCACTTATCCAGGTTCCTTAGAACTTGCTCATAAACATTCTTGGGCAGGCTGCACGAGGCTCCGCCGCCTCTCCTGCCCCTACCCACTCTTACTTCATTACACCCTCTACTTGCATTGCCCACCATCTGTTCCCCTTGGAGCTCCGGGACTGGAAAAAGACTTTCCCAAGCCCTTTAAGGTCCTGTGGCCCTGTACTCTATCTACAACACAGCAGACCTTTGGCATTTATAAATCGGACAAGCACGGTTCCATCTATCTTTGAGAAGCTTGATGGTCTGAGAATTATTAGTACTTTTGCGGGAACACAAGTTTGAATCCTGCACAGCAAAGGGGTGATATGCCAAACTTAGTGTTTTTGTGAAAGAAACGGTCTCCTGGCCTGGCATTTGTCTTTGTTCAGAGATGTATAAACCGCCTTCATTGGTGCCATCAGCATCATGATTAGTATAAGTAATGTCATTTATTGAGTACCTATGTGCCAGACACTGTGTTAAGGGCTTAAATGTGAAATCGTTCAATTAAATAAGCATGACGTTCAAATATAATCAATCTATAATATTATTTTTTATCTCAAGCCATCACTTCAAAATGTATTTGTATCATATACTGGCTTAGAGGAAATGTTTGGGCTCACTGTTAAGACAATTCTATAATCATTTTACATTATAGAACTTTTTTTTTTTTTTAAAGATTTTTTATTTATTTGACAGAGAGAGATACAGCGAGAGAGGGAACACAAGCAGGGGGAGTGAGAGAGGGAGAAGCAGGCTTCCCGCAGAGCAGGGAGCCCAATGTGGGGCTCGATCCCAGGACCCCGGGATCATGACCTGAGCCGAAGGCAGACGCCCAACGACTGAGCTACCCAGGCGCCCCACATTATAGAACTTTAAAAAAAATTTTTTTTGCAGTCAGGAAGTCTGTACATTTTACATTGGGCTGTCTGTCTCAGACTCAGATTATTTTATATCTATTGTGTTGGTCCTTTAGCCAGGACTTAAATTTTGATATTCTTTTCCATAGGTGTGGCTTCTTAATCTTTACAACAGTTAGATGAGTGAAATGTTAGTGTTTCCATGTTACAGATGAGAAAACGGAGACTCAGAAAGGCTGAGTGAGTTGCCTAGAAATTTAATTTGAACCCAGGTTTGTGAAGTATTTAAATACTACTCTGTGTATTTGCCAACACATAAAAAAGGGAATTTCTTCTGAATGTCTAGAGTGAAAGATACTGCCTTTTTTGATCTTAGGGTGAAATGTTATGCAATAAAGAAAAAATTTCCTCTTCCATATAGAACTTCAAACTTGCACATGACTACATTGTACAGTGCTCAAAATTTCACTTGTGGTAATTACGGGAGAACTGGATATTTCTACTATCATTTTCCACATGTTCATCCACACAAATGCTTGCGTAGAACCTATATATTGGTTCTGTCTCCTTAGCTCCTGAAGTCTTTTTCAAGCACTATAACTAACAATTTTAATTGTTGATGTTCTTAATATGTATTCTATGGAACACTTATATTTATAGGTACTTAAAACAGGCCCAAGAAAATTAAGTACTTGGTTGGATGATTGGACATTGGCCTATCAATCAGTCTTTAGCTTGTACCTGTAGGCTATTTGCAGTCCATTCTGTTGTTAAGCCCTCCATTGTCCTAGCCTTTAGGGAAGGTTGCCCACACCTCCCTGTTACCCTTTTTGTTATTGTTGTTAAGTATTTGCTTTTCTCCTTAAGAGTAATTTAAATATTGGAAAAACAAAGTATTTGGAGACATGAAGCAGGGAATTACAGTATTCCAGTGGGATTTGATAGCCTGATTGAGAATATTCCATCTTTCAGGCACAGAAAGAATCCCTTCTTTGGGGAAAAAAAAAAAAATAGAAAACGTCAGATACATAAGAAAAAAAATAAGGGTTTTATTTGACTCTATAAAGCTCCTGTAGGGGTGCCTGGGTGGCTCAGTCGTTAAGCATCTGCCTTTGTCTCAGGTCATGATCCCAGGGTCCTCAGGAAGTCAGGGTCCACAGGAAGCCTGCTTCTCCCTCCTCTCCCACTCCCCCTGCTTGTGTTCCCTCTCTCGCTGTGTCTCTCTCTGTCAAATAAATAAATAAATAAATCTTAAAAAAAAAAAAAAAAAGATTCTAAATCTCCTGTATTTTAGAAGATTTTTGGCAATGTCCATAAAGTTTTTTTGGTGTACTTTATATCATTTTTGTCCTTCCATGCTATCGAAAAAACCACTAGTGTTTTTTTTTTTTTAATTCTGTATATCCTACTTGAGAACAAATGCCACTTTTTTGACCTGCATTAAACAGGCCATTAGTATAGGGAACAGCTGTTCTTCTAAACTTACCCTGCATAGCACTAGATCTTCCCCACCCAAAATAAATGTTCCTTTATTTTGAAATAGGAAAAGAAAATTCTTTGAGTGAGGAAAGTTATTTTGAAAAAGAAAGAAAGCCAAATTGCTATACAGAGCCACTCACAATCTTAGGAAAGAGAAGATTTGCATAGGTCCTTTTAGTGGTCCCTTAGTTATAAATCTCCATTAATTTCAGGAACAGTCATTTCTAAACTCCTCCACCTGTTCTATTCCTGTCACTGAGATGGGTTTTAGCAAAAATAGGAGGCCATGTAGTTAGCAGGAGAAGAGGTAGCCTAGGAGTTGGAAGTTTTTGTGCCATTCTCCTGGTACTGGTTGCATTGCCTTGTGCAATTAGCTCACCTTTTCAGTAGGGTCGTTTGCTTACCTGCACGTGGGGTTAGTAACAACTTCCTACCTATTGGGAAGAACTGGTATGAGGATCAAATGGAATAGGGGGCGGCAGAGCACCCGAACGGAGGTTCTGTGCATGTTTAAGGCATGACATTATTTTTGAGATGGAGAACCTCTGCAAGCTGTGTGTGGTCCCAGAGAACATCACACACTGAATGGAAAATGAAACAGGAAATGGTGACAGGACTGTCTGATGCTAAAAGGATGTCTAAGGTATCTACACTGGCTGTCAATCGGATGAGGAACAGGAAAAATAATGATACTGTCTGAACTGTTTTTTCACCTAAATGCCAATTTACGAGGCCATGAGACAAAGTTAGCTTGGCATGAATTTATATGCCCGAACTCGTACCCCATCTGCCATGATGTCACTGGCATAGAGTGGGTTTAAAAGAAGATGGATTGCTACACACACCTCCATAGCAATTTCATTTTATTATTTCCCATTTAGCATGCCCACCAGCTTTCCCTCACAGTCTGTTGGCCAAACACACAAACAGAATCTGTCTTCGAGTTGTAAGTTTTATAATCCTTCTCTTAAAACAAAAATTCTTTTTTTGGGCAAGTTTGTTTTGAAAATATCAGAACCAGAAATTTCAGAATGTCAAAAGCATTATGTGTCCTTTTTATAAGCATAATGACAATATTGATCCTTAAGGCTCACTACAAGGAAAACAGTAAAGTCTGAATGTAGACTTGATCAGAGCCCACCCCCCCTCCACCTGTTCATACACAAGTATTAAGTTGGGCCATCAGTGAATGCAGATGTCCTACTTAACTCTTTGTAGGAGGCAATTAAAAAATAGCTGCCATGTCTAAAAGTCAAGTTGGGGAGTCCTAAGAATTCTACCCACTCGTCAGAATTTTGGTACCTAATATTCAGGTGGAAGCAAATTGGTTTTGTCTCCATGAGATTACTCCGTTAGCACGCAGTTGAGTCTCCCATTGTCCTGGGCATCTGTGTTAGTGTGTGTGGACTCCTGCTAACATTTATTACTATTACTTTCCTCCACTGGCCAAGATACTCTAAAACATCCCTGTGTTTTAGAACAGTGGAGCAGTCCAAATTGGGCACTTGCCACCTTAGTATACAGTGTATAAACCAGTGCAGAGCCGGTGAAAATTGTCATAGTCTCCGGGGACCTGTGTTTGGAAGCAAGCCCTGCCATTTTCTAGCATTGTAGCCTTGAACCATAGTGTCTTCATCTGTGACATGTTCTCCAAGATAACTGTTATTCCCTTCGTCACTCAGCAGGCAAAAATCAAATGACATGATACCTATCCAAGTGCTCACTGAAGTTTAGTATACTGTACCAACATCAGTCATTGCTGTCCTCTAAAGTCAGTGCTGTCTCTTCTGGTTTTGACCATGGCAATGGTTGGGACTCAAAGCTGTGGGGAGGCTCTCTCTCTTACCCAGACAGGGCTCTGTACATTTAAATTCAGTTGTCTCCATGACTTTTGTGAAATGGAGAGTCTTTTTAGCAAAAGCAATCTACTGTTGGATGTGGGAGCCTACTGTAGGATCAGGAATACCTGTGGTTGGCAAGGAGCTAAGAGACAGTAGCAGCAGACCAGAAAGACTCTACTCCTAGAAGTCCTAGGGTGGTGGCCCAAGGGCTGTGTGGAGTGAGACACCTAAAAACTCATAGTTAGTGCAGATCGGGATGAAGAGATTTCCTAGGGTAGAGCATCAGGAGTCCACAAAGTTAGCTTGGTGCTGTTCTATGGCCACAAACAGTAAATGCATGCCTTCCGGTGATGCCAACAGGGGGTACAGAATAGAAGAGTCTGGAGAAGTAGTGTAAATGGTCCACAGTGTGAAGTGTACCTGTGGAGGCCACATAAATTAGATCATGTTTTTATGGAGCAACACAGAGAACAACAGAATAGCCAGAGGCAGAATGAGGCAGAGGGCCAGGGTGGGCTGGAGTTTCATTTCCCACAAAGATTTTTGCACTTATTTTAACTGCAAAACACTCCTCAAGGGGTTCTCATCAACACACATTGATAGCCTAAACTGTTTCTGTACTTCTTTGTCTGCTTCTCTCTGCAAATAAATTCAATATGTGTTACTTAAAATGGATCATGGATTGGGGCACCTGGGTGGCTTAGTCAGTTGAGTGTCTGACTCTTGGTTTCTGCTGGAATTATGATCTCATGGGTCATGGGATTGAGCCCGCCTCTGGCTTGTGCTCAGAGGGGAGCCTGCTTGAGATTCTCTCTCTCCCTCTCCCCCTGCCCCTCCCCCCGCTCATGGACGTTCTCTCTCACTCTTTCTCTCTCTTTAAAAAAATTGATCATGGATTACTCTATTAGAATGGAGGAAAAAAAATGCCACTGCATTGAATTCTCTTAATGAGTTGGATGGCTTCACTTCCGCGTGCAAGAAAGGAGTCAGTAGAAGAAAAATCCCCCAAAATTAACTTCATTATTTCTCAGGTGGAGGGAACGAGCGACAAACATGATTGCTGTATTCGTAAAACCTTCACTATGTCTTTGTTGTTCAAGTGATTATTTAGTGAGTGCAAACCCGCCAGTCCATCCATTCACCCAGTTATTCAGTGACTACTAAGTGAAAATGAGAACATGAAGATACTTAGTTCATGATGATTTTTCAAGGAATTTATAAAATAACAGGAAGATAAGATAGTCACACAAAGAGCTGGGGGAAAAAAAAGGTGGTTGTCAGAAAAGAGGTTCAAAATGTTACAAACACTCGAATACTGCTAAGCCTCTGGTTTTATTTAGAAGCTGGAGGGAAGTATGGAAGCGATCAGAACACAGGGGGAGACTGATGTGGTGTTGATGAGGAGGCTAGATGGTGTCTGGGACAAGCTCTGGCATGAAAGGTGTACAAGGGGAAAGGTAGACAAGAACTGGAAAAAAAAATTTTAAATGGAGGGACAAATGTCTGAGGTATTGGCAAAGCTGAGTCATCAGTTCTTGGCAATAATTTAAATGAAAGGTGTGAGATACAGAATGCAGTTTAAAAATGATTTTTGAAATTTCAGTTTGGGTAGCAGGGAGATGAGAAACATGAATGCTGTAAATAAGGAAGTCTAGAAGTAGTTTCCCAGTGCAGGGGAGAGATGATGGCTTGATTTTTGGCTGAGCTTAGAAATCCAGGGTAAGCCTAAAGATACGGGTTTACAGGTGTTTACTACAGAAGTAAAGCAAGGTCATTTTAGGACTAAACCTTATATATCAAGGAATATAGAAAATATTCTATAGAAAATATAGAAAAGTTAAGGAATAACAAATAAATCAAACTGGTGACCACTGAGCATCTCCTCAGCAAAGAGTTTCTAAAACCTTTTTTTTTTTAAGAGACCTATAAAAGACACAGATCTTGTATCTTGGAGCAAAACATCTACTTGAATTGCCAACTTTGACTTTAGTATTGAACATTTGGTGTCCTCTGATCTTACATGTGGTCTTGGAGGGTGTTTTGTTGTTCAATCCCGTGTGTGGTTTAAGTTTCCATTTGTCTATTCTTAAGCCTAAATGTGTTACAGAAATATTAATGACTCCCCATGCTTTTGCCTTCAGTAATTTAAAATAATTTAAATAGTCAGAGGAAATAGTGACTTCAGCTTTCTCCCCAGGGGAAAAAAAAAAACAAAAACATAAAGTAAATAAATGAGAGTTTGTTCCCTGGGAATTAAAGATGATTTTTCTTCTAACAAGGCACACCTATTATAAAAACAGGTCTAGATTTAATTTGTCTCCCAAAGAAAAGCCTGTATTAAGGTATATGGTCAGTATTTGACCTGCGGATGTTCATTTGTAGATGTGCAACAAAAGATTAAAATTAAAGATGATGATTCAAATTTGGGGGCAGAGTTCATTTATTCCCTGGGGGAAGGGAAGGCACTTTTCCTGCAGAATAACTCTCAGAAATTAGCCTGTTCTCGGGCACCTGTGTGGTTCATTGGTTAAGCGTCTGCCTTTGGCTCAGGTCATGGTCCCAGGGTCCTGGGATTGAGCCCCACCTCGGCTCCCTGCTCAGCAGGGAGCCTGCTTCTCCTTCTGCCTGTCATTTTCCTTGCTTGTGTGTTCTCTCTCTCTCTCTCACTGTCAAATAAATAAATAAAATCTTTATTTAAAAAAAAAAAAAGAAAAAGAAATTAGCCTGGTCTGATTGCACTTTTTCTACCAGCCAGTCACAACAAGAATTGAAAGGGAAGTTAGGCTTGTGTCCCAATTTGCTGTCCAAGGTCCAATCCTGCCAAAGCAGAGCCTCCAGAATTGTACTTTCTCCAGTCCAGCCAGCAAGAAAGAAAGGCAGCGGGTATTCAGCTTTTTCCCCGCCCCCAAATGCTACTTATAAGAGATTGAGAGAGCCTTCTTAAGTTTCCCTAGAGTTTTAGCCATTCACATCTACAAAGCACTTGTTCTTTTTAATGTATGCTCTTTTTAATTAAAAGGAAAGTGAGATGTTTAAGAAGCACCAAAAAAAAAAAAAAATCATATGAATAAACAGGAAAGCTGAGTCAAAGAACTAATTATACCTTGATACTTGCATTCTGCTGCTGGAAGGTAGAGCTTGGAGTCCTCGCTCTAATTGCCGTATGCTCCCTGTTTTAACAAAAAAGAAAAAGTCTTATACCACTTCATTTACCTGCTTTTGGTTGATGGCTCCCAAGCCGCGCCTTCCAGCCTCAGCATCTCTTCCCGAAGACCCTGGTTCCTATCATCTGATCCCTATGGATCACTCCTACTCAGATTCCACATGTTTGGTGTTAAATACTGTTCCCTCACTTCTGTCCAAATTATCACTGCTTCAAATTCTGTTGTCTCCTAGCCTACATGACTATATTTTTGGATTTCTCATTGTCTTTTTTTTTTAAACCAACAGTCATAAATTCTGTTGTGTTATCCAATAGACTTTGACTTAACTGATCCAACATTATTTATCATTGCCTTCCAGCCAAGTCTGGCCTTTTATACTTTCTTGAATGCTGTATTTATTTTATCTGTTGTCTTCTCCAGGGCTGGCACTACATTTATGCTATTACAGAGTAATGTATCCTATACTTTCTTCAGGTCTAAACTCTTCCATGATGCTCCACGTTATAATCAAAGTCCACACGAGCCTTTTATTTTTCTGATTTTATAAGGCACATTTAACTTGAATCTCTTGACCTGGCCCTTGGGCTTTATAGAATTCTTGTGTTTCGGGGCGCCTGGGTGGCTCAGTTGGTTAAGCGACTGCCTTTGGCTCAGGTCATGATCCTGGAGTCCCAGGATCAAGTCCCGCATCGGCCTCCCTGCTCGGCGGGGAACCTGCTTCTCCCTCTGACCCTCCTCCCTCTCCTGCTCTCTGTCTCTCATTCTCTCTCTCTCAAATAAATAAATAAAATCTTTAAAAAAAAAAAGAATTCTTGTGTTTCCTAATCTGTTTACATCAGATTAGAAGATATTTATCAAATCATCGTCCTCTTGTTGTTACCAGGTTCAGTGCAGCTGGGTTTGTAAGAGAAAACGTCAAAGGAGCCTCTTGAGCTTCTTTACAGCATAGGGCAAGGCATACGTCAAGTACACACGTGACTGTAAACTAAAGTCAAATAAGATGTAAATTTGACATCTTGTCATTCCATTTATACTAGAAACAAGGAGACAACCTGGACTTCTCATTCTTCTGTATCACTCACTACCATCAACCTAGAATGAGGTACACTATAGATGTACAGTCCTCACCAGACATACCAACACAGTCACACCGGTAACCCCGTGTGCTGAGTGCATGCTCTCTACCTGGTGCTTGCATACCTTCTCTCTAACCCCCACAGCCTTGCGAGGTAGGCGTTTCACATATGAAGAATCTGACTCTGAAAGAAGTTACGTAACTTAATGTGCCTGCACTAAGACAACCAGTAAGTGGCAGGGCCGACGTTTACAGCCACTTATAAGTGAAAAGCCTGTGCACGATTCCCTCCTCATTACTGTGCAACACTGGAGTGTGGATATCTGTGTTATCACCTCAGATCCTTCTACAGATAACAGTCTTGAGAGTGTGTATATATGTTGCACTAGTCTAAAGATAAGGGTATTCTGAGATTTCTTTAAAAAAAAAACAAAAAACTTTCCAAAGGCTTGAGGTTATCTGGGTTTATGCATGCTCTCAGCATCTCCTGCTAAAAATGCCCCAGTTCCATCATTGCCTCATCAGTTCATGCGTGGTCTACTTAAAGGACAGGAATAAAAATCAGCCCTTCATCAGCTTGGAGAAGGGGTAACAGACTGGCCTCAAGTCTGTAGGAACCTGTCTCTTATTAGACGTCCATCCTGGCTTTTGTTCACACATAGGGTCATTAAAAAGTATATCCCCCTTCCCATGTACAGGATTTTGCCTGCAAGATCCCATTAGTGCTAATGGGTCATTTTAACTTGCATCACCTCCAGGATCAAAAGGAGAAGCTGCATCTTTGATGAAGGGCTAATGCTACATGGGGCTCAGGCCACTTAAGGGTTTCCTTTGTTCTCTTCATAGGCCAACCCACCAGGGGACTTTAGACCACCATCTACTATACGAAGAGTTTATAAAGACAGTATTAAGTGGTGGTGCTAAGTGCAGCCTCGGTAATGAAAATTAGAATGCATTCCCTACTTATAAATCACAATCTCATCCACCTTAGTGTAGGATTGAGGCTTGTATCCTGCACTACTTGAATCAATATTTTCTGCTCTTTAATAACACAAGGGAAAGATTACTACTTCTTTTCAGTAATCTCTGAGAAGTTGTTTGGGCGCATATGTTTGCCAAGAGGAAAAAAACAGGATTGTGGCAGGAAGTGGGGAAAGGAAGTAAGTAAGCTCTTTAGAATTAGCTCTCGCTGTGTGTTGCCTTAGCATTCTTTCTTTCTTGATTCCTTTCTACTGTGACCTCAGTCCATCAGGTGGCTGACAATGTGTATTGAGTGCCCATTGTGCTTGTCCCCCAGTATGAGGCACTGGGGGAGAATGTGAAACAAATAGAGACACAGTCTGTCTCTTCCAGGAGGTTACAATTGGAAAGAGGAAGGGTGGTTAGCAAACATGTAGTGTCCCATACATAACTTTCAGTATGAGTTCTACCTCCAAAAAGCCCGAAGCAGTGCCGAGAATTCTTCACTTAACTCCCCTCTGATCTCTAACACAACATCCATTAGGCCTGGAGGAGAGCTGAAATTTTCTAACAAATTCAGTTCAACAAATGAATGGAGGGAGCCTCTCCTTGCATTGATGTGTGATGTGTAACAGTGTAAATCTCTGCCCAGAATCTCAGATGTGCAAGAAAGGTAACTCTCTATTTTTCTGTAACTCATCTTGGTTTCCAGTTTGAGTTCTGATTCTTTGAGTTAGTGAAAATGTAATCTCAGGGCGCCTGGGTGGCTCAGTCGTTAAGTGTCTGCCTTCGGCTCAGGTCATGATCTTAGGGTCCTGGGATCGAGCCCCGCATCAGGCTCCCTGCTCGGCGGGAAGCCTGCTTCTCCCTTACCCACTCCCTCTGCTTGTGTTCCTTCTCTCACTGTGTCTCTCTCTGTCAAATAAATAAAATCTTTAAAAAAAAAAAAGAAAAGAAAATGTAATCTCAGACAATTTTAGTTTCCTTATTTCCCTGAGATTGTGTCTAAATTATTTGCGGGGGTGGGGGGGACTTCACTGTACCAATCTTTGGGGAGATAGAGATTACACAGGAGCTGGTCTCGAGTATTCTATATTTATAACTTAGGTGCCCACTAAATTGCCAGCATCTTCATTCTCGTGTGCATGACCCATTAAGGTCATTCTTTTTCTGTTTGTTTCTGTGAAACTCTGGGAATTGTGGTCCTCCCATATGACAGCTGGAATATGGGAAGTTCTGTGAGGCTGCCTAAGTTCCTAGCATGTCTAAATCTGCCAGGCACTCATGTTTTCCCAAGGATTTCACTGTTGCCTCTGGGTTCTCTTGAGGAAGTGCACACAAATCAATGTCATTCTCTAAACTTACCTAAAGTTTTGACCTCCACCGGGGCTCAGCCCTCAAATTAGAGCACAGTGTCCGCTTTTTGGTATTCATCGATGACGATGCTCACATTTCTTTTCCTCCAGTTTTCTCTCCTGCTTGCCTCATAAGGGGCAGGAAAGATTTATTCTTCTCATGTAGTTGCCTGTATATTCTATCTCTTTCATTTCTTTAAGAGTCTTGGCTTTTAAGACTTAAATGCAGAAAGATAATTTGGTATCTTTGGTTTTTGATTCTTATCCTTTCTCTGAGATAATGAAAACACAATGACTTTAAATTTAAATGAGAGGAAAATACCATGGAGAAAAAGGAAATAGCGTGAAAAAAACGAGATATTTCAAAAATAGTATCCCATCTCAAATGAAAACCATCCTATTCTTTAATATTAAGAATATAGTTAGTAGGGCGCCTAGGTGGCTCAGTTGGTTAAGCGACTGCCTTTGGCTCAGGTCATGATCCTGGAGTCCCTGAATCGAGTCCTGCATCGGGCTCCCTGCTCAGCAGGGAGTCTGCTTCTCCCTCTCCCGCTCCTCCCTCTTGTGCTGTCTCTCTCTCTCTCTCTGACTCTCTCTCTCAAATAAATAAATAAAATCTTTAAAAAAAAAAGAATATAGTTAGTAGTCAAAGATGTTTTATTTAAGAGGGGAAGTAAACACATTCAGTCCCTTCCGTATAAATTATGTAGGACCAGTGTCATCCTAGTGTAATACCTAGAGCTTTAGTTAATAGGTCAGGGACCTAAGTTCTCAGTTTCTGGGGCTAAATGACTTTAAGCAACTCACTTTACTCCTCAGTACAATTCAGGACTGTTATATCTGTGGTTTGATTTCAGCCTACTTAAAATCTAGTAGGTTAGCTTATCACTGTTTCGCGGATGCTGGCAGAAGACAGAAGCTTTCTGGGTAAGAGACCAAGAACTTTATTACTCATGACTCAACAAACAGGATGAGCATTCACTTGGGTATCAGTTCTCCTTTATCCCAAGTCCCATGAAGACAACACAGAGGGACCCAGAGAAACATTAGGAATGTAGGAGTTTTGTGTTACATTGGGGAAAAGGCATCAGGTGGTATGGAAGTTAGGATGGTTGAAGTGAGAGAGAAAATTCAACTGACAATGAAAGTTCAGAAAAGTAGATAGCTCAATAGAGTATGTTAGCAGAGCTTTTAAACAGGAACATATATTATGGAATGTGGGGGTTACCCTCCATATCTTCTGCATTGATTGTTTACTGAAGTCAGTGAATTACATCTACTCAGTGCCATACAGATATGGCAGATAATCTTTGATAGGAAATGAAACATAATCAAACATGGATTGCAATACTTCTTTTAAGTAGTGGCCCATGAAGTTGGGAAATCTCACACCTAGAGACATGAAATGACAGAGCAGAGCAAAGTGTTCCATTAGAAACTGCAATAAAGGGGCGCCTGGGTGGCTCAGTCGGTTAAGCATCTGCCTTCGGTTCAGGTCATGATCCCGGGGTCCTGGGATCGAGCCCCGCATCGGGCTCCTTTCTCTGCGGGAAGCCTGCTTCTCCCTCTCCCTCTGCTGTTCCCCCTGCTTGTGTTCCCTCTCTCTCTCTCTGTCAAATAAATAAATAAAATCTTTAAAAAAAAAAGAAACTGCAATAAAATTAGAAAAAATAATAATAACTTGTTAACAGATCCCCGAGCAGCATAAAGAATTCACAGTGGTATAACTTCACCTAAAAAAAAAAGAAAAATCTGAAAAAGGATGTACTATTCAGATATGTGCAGACTATTACGGGAGTCCGTTAGTGAATAGGATAAGTACAAGTAAGGATAATGGGCTTAAGCCTAATATAAGAGATAATTGTGGACCCTAGAGAGAATTTGTTGAGCTTCTGATGAACTGAAAGACCCAGAGTTCTCTAAGCAGAAGGTTGATTATCTACTTCCTATTTTTACTGTAGTGGATATTTCCTATATTTATTTTATCTGATTTAATTCTCATGAAAACCTATAGAACAGATTTTATCATTCGTATTTTAGAAATGAGGTTTCTAATGATCAGAGAAACTGAAAAAAAAAAAGTTAAAAGCCGTAGAGTTGGTAAACAACCAGGCTTGGATTTCAGTGCAAGGATATGCAACTCCATGGCCCATATTCCTTTCACTTGGCTACACTGTATTGAGCTTATTCAATTCCCTGTGGAAACAGCTTCTAGAAATGTCTTTGAGTGCTGATATATTACCCAAACACTTCTGTGTTTTACACTTTTAGGAAGATATCTAATTATAAGTTGACTTTTTTAAATTAATGAAATATAAACCAAACTGTTTTTTTTTTTTTTTCTGACTTACTGTATGTTTAAAGGAATGACAAGTTACTTTTGTGACCAAAACTTTGATCTTCCCACAGGTGACTTGTATATAGGAGGAGTGGCTAAAGAAACATACAAATCTTTGCCGAAACTTGTCCATGCCAAGGAGGGCTTTCAAGGCTGCTTGGCATCAGTTGATTTAAACGGACGACTTCCAGACCTCATCTCAGATGCTCTTTTCTGCAATGGACAGATTGAGAGAGGATGTGAAGGTACTAGATCTTTGTTAATCAAACTCTAAGTAATTCTAATTCCACCCATAAATAAGAACAAATCTCTCCAGTCAGCTAAACTTATTTCTGCCTACTGTTCAAGCCCCAACATAGGGCTTAGAAATCCTTATTTGTGGGGCGCCTGGGTGGCTCAGTTGGTTAAGCGACTGCCTTCGGCTCAGGTCATGATTCCAGAGTCCTGGGATTGAGTCCCGCATCGGGCTCCCTGCTCGGCGGGGAGTCTGCTTCTCCCTCTGACCCTCCCCACTCTCATGTGCTCTCTCTCATTCTCTCTCTCTCAAATAAATAAATAAAATCTTTAAAAAAAAAAAAAAAGAAATCCTTATTTGCGTTTTTCACTTTTCATCCCATAAATCCTAAATTTTCTGGACTGTTTGCAAACCTACAATAAGGCCTTGTGTAAGATGGGGGTTCTGTGTATGGATCTTGTTATTTTCTGCTCCTTTGTATTCGATAGTCTGCCTAATTAGTGTATTAGTCAGTTCTGCAATGCCTGCTTTATAACATTAAATAGATACCCTCTTTGGACTAAAAAAGTAGATTTGCTCCAGTAAGTGTCAATCAACTTCATACTGCTCGTTTCAAATCTACATTCAGCAAGATATAACAGGACAGTAAAGTTCAGGTACGCATCGTCACATCACTATTCGGTTTGTATCTACCTGGCACTAGTTTCTTCTGTATATCATCAGTTTATTTTAGCAAAAATAGGTTTCTTCTATTACCCAAGACTAATACTCCTTACTTGAGAAATGTGCCCAAGTATCTTTCTGTTCTTTTGTGCTCTCTATCAGACTAAGATCTGTAGAAGTACTTTTTGATTGCTACTTTCATTTTAGATCATTTTCATTTCAACACCTCAGATTATTTGAGCCAATTCTCCCTCCAGAAATGTAATTTAATCACATTATCCTGAATTCTGGGGCTCTGAATGTGTTGCTCCTTCTCCTTTAATGTTGAAAACAGTTTGGGCTATTTTGAAAATTTTAGATTCATAAGGAAATTTCATATGGGAGAGGCAAAGAAAGACATGCGGATTCCTATCCCCCAGGAGATTATGAATCATCTCTCCTGGGCCAAAATAATGCCATTAGATTTAGCAATTACCTAAGTATGTGGAGGGTTTTTTTTTAATTTGAAAATACATTTTTTTCTCTCTGTGATATATATTCCTCTGAAAAGTCAGGTGAAATTCAAACTGTGTTTTAATCCTGCCAGAAGATAATGCTATTTAATAGAAGCCTCCGTTGAATTTTTTTTAATGTTACTGCTATATTTATTTTCTTTATTTCAATTTTGGTATAACACTTGTAAAACAAAGAGAAATTGTTTTCTCCAGTTTACCAAAGGAAACAGGATCATTAAGTGAATAATTCCTTCTACTGGGTGGATATAAGAATGTGGTTCATAACTTGGATTTTTGGAGGTGATCTAACCAGTGAGAATATACATTAAAAAAAGAGGAAAAAAGTACTACAAACTCCTGACAGTATTTTTTTTTTTTCAAAAATAGGCCTTTCTACAAGTTGCTTGGTAAATGACTTCTCACCTACAAGGAGATGTTAGGAGCAGACAGACACGTTCACAGCTAAACACCCACAAGATGGAAAACAAAACACACACACATGATCCCCCACCACGGGCACATAGGTGATGTGTGTGGGTGGGTAGAAGGGAAAACTAATGAGGGGAAGCTGTACTAAGAAGAAAATATTTGCGGAAATGATACTTGGTTTTATTTTCTAACATAATCTATTAAGCAACTTGGTTAAGATGATTTTACATCCTCTTGGGTAACAAGCTATTATTTGAACATTTGAAATTGTTCAGTAGGTTATGACATTGGTTCCTTCCTTACCTTATCTAGGATGCTTTAATATCTGAGCTTTAATAATTCTTAGCTCTTTTTAACCCCCCTTTTTTTATTCTTAGAATGTTACCATGTCCCTGCCTTTCTGCATTGACACTTCCCTGATTTTTCCATTCCAACATCAAGATTAACAACTTTTAATTTATGATTATTTCTATCCTCTGCAATTCCTAAGAATAATCTCAGATATACCTGTCATAGGTGTAATTGATGAGGTACATATGTTTTTAGGAGTAATGATCAAATTCTAGACGATTGATCAATTCTCTCTCTAAAGATAGTTGTCTCATGGAGTTTAAATCCAAATCACATTGGAATCACCTAACTTTTATATTAATAGAAATACTGTAAATGTGACAATAACCAAATGATATCTTTCAAGATTTTCCCTCATTCCTATCCAACAAGACCCACAAATCTTCAAGCCCTTTTCATGTAAAAAGTTCATGGTCTTTCCTAATAACGACTAACTGCATTAATTTTTAACTAACTGCATTGGTTAATAGCTGCTTATAACACACTAGTGAGGAGGGGAGGAAGCTTGCCTTGTCCAAGTGCCTTCAGATGAATGTTTCTCAAACTTGAACCAGTATCAGAATCCCCTGGAGAATTGTTAAAACCCAAATTACAGAACACTACCCCCAGGGTGGCTGCTTCAGCAGGACCCTAAAATTTACGTTTCTAACATGTTCCTACAATGATGCTATTACTATTGTTTCAAGGGCCACACTTTGAAAATCACTGATAGGGTAGCATTTTCCTGCTTGCGTAAGAGAAAATAGAGACTGGTAATCCACCAGTAATCAGGCTTAGTTAAGCTCAATACCGAGTCAAGATAACTTTCGTACATGAAGTCAAGGGGAAAAATTAATTCAGACACTCTTTGCATAGTCTCCTACTATTCAGCCCCAGAACTATTATAAGTTACAGAAATACTTAATTACTAAAGCTACCATTGATTTAGCATTGGTGAAAATAAGTTTACATATGCTTTTTCATTGAATCCTCAAAACTATGTAAATTAGGCAGTGCTGACTTTTTTTAGATGAGTAAATTGAGCCTCGGAGATGTAAGGTGACCTTCCTAAGGTCACACAGCTCGTATGTGGATGATGGAAGCTTTGAACCCAAGTTTGCCATACTTGAAAGTCCAGGCATCAAAATGCTTTCCTCTCTTGCTTCTTTGGTTTCCAGAGATTTTAGTTTTACCTTCACTTCTTTTCTTTTCCAGACATATCCGTATACTTAACCACTTAATACAAATGTCCTTGTGGTTTGTTCCCAATTTTATTCAGTGATAAACTAAAAGGAACATTACATAACTAAAGGGAAAATAAATTCAGGGCTTTGTCTTGCGCAAATGCCTGTCAGTGTTTAAATATTGTTCTTAGAAGGTGAGTATTTTGAAAAATGTGTCTTGTCAGGCATAGGCATACATTCTCTTGTAATACCTGAATATAAAAAGACTGTTGTGATAATGAAAAAATAATAATAATAAAGCACGTCTTTATGCTCACATAAAGGTTTGGCAGGTACTCTGAGTTGCTGTTCTACCATATGGGCACATTCACCTTCAGGATTGTAGTTCTACCATTTTTAGAATTTAGTATTATGTTGCGATTGTGTTTCTGATAATTTTTACAAAAATAAAAGTAAAAACGATAATCTGGCTCTTTATCCATTCCTGTTCCTGCTCTTACCTTCTTCTGGGCAAGTAAGGGAGCAGCCTCAGATTGATAGCCAGCCCCCGACCCACACGGGGTGTGCACCATTCCCTGCTCCTCTACTTGTCCCAGGAGAGAATGTGCAAAGGAGTATTGCTTTAAGAGTTGTTTGTTGTTTTGTTTTGTTTTTTCAAACAAAAATTATTTCAGTCTCTAATGTCGTGGGATAAAGATCATTATACCACCTACCTCTCACAGATTGGAGGAACCACCAAAACTAAGCAGCTTAGTGGTTCTTAGTTCTTTGATGAGATAGGTGAGAAAAATGGTGACCTCCATTCAGGGCTTCCAGGCCTGGGAAATTATTATTAATAATAACAACTATTATTATCATTGCCATTAGTATACCTATTACTGCCGTTATTACATAATTAGTTCTTACAATGTTATGGTTTCTTAATTTGTGAAAACTCACATAGGTTAGGCTAAATTCAACAACTTTCTATGAGGAATACCTTTACTGAGAAAATTGTAATAGAAATACCGTTGTAGCGAGCATGTTTAAAAAGACACTTCACGAAAATGTCAATTTACACAAAGGCTAATTACAGGTAGTTCTCATTTATTCACTAAAGCAGTTACCTCACAGGCTCTCAGTGTTAATAGAATCTAATTGGGCCAGCATCGTTTTTATATTTCTGTAAAACCTATAAAGTTGTGTTGACTAGGAAATATCTTCAGTGTTTTACTCTAAAGCTATTTAGATGGAGGGCTTTCCCTTTTTAACCTTCCCTAAGATAGTCCTTATTAGTGAAGTTCTATTGTAATAAATATTCACAGGGCAGTTTAGAAGAGTTGAAGGGAATTTTGAAGGTGGGGAAAATGCTGACAAAACTCTGAAACCCTTAAGTGGTATAGGCCCAGCCTGGTAAGAACAAAGGTAAACACTCCACACTGAAAGCTTTTAGAGGGATTTTTTTTTTTTTTAAGTGGAATGGTATTGCAGTCTGCTTTTTCCATCCCTTACTTGTCTCATCCGCCCTGAATGATATATATAGTACATTTTGATAGTCTGGTGTCACTCTCAAGTCCAGCTGTTGGCAGTGAATGGCTGGCATCACAGTTTCAAGCCTTAATTGCAATAGCCAAATAAAAAGATGTAGAGGGAAAGAGAAACGGAAAGGGATAATTGGTCTGCTAATGACCATGGTCTACACTGTATGTGCACAGGACAAATGGAGTCACATGCTCCAAATAAGCAACGTGATCACTTCGGTAATGCACTCATATCTACCCAAGAGAGGAAAAAATACAAAAGCTCTTTTGATGTCTTCCATTACACGTCATTGGCTCAATTAATCATTATATATGTATATATACACACACACACACATATAGTAAAATTCTAGTAAATTACCGCTTTCTCATTTTTGGCTTCTCTTAAGATTTATGGCTGTTAGTATTAATTTGTTTGCTCTACATAGCATTTTTTTCTCCCCCCTTTACAACAGCATGCTTTTTGAATCTGAACGTTCTTCTGTGTTTGCCCCATTTTGGTATTGCTTACTAACATTTAATATATTTTGCTTTTTTTTTTTTTTTATTTTGCTGACAAAGTTGCATTGATGAAAGCTGACTTGCAAGGTAGATAGCCCTGTGTGTAAAAAACAAGACTGAAACCCCCTAATACACAGTGGAAACCCCAAAATAACATTTTTTTTTTTTTACATTTTTGCAGTAACTGTTGTTTGGGTTCAGATTTAATTTTTCCCCTTCTTGAACATTGTGCAAGAAACCTTATTTTATAGCATAGTTTGCATAAAGGCTTTCAGTCTTGAATATGTTTGTATAGTGATTGCCTCTAGTGCTTTGATCATCTTTTTTTTTTTTTAGTTCTTTGTTTCTCAGTGTTCTAGTTATGATTCTTTAGAAATAGACTAGAATTCTTTTTACTCATGTGTTAAATGGGGGCATGTCATTTATACAGACTTTTTCATTTTATGTTTAACTGCATGAATTGTTAAAGCATGTGAATTGATACTTGCCAACATACCTATCTAAAACACTCAACAACCATAACTTTATCCATAGTTTGTGCAGGGAAACTTCTGGAAACTTTTAGGGTATTTTTGCATAACTCTTTTCAGTTACTTTGCCAATCTTTATCTCAATTTCATGAAGCTCTAATCTCCATTCTCATGGTGTCTCTATTCATTGGTCAGAAGTTAAGGAGATCCATGCATTTTTCTAAAATCCAAATGGTGATAGAGAATTACTGATGATGGAATGAGATTACTTGCTACCATGATCGTACTAGAAGCTATGTGCTTGCTTTTACTATTTGTTGTTTACTATTATAATGTATTCTGTCCTATATTTGAAACTTCAGAAAACCTTCCTATTGCAGCTTCTCTGTCGCTAATTCAGGTGTGTGAACTAGAACTTTCAACACTGGTTTGGTCATGTAATTTGAGATGTTGGCAACTACTATATGTGACCTAGCTCATGTACAAAACACTTGTAGATTTTTTTTTAAGGAACCCAAGTTTCTTTCGGGTTAATTTTGCAGGACCCAGCACAACCTGCCAAGAGGACTCCTGTTCTAATCAAGGTGTGTGCTTACAGCAATGGGATGGCTTCAGCTGCGACTGTAGCATGACTTCCTTCAGTGGGCCACTCTGCAATGACCGTAAGTGCCTCCCTGAGTATGGACTCAGATGGTCATCGTTGCTTCCAGTTACTGTGCGATGCCCAGAGTCTAAAACTAGGAGTCTTTTTATTGTCTGTAAGTTAAACTGTCACAGTGAGAAGAAGCAGTTATTTCTACAGAAAGGGCATTTTTGAAATACTAAAGGATTAATCAAGGATGCCGTTAGCTAAATGCTGTGATGGTGGTGAGCCTTGGGTTTGCAGCTGTTGACTGTAATTTTTTGAATTGCTAATGGTCACCTTGTTGAAAATATCTTTTTTCATTTCCTACATATGACAGTCCTCCCCTGGTTTTCAAAAGAGATTTCTTACTGCTTTCTATTAAATAATATTTAATTCCAAAAGATTACATGTTGAAGGCTGTAATTTTCGTGAAAGGTGACATGTCTCATTATGCCTCTCTTTCTCTATCTTTTTAAACCCATATCTGCCTTTTGCTTTAAAAAACAATGTTTAAACTTTGTCCTTCAAGTACTCTCTCTTATATTCTAGCCACTTGTGGGTTTTTTTTCCCTTTAGTCTCACAATATATGCATGACTCAGAAACACAGCATTCATATTATATCATGGAATATCTGTTAGTGCCTAATCTATATGGTAGCAGTGAGAATTTTAAGACTGAATTAACTGGTATATAAGATAAAGTCCTATTTCTTAACTTTCAAATAGATTATGCTTTACAGCAATGCATCAGCATGGTAAAAGCATTTTCTACAAAACAACAAATTCCACTATATTAAGAACATTCTTCTGACAAAGCTTCCTGCTTGTGAAACAGAGTGCATAATTTATATTATAAATGGTACAACATTTAAGGAAAAGCTCTAGGATGGAGGATGCAATGATTGAAGTTTTGGGCTTTGGGACAAAGGCTGGGCTTGAGTATGGATTAAAAGGAAGATTAGAGTTTGTTCACTTTGATCTTTGTCTATTTGAGACTCTATTTACTCCAGTATGTATGCATATGGCAATGTTGAAGATGAGATCAAACTAAAATATTCTATTGAATTGAGTTTAGGAATATGGTACAACTCACTAGCTATTTTCAGAATTTCTCTTCAAAATATTGAATACAGGTATAATGAGCAATTATTACAAAGTAAAATATTGGAAGAGACCAGTAAAAATCACACTACCACAGATGGTGAAATATTTTGTCTCCATCCTACCAGCAACATCTTCCATAGAATTACAGCAGACTTGAAGCATGAACATGTATTCAAACCATCATACATTTGCACAAACAATAACCCCAGTTGGAGTTGTATAAATAATCTTAAATGAAGGCTCAGTAAATACTTTATGTACTTCTGTGTACCTAAAGCAAAGAAAATAAAAAGCCTTATATATGCTTTTAATATATGTACATATGTGTCCTGAATAGTAACTTCCTGCTTTTGCTCCTGCCCCATAGAAAATAACAGAAATTTATTTTCAAGGACAACCAGAAGACTGATAATTTGTTATGATTTTATTATGGTAAATTTTTAATCCTGAATATGATCCTGACAGATGTATGACTACATGTGGTAGCTGAGAGAGTTTTTATTGCATGAAAATGTTTTCCATTTTGCTAAAGAAATTTCTCTGCCAAACTTTGCTTCATCTAGTTTCCATGTTTTATAAAATAGTTGCCACTTGGTTGTGTCAGATTGTGTATTCTCATATACCACTTAAGTTTGAAGAATATAGTTTTCTGTGCGTATTTGCTAGACATTTCCTAACGGAACATCAAGATCCTACCTTAAGTATCATGCTGTCTTCACATCATTTTTACAGAAAATTATTTGAATGCTGCTCTTGGGTGATAGCAGTGGTGATGATAATGATAAGGCTATTTGTTATTTTCTTGTAAATAAGGTAAATGTCATTCAATAAATGTGTCTCCTGATGTGCCTCTTGCACAAATCAGCATTAAAATTACTTTGGAGGGCTCTCAGAATACATACATTTTGATTAAATCATTACCTCTTAATGGGTTTTCTGGAAGTGGGAAATGGTTTCTTGGTTTGTGCATGGAGTTTTGGTGGTGAGGATATGTAGGTATAAATCAATATTTAAAAGCAAATCTTATTTTCATATCAACTTTAATTTGTAGAAAGTACAACAGTGACTGTTACCTTTGTTAAAAGGTAAACTGAAGCATATTAAAAATTTTAAGAGTCTATTTGAGCAAAAACTGATTCAAATCGGGCAGCATCCAATCTAGCTGATACAAAGAAGCTCCAGGGAGCTGTATGAAATGAAAGAATTATAGGCAGAAGGGAGCAGGGACAAGGAGGCTATACTATACAAAAAAAAAGCAGCCTGGTTATTGAAAAGTTACTTTGCTTTAGGGAATGGCAGGGGTCTGTGAGGCAGGTTACCTAACTATGGCTGATCGGGAGATTCCTGATTGACTGGTTTATGGGGGAGCCAAAACTGTAATTAAATTAAGTCTTGGTTTGGAGACATGGGGCTTAGCGTAAATGACTCCATTCTGGGCCTGTTGTCTTTTTCTTTCTTTCTTTCTTTCCTTTTTTTTTTTTTTTCATACCTTGAAGACATGCCATTGATATGGCAATAAGAATAGGATGCTGTATTTTCTTCAGTTGTTAAATTCATTAAAATAAGCTTTATTTTTCTGCATCTCCCTATTTTTCTGAGTTGCACAAAGAGAATTAATGTGATTCCTGGGATTTTCACAAACTTCTTTTCTATATAGAGGTTGACTTTTTTTTTTTTTAAATAAAGCCATTTAGGACAGTTCATTTCTTAATGAAATTTCCATCTGTAGCTTAAGTATTTATCCATAAATTCTGTGACAGCAGTCTTCAACTGCATAGAAAACAAAACAAACAAACAAAGGAAAAAGAAATAAAGTATTTTAAAAGAGGAAAGAACACACCACATTGCAAATAAGACACATTCTCTCTGAAATAGACCTTCTGAATATCATCTCTCTGATAAATTTCACAGAGTGGGTTAGAGTAACTAGAAAAGTTTATTTATGTTAGCCTGGAGATATAATTAACAGTGAGAAGATGGGAATACTTTTTAGCTTGTAAGTATAATCTTGGGTAAATCATACTAATTAATACACTTAAAGGAATCTTTCTAAAAAGAGGCACTTATGCAAAATGATGCCAAAGGCTACTTTTAAAGAAAAGTGCTTGTGAAACCCTTTTTTTCCCTAGAAAATTGCCATGTAAATGACCTACTCATTGAGAAAAGCAAGTGCTGTGTGTATGTGTGTAGGGTGGTGTAGTGTAGTGGACTCAGCTAGATTCTTCCATACCATTACTGTATTTTAGGTCCCTAATATTATTTGGGGGGGGGGCGCTTATTGTAGTCATTTCCTGGTTAAGTTTCCCATTTCTTATCCCTTTCTCCTCTAATCTGTCCTCTGCCTCCTTACCAGTTTTGTTCTTTCTTCCTATTCTCCCCAGTTTAAATATCACCAGCTCTTCCTGGTTGTCCTAACCAGACGCAGTATTTTTCCTCCACTGACTGCTATAGAACTTTGCTGATGCTATTTTATCAGCCATCATATTTAGGTTTGGTCTTATCTCCCTGTAAGACTTAAGACTATATGCTTCTCCCAGGCAATATTTTTTTTTTTTTGTCTGATAAGCCCAGTGTTTTGCACATCATGATGCATATAATTGGTAATAATAGTGACTTACTAAATCTGTGCTAACTAGATGCATGAATATTGCATAAGGGTTTCTAGTACATCCTCAGGGGTTAACAATACTCTCCAAATTCATCAGTTTGGAGTTCATGAACCTCTGTGGTCTGACCCTAGCTTTCATTTTCATCCTTATCTGTTGCAGAACCTTGTTCATATGGCATCTTAGTGCCAATTAACTTACTTAGGGCTTTCTGAACAACATTATACTTTCCCGATTTCCTCACCATTGCTTATGCTCATCTATTCTCCTGGGGAATGCTCTCATTCCACCTGGAATGAATCCCTTTCACTATATCTGTTTGAAGAAATGTAATTTCATTTTCAGTCTCTACTTAACTGTTTTGTCCCATGGAAACTTCTCTAGCCCTGGGAGCTGGGCCTCAGCTTTCCCCTCTTCTGAAATCTTAGAGTAAAGGTCTTTTTAATGTACCATATATTGTAGCTTTTCGTGAACTTTTTCTTGGGTATAACCACTTGATTAGTGCTTGCTATGTGCCAGGCCTGTGCTAAGAGTTTACATTCACTGTATAAACATCAACATACCACTTTTTCAGGTCTGTACACACGCGTGCGAGCACGCAAGTGCGCACGCAGACACACACCCCGTCATCACACCACTGTGCTATACAGTAATCCTTTTTCTGCTTTCACCCTATGGTACAGAATAGAATGTAACTGTATTAGCTAATTTAATGTCAGGTTGGAGAAGATGAATATGGCTATGATCACATGGAAAATAGCGAACATAATAACATTGTCACATTACATTAGTACAGAATTGTTGTGTGCCAAATTACAGTTCAGCTTCAATGGTGTCTGTTACCATAAGGGAAAAATACATCATAGTGCTGTTATGTTGGTGCTAGGAGGGTATGGTCCCTGCAATTAAAAGACTATTTTCAGAATTCTAAATTGGCCAGAAGAAAATCTTTCTGATAGGAATTTATCGTATCTTTTGTGTGAGAATTAGAAATGTTCACTGAAACAAGATTTGACTGTGACTTGTTACCATGACATTTAAAAATATCTTCAGCTTTGTTTCTTACCTTTTTTGTTGTTTGACAAGAGAATCCGATATCCAGTACTTGAGCATCAGTATTAGAACTACTGGAAATGAATCATAACACGTATAAAAAATATAAAAATAACTGAATCAAAGTCACATTATTTCTGTCCCATTTAGAGTTGTGAGTAGTATTAAGCTGTGAGCTGATTTGTTGCCAGTACCATTTAGGGATGAATAAAATTTAGCAATTAGCTATGTCCACAACCAGATCCTCACTGTGAGTATGATGAATCTTATTAACCTTGAATCATTCAAGCATTTCTAAATGGCAGTCTTTAAGTTGTTTAAAGCATTTCATAAGCAGTATTTACAGATAATGCCATAGAAAATTACCTATGGGGAAACAGGTTCAGACCTATCTTAGGCTAAACCATAAAGAATTAAAATATTGTTCATACCGATCAGAAAATGCAATAAAAGAAAGCAAAGCATCATATATGATAGAGTCTTCTATTTAATATAAATTTATCTTCTTGTTGGTAATAGACATCATAAAAGTAAGAAAAGAAAGCCTTGGTCTTTTCATATTGCAATTAAGCAGTTAAATGACAGTTTTTAAGCTTTATCTACATAAGAAAACTCAAGTGGGGAGAAGAACCCCCAAGAGTGGTAAGCACTGCTATATTTGAATTATCCAGATTAGTCCCCTGTATTGTTCATCAGTAAATGATCCATGACTCTGAATAGCTTTTGACTCTATGTAAATGGTGCCAGTTTGACCCCAGAAGTCAAGAAGGAAGGCCCAGTTGAATTTTTCCCCCTGCAAGTACTCTCTAATTTTTCTGGCTCACTTAATATTCTAACTGTGTAGACCTTCATTTGGCTCTTATGCTATCGCTCTTCATTGCAGGGCTTAGATAACTCTAGAGGTGGCCTTTGGTGCGTGCATTACTGGGGTAATACCGTCTTATCCCACCAGAGCCCAACTAGACTCAGGCTCCATTAAGAGAAGATTCTGCCAGTCACCTTGGTTAACTATCCTTAAGGGACTACAACACTTCCAGTGCTCAGGTTTCTCACTTTGCTTTCCATCTATGGCATCACAGCTGGTGCAGGGGCCAGCTTAGGGTGGGGAGACTGTCTGAATCTAAGGTATGAATTTTTGAAACTTGAGGCCTTTAGATTTACTTTTACTTTTTAAAAAGGGCTTTTACCTCACCAGAACTGAGGCACGGAAAGCCCTTGTGAACAAATGAAGATTAATCACGGTGAATTCTCAGAATCCTGTTTAATACTAAATAAGTATCAATGGTAAATAATTTAGTATCCGTTTATTAATCAAGAAGGTGTGTGAAGAGAGTAAATGTTGAATAATTCTCCAACTTTATAGAATCAGATTATGGGGCGCCTGGGTGGCTCAGTTATTAAGCGTCTGCCTTCGGCTCAGGTCATGATCTCCAGGTCCTGGGATTGAGCCCCGCATCGGGCTCCCTGCTTGGTGGGGAGTCTGCTTCTCCCTCTCCCTCTGCCTCTCCCCACTGCTCCTATTCTCTCTCTCTCTGTATCTCTCTGTCTCAAATGAATAAATTAAAAAAAAATTATACAGAATCAGATTATCATGGGCATGTTTTTATTGTTTTTATTTATTTTATTCTTTCTCTAAATTTTTATTTAAATTCTAGTTAGTTAACATATAGTGTAATATTGGTTTAAGGAGTAGAGTTTAGTGATTCATCACTTACATACAATACCCAGTGCTCATCACAACAGGTGCCCTCCTTAATCCCCATCACCCATTTAACTCATCCCCCCCACCTCCCTTCCAGTAATCCTTAGTTTATTCTCCACAGTTAAGAGTCTGTTTCTTGGTTTGCTCTCTTTTTCTCCCCATGTTCCTTTTTTTTTTTTTCCCCCTTAAATTCCACATATGAGTGAAATCAAATGGTATTTGTCTTTCTCTGACTGGCTTATTTCACTTAGCATTATACTCTCTAGCTCCATCCACATTGTTGCAAATGGCAAGATACAATTCTTTTTTATGGCTAAGTAATATCCCATCACATATAATCATATATATGAATGAATCATATGAATATATGATGGACATTTGGGCTCTTTCCATAATTTGGCTGTTGTTGATAATGCTGCTATAAACTTCAGGGTGCATGTATCCCTTTGAATTAGTGTTTTTGTGTCCTTTGGATAAATGCCTAGTAGTACAGTTGCTGGATCGTAGAGTAGTTCTATTTTTAAATTTTTGAGGAAACTCCATACTGTTTTTTGGAGTGTTTGCACCAGTTTGCATTCCCACCAACAGTGTAAGAGGGTTCCCCTTTCTCCACAACCTCTCCAACATTTGTTGTTTCTTGCCTTGTCAATTTTTGCCATTCTGACAGGTGTGAGGTGATATCTCACTGTAGTTTTGATTTGTATTTCCCTGATGATGAGTGATGTTGAGCATCTTTTCATGTGTTTTTAGGTCATCTGTATGTCTTCTCTGGAAAAGTGTCTATTCATGTCTTCTGCCCTTTTTTTTTTTTTTTAAGATTTTATTTATTTATTTGACAGAGAGAGACACAGCAAGCGAGGGAACACGAGCAGGGGGAGTGGGAGAGGGAGAAGCAGGCTCCTCGCTGAGCAGGGAGCCCGACGCGGGGCTCGATCCCAGCACCCTGAGATCATGACCTGAGCCGAAGGCAGACGCTTAACGAATGAGCCACCCAGGCGCCCCATTCTTCTGCCCATTTTTTAACTGGGTTTTTTGTTTGTTTGTTTGTTTGTTTTAGGGATTGAGTTTGATAAGTTCTTTATAGATTTTGGATACTAACCCTTTATCAGACATGTCATTTGCAAATAACTCCTCCCATTCTGTAGGTTGCCTTGTAGTTTTGCTGATTGTTTCCTTCCCTGCACAGAGGCTTTTTATCTTGATGAAGGCCCAATAGTTTATTTTTGCTTTAGTTTCCTTTGCCTCAGGAGACATATTTAGTAAGAAGTTGCTATGGCCTATGTCAAAGATGTTCCTGCCTATGTTCTCCTCTAGGATTTTGATGGTTTCCTGTCTCATATTTAGGCATTTCATCCGTTTTGAATTTGTTTTTGGGTATGATGTAAGAAACTGGTCCAGTTCTTTCTTTTGCATGTGGCTTTTCAGTTTTCCCAACATCATTTGTTGAAGAGACTGTCATGTGTATGTTTTTAAAGAAGGTGTATAAGATCAAAAGTAGTTTAGACTTTGTGAAATACTTTATTTTAAAAGAATACAATTATGATTGAATTTGGAAGGAAGTGGTTAGATCGGGCAAGTTATTTATATATACTGTCACTGTGGGTATCCCTAGCTAGTGCATAAGAAGGACTACAAAATATTTTAATGTACATCACACCAACATATTTTAATGCTAATGACATAATTAACAGGTATTATATGTATACAGTTTACATTTTTTTAAACCTTACATTTTCAGACTTCAAAAAATCTTATTTTCAATTTACAAATGAGGATATTGAGGCATGGTCAGTTAAATAATTACTTTGGGTTAAAATGGCTAATGATTTGCACAGACAGATATGAATGTAGGTCTGTCTAACCTGAAGCTCATATTCTTACTTGCACCCATAATTCCTTTCAAAGAGGGATAGATTCAGTGTAGATGGTGTTGAAATTTCCCAGATAGAAAATGCCTATAGAAGTTAGTAATGACTGACAGCCCTGCAGATTTTTTTTTCCATTTTCATCTCACTCTTGATTTTTATATTTAATATTAAGCATTATGTTGCAGGAAATATGCCCCTCCTCTCAACTGCTCAGTTGCCACTTCTAAAGATGAGTTAAAAGTTTGTACCTGTCTAAGTCATGTACTGTCATTAACTTCCAGGTCTGGTATAAAAAGGTACTGATTGTGAAAGAAAGATGGGGACTTTCTGTGATTTTTCTTTGAAAGCTTGAGTTTCTCAAAAATGATAATTTAATCTTTGAAAATGAAATCAGGTGAAATATTTCCATAGATTATCCTGTTGAATCAGATTATGGGGAACAAGCAGGTAAGATTCAGAATTATGCTGATCAGTGAATGCACACTGAGTGTTTTGTTGTGTTGATTATATCTGAGTTTCCTCTTTATATAGCTGTTGAGGAAAAAAGAAGAACAAAAAAAAATGAAGTCAGAGATTAGCAGTCCAGTCTTTGAAAGTTTTTAGAGGACACATGGGGGAGACACAAGAGAATGCATGAAACCCACATCATCAAAAGTCACTGTGAGATTAATAGTAAAGACCAAGGGCCCCTTGTATTTGTCGAGAAGGGAAAGAAAGCCCAAGGAAAATGCGTAGAGTCCAGAAAAAGGTCATGATAAAAATAACGTTGTGCTTGCATTTAGGAGTAATTCTAGTCATAAAGAAAAAAATATTACTGTGAAGAAAATGCACCTTTACCAGAGATCCTTTTTCCTTCCCCGAACAAAGCATTCTGTGTCTTTAATGAGATTTACTATAGCAATTAAAAAGTGTAGGATTCTTTTATGGGGAGGAATTATGGCCTCCTTTGCAGCTCAGTGCTGTTATACATTGTTACTTCTCTGGTAGCATTCTACAGGAGCATAAAGTACAAGGGTGATCTGTTAGCTCTGGGTATTATGGAGTGTATGATTTTAATGACCCTAATGATCTAAATTCACATCTCTCAGAAAATGGCCTGTAGAGCCTGAGGCTTAATCTCACCAGGATTTGGTGAGATAGGAAGGTACAAAGGCATTTCTTAACTTGAAATGATTTTAGAATGAAACAAGTTTCATAAAAGGATGAGCTGATACAGAAGGATGTTAAAAAAAAAAAAATGGGTCGCGAGCAAGGAGGAGGCTGCATTTGACGGGGACAGAGGAAACTGTGCTCGCGTAGGTGTGAACACTTCTTATAAATATATAACATATGACCCTTTAGGGAGAGAAACAGATGGAATATGTAGCGGAAAATAAAGAATACATTTTGCTTGGTTTCTTCATGGGAATGGCACAGAGTATATTTTGATATTTGGCTTCTCCCGTTGGAAAGCTTTCAAGGCCTCATCTGGATTACAGCAGCTCAAGGCAGTACTGACATCGGGAATGGTGCTGGATAAAAGCAGACCTTTGGATATGTTTGCAAAGCTTCTTCAGGTCATGACACGATGCATTAATTACCCCAGCCACGTTTCCATGTCAAAAACTTGATGGTCACCTCGCATGCCCAGTAGGAGGAATCGAGAATCGAGGATCTAGATTCCTGCAAACATCATACCCTCAGAGTAATACAGTGTTGCTAACACTGTAGGGTTCATCTTCCATGACATCCATCATGAATCCACTCTCCTAGGTCCTATTCAGGGCAACTGCTCCATTTTACTAAATTAAAAACAGAAAAGTGTCAGAGAAATACCATTTTCTCTCAGCTGCAGGAGACATCACAGAAGTAATTAAACTGGATTTTGGTGTGTCGGGCACATTCCTTTTATTGACAGTGACAGTAATTTTCTAAATCAAAACCTGGAAGCACTTTCAGTGTTGTTGAAGTGCAAAAGATAAAAACTTAAGGTTCTAAAAATCAAATCCGTCTGTGGAGTGCAGTATGAGAGTCTGCTGTGTGAGTCATGAATGCAACCTGTCTTCTGGAGTTCAGTGCCCACAAGCTATATGAGGAGGAGGATTTTGTTTTTAGCTTAGTCCCTGCAAACTATATTGCTATAAAACCAAATGGAGTAGGTCTTTAATACGAGTTATCATTTGTGGTTTCCAGGTCACCTGGAAATTCCAGTCTCCCTAACCCCAATATTTCCTTTTCTGATGTTGTTAGGTTTTATTGATATCCATTGTCTTGACATTCTTGCGTTCCTTCATTCATCATTTAAGTTTCTCCACATCTTGCTCAACAAACACAGCTGTACAGTATGCTTTATCTCTTATATGCCCAGCTATTTGATCTGTGATACAGATACGTACAAACAGTGTAGTCAGTGAATGCTCTCTTTGCCTTCATCTCTGATGAATGACTGACTCCCTCATCTGGATGGTTCTTCTCAACTTCCACTCTGCCCAGGAAAATTCAGACCTAGCTCAAATCAAGTTCATCCAGAGTAAGACAGTCTCCAGTTAGTAAGTGATTTCTTCTGCTTCTGAGTCTCCAAATGTTTACTGTCTAACAGGCATGGGTTTTGTTATTTTTTAATGTGTGTTTACCTTTATTCCCTAGTTATATTTTATATCTATTCTTCTATTTTTGATATTATTTCTCACAGGCCTAGCCTATTATAATGCTGAGTAATATTTGAAGATTAGTGTTTTGAAACCTCCATTAGTTACCTGATTTTTTAAAGACCTTATTTTTTTAGAGCAGGTTTAGGTTCACAAAATATTAAGAGGAAGGTACAGAGATTTCCCACATGCCTCCTGTCCCCACGCATACATCACCTCCCCCATCAACATCGCTCACCAGGGTATTTTTGTTACAATTAAGGAACCTACACTGACACATTGTAATCACCTAGAGTCCATAATTTACAAATTAACTGATTGTGCACCCATCCCTACAGTTCTTTTTAAAATATATATTTATATACACATATTATATAACATCTCCCAGGGTAAGCTATTATGTTTTATCACATTACTGTAAATGCATTTTTCATTATTTTTATTCCTGATGGTAAAGACCCATGTGGAATTAGAGTCTTATGTAGCTAGAAAGAAAGTGCTTTAAGTAAAGATCTGTGTATTTGTCAGGGGGAATGTGGGTGAGTGTGTGTGCATGTGCATGCCCACATACTGTGGGAGAGGGATTTAGAAACATGACATTCTATTTTCTTCAAATTCTGCTTAAGTCTGCTTTGTACATTACATTAAATTTAACAAATTCTGGACTTCAGGGTTTTCAAGGTAACTTTTTTGTTCCGTTTACTTTTTTCTCATTAATTATCCAACACCGGCAGGAATAATCACATCATTATGAAAGGCTACACTGCTTATTTGATCTTTTTTATAAGCTTTAATAAAATTTTGCAATATTGGGATATTTTTCTAGCAGTAATGTAAGCTCTCTTGAGGGAAAATACTATTTCTCTTATAATAACATATCACTTGGGTGCCCTGATTTAGTCCAACAGTGTCCTTGAAGAATTCTCTCAGTGTTGCCTTTGTACCAGCTCTAGAAGAGCCAAATGCCCATTTGGTGTTACATGGATGGAACTCAGAATCTTCTTATTGTTCTTTCCTTTTCCATATTAAATATGATGAAGATAGCATTTGTATATACAACTGTACCAATTACAAGAGGCTTACTTGGCCTAAGTGTTCTGGGTCAGTATTTTAAGTGAATTTGTCTAAAATCAATTTAATAGGATGGTGAGTATTCTCTACTTCCCAATCTACCTAAACCATGGTAGGTCTGCCAAGTCTAGATTGACAGCATCGGAAATAGAACTTGCTTGGTGTTAGAAGGGTTGAGAAAAAAGTTTAAAAAGTAATTTCCAAGAATACTAGATTTTGTCTACCTTAATCAAAAAGGAGGTAGTAAAATAATGGGGCTGCATGTCAGTGGTTCCCAAACTGTCATTCCTGGACCAGCAGTGTCCACATAACCTATGAATTTGTTAGAAATACCCATTGTTATATCCAAGACATCCTGAATTAGCAAGTGTGGGGTGGGTCCCAGAAATATGTATTTTTGGAGCCTCTGGATGATTCTGATACACACCCGGGTTTGAGAACTATTAGACTAGATGATCTCTAAGGTCATCTTCTTAGTTCTGTGCTTTCCAGATAAAGTAAAACTTTATTTAATGAAATAAAGGAAGTTCTGCCTAGGAATTTTTATAAGTAAAACATCATAACTAGGTTTATGAAACAGTTTCAACACAATCTTGAATGTTTCTTACATAGCAGTTTAGAAGAAATAACACAAATTTTCATTTTGATTATCAGCCTCCTCAGTTGGCTTGCAATCTTAAGAATGTTTGAAAAGTTCCCATTCACACTATTCATGCTGTGAAAAATCTAGTTCAAGGCAAAATTTCCCCTGAAGTATGAGGAGAATGACTACACCCAAGTACACATCCCTCTGTGCTTATCCTGAGAAGTTCTTTGGAATAATACTCTGATAATTGGTATAGATTGGGAAATAAAGTATTATTCTTACCTGCAAAAGAACTGTAACCTGGAAGAAATTTGAGTCAACTGAGCCACTGTCAAAAATGCCCTTCAAAAAAAAAAAAAAGCCACTTATAGAAGATAATATATTATTCCTTTTTCATTCCCTAAAACATTCCACATTGCTACCTATCCCTTACCACCTGCTAAATGAATGTGATCTCAGGTCACTAGGAATTCCCCAGATAGTTTATCTTTACTCACATAGAATGATCAATATGTGACAACTCTTCAGCTGGGATCCCAGTATGTGACCTTGAGCAACTCACGAGGTTTGTGAGCCCCAGTTTCCTCATTATAAAATAAAAAGTCTAGTTTGCCTCATCTTCAAGGTCGTTAGAGCTCCAAAGGTCTGTGATCCATTGTCCCTATATTCTTTACTTTCTTTTCCTCAACACTAGACCTATTTTTACTCATGTTTAAGGCTCTTCTAAAACACAGCCTACAGCTCAGTCTCACCACACTAATCTTAAGCTGTATTTTAGCCAAAGACCTTTCCTGCCAAATCCTATAAAAGGAAGAACTTGGAAAAAGAAATCTGATTGAAAGGAAACTTTGAATTAATCCTGAAACACAAGGCAAAGACTTCAGCTATTTGTTTCTTTCATGTTCGTATTGCTATTTATTAATAGCTCCTTTCAAATATCTATATCAAATTTAAGCTGAAAATTTTACTAGTGTAAGGATCATGCCTGTGTCCTCACTTAGCTAAATGTTAAGAGTAATTATTATTGGTACTTAAATAAGTGCTTTTGGGTGATTTAAAAAACTCAGCAATATAAGTAAGGGTGCATAATTGTTAATATGATCTGGAATACAACTACTAATTGATCATCTACTGGGTGCTGAGTTTTTTACATTAATTTTTCTTTTCCTCTTTATACCATCCTTGCATAATAAGGGTACTGGCATCTGTTTTACAAAAGCTGTATCTAAGGTGAAGAAGTGTGCCCATGTTCACATGTTAATTAGAATAAGAACTCAGGCTTGTCTCACTTAAAAGTCTATAGTCTGCCATCCAGAGATTGCATCATGCAGTCTCTCGATATTGAATAAAATAGTCAAATTGAGAAGATTTCTGTGCATTCTTTACTTCCATTTCAAATATTTTAGAACACATACAAGATGAATTAATATATGCAGATGTCCTCAATATAACAAATTGTAAAGTTGAGGAAGAACTGATACAGAGCAAGTTTAATCCTATTTTCCTTTTAAGCATTATCCAGCAGGCCTATATCCTATACTGATACCTAGTAATACATGTGACCAGCACACCTGTAAAACTTTATAAAGGCTGCAGCTTCAAAGAGAAAACCTTTGTAAAAAAAAAAAAAAAGAGAGAGAGAGAGAAAGAGAGAAAACCTTTCTATACCTTCAGTGAATGATGAGACTCTAACACATTTCCTGATGTAGAATATAGAACATTCTGAATAACCCAGGAAAATACAGTTTTCTCTATTTAAAGATAGAGCAAATTTGGAATGTTGTTGACAAAAAGTTCACGAAATGATAAGCATGTGGTTTTTCCAAGTTAGCAGTTTTGTAGTCTAAAGTTTTGGTGTGTCAAGAGGAAATAAGGATCATCTTTGACAGTGGGGCTAAACTTTCATGAGGTTTGCTCTTCCACTTATGCTTTTTACACTTCTTAACAAATAATTTCCTTTTGCTAAAAACTATTATGATTTAATTTTAGTGAATCCTGTCTCTCTGGCTGATACTAAACACTGTGTAGGAGACTTTAATACCTCTGCTTCTGGCCTAGAACACGGCTGGTAGGAAGCGAGAAATGGTATGAAAACATCGTTCCAGGGGCGCCTGGGTGGTGTAGTCAGTTAAGTGTCTGACTCTTGTTTTGTTGTTTGTTTGTTTTTTTCCTGACTCTTGGTTTTGGCTCAGGTTGTGATATCAGAGTGGTGAGACTGAGCCCCACGTCAGGCTTCACCCTGGGCAGGCGTCAGCATGGGTCTTTCTCTCCCTTTCCCTCTGCCCCTCCCCGCCCCCGCCAATAAGTAAATAAATGTTTTATTTTAAAAAGGGAGGGGAGAAAGAAAGAAAACATCATTCCACCTTCCAAGAGTCATTTGTGCAAAAACACAAGGCTTTGTGCTTAAGACTCTCCTGCGGATTTGGAACATATTTACATAGTCAATCCAAGTCTCAGACTGTTAATAATTGTGCATTTACTATGCAAAGCACTGTGAGAAATAGGGAAAATGAAATGATTGGGTCCCTGTCCCCAAAAAAGTTTTCATTTTAGTTGGGAGAATGATTCCCAAGACCCAGGGCAGCAGAGAGTTTTGTCTGCGTTTTTCTATGACCTATCACAGGTGCTTACAACAGTACTCAATACTTGGTATGTGCTCAATAAATATTTCTAGAATGAGTAAAATGCATTCTTTGCTAATAAGATAACTAGTAACTTAAGTGCTCATTGTGTGACGAAAACAGTTGTATGTGAATTCGGAAGAGAGGATAAGCACTGTAGTGGGCTGGCTAAGTAGAAAGATGGGAGTGAGCTGGACCTTAACTGGACAGAGAGAAGCGGGGAAAGTGCTTCACACAAGGGAAATAATATGAGCAAAGCCAAGTCTGTAGATAAAATATTCACAGATCCAAATACATCTCTTGAGTACCTTCTATAACAAATACTCTGCAGGGGGCCGCCTGGGTGGCTCAGTCACTTGGGCATCTGCCTTTGGCTCAGGTCATGGTCCTGGAATCCTGGGATCGAGCCCCGAGTTGGGCTCCCCGCTCGGTGGGAAGTCTGCTTCTCCCTCTGACCCTCCCCCCTATCATGCTTACTCTCTCTCAAATAAGTAAATAAATAAATAAAATCTTTAAAAAAATAAATACTCTGTTAGATCTGTGTATACAGAAATAAACGAGGAGTCTGTGGGTGTAGTACAAAGATAACAGACGGGAGGGAAACAGATTTGTATTCTGACTGCCACACGGCACCTCAAGGGCCATAGCCAAGAGGATTAATGTATCTGAGACTCAACTTCTTCATCTGTAAAATGAGGACATGATTACAGATCTTGCCGGGTTGTTTTGACACCTAAAGGTAATAGATGGTAAGATGCTTACTGTACCCCCAAACTGGTCAGCATTCTGTAATTGGTATCTGATGTAATGTTGTCTTCGTGTTTGCTTTCAAGGAGCTCATAGATAAGAGGAAATGGCTGGCACGTGTACAGATTATTACAGTTTAAGAAATGCTTTAACACTTCGCTTTGCAAATGTGGTCTGAGGACCAGCAGCACCTGCAATCTCATTAGGGATGCAAACTCACAGACCTTCTTCCCACCTGCTACACACCTACTGAATCAGACTCTGCGTTTAACAAGATGCCAATTGATTCATATGCACATTAAAGTGAGAAGCACTGCTCTAATAGAAGCATGTAAATAGGCAGAGCAGGGAGTAGCTAAATCGATTAGGGAATTGAAGGAAGACTTCTCTTAGAAGGTGAAGTTTAGAGGAATACAGAGCAAAATATTACAAATGTGTGGCTCAATTTTTAGTCAGAATTCCTAATTTGAAAAATTCAGTAAAGTTTCACTTTCTTGACATGACTATTTAAATATCACATGGACTTTTAGTAATCTCCTGTGGTTTAGCAGGCCAAATGCAGGCCAAGGCAACAATTCCTTCAAAGTGAGGCCAATCCTTGCTTCCTGTTTCAATGTATGGGAATAAGCTCTAAAACCTAGCATTTACAATGAACGTATCCATAAGGAGGTCTGAACTCAGCAGTCCTCTCCCAAGCAACTCAGAATGCAGACGTTTCATTGGGTAATTTAATTTAACCAGAAAGGTCTTGGCAGACCCTGTCTCTTTTTGGGCCAGTAAACGGGGTGATATAAAAATCAGTCATTCGATGCCCAGAAAAAGATACCCAGCTTTCCCTAGGCTGTCCCCTCAGGCCCCTCTGGTTTAACACTCATTTTCTTTTTAATGTTAGAATTGCTTCTATTTTATGTTGAGCCACGTGGTTCTGTTCATTGAGTTGGTAGGTGGTTCCAAGCCTGTAATTATGATCTTGATTGTCGGCTGCCAAAGTACAAAAGGAAACCATAGCAGTCCACTCCGGTGCTCTTTAGTGAATTGTTGCGTGTGCTTTGTGGTATATCACTGCACATAAATCTCGCAGTACCAATAAAACTATTAGGGTAGTAAAAGATACGCATTTTAATTTTCATAGAAAGTGTCATAAAATTCAATTAACTGCACTTTCCTAAATAGCAGTTCACTGTGGGAAGCCCAGGGTTTCCTAATCTGGAATTACACAGTGCTTTTCACTTTCCTTGTGACCCCCATTAATGCTTTAGTCATTACACCTGCTCTTCATCTTGCACAATTATCATCTCCAGGGTCCCTTTGTCTCCTTATCTTGGTATAATTTTTTTTTTTCCGGCTTTTCTACTTAGAGCTTCATAAAGGTGCTCCCAATACAATGGAAGCTTTTTTTTTTTTTTTTTTTCTTTCCTGTTTCCTTAATTGGAGGGAGATAGGGAGATGAACAGCATAAATAATCCACTCAAATTTAGGGATTATAATTACCCAGGAAAGGAGTAAAATGTCTTTTGGTGCTATATCCACAAGTGACAAGGAAAAAACAGATTTTATTTATTAGACTACAGGAGAATCTGACTAACCCCCATTTCACTAATCTATAAAAGTGAACATCCCTCCCATATTTTTAGATTGTTCACCTTCTCCTCAAAAGTAGTTTAATAGCATAAACTAGAGAAAGGTCCCCTGGTGTTCAGATTTTATTACTTTCACTGACTAACGTGCAGTACATTTCCTGGTATAATTATACCCCAGTTGTCACAATAAATGAACACAGTATATTTTACGATACACTTTACTTGCTTATTATCATGTTTGTTCACACATCTCTCAGACTTAATAACTCATGGGGGGCTTCTACCATCATTGGTGAATGGAAATTAGTGAAGTTCTCTATTTCATTTGGACAAGATTTTTATTTCAATTGTAAAAAGCCATAAGCAGGATGAATAGTAGATTTAAGGAATTTAGAAATATCCATAGCTAGGTAATATTCCCCTGCTCACTGTGTGACTTTTCTAAATCTCACTAGTAATCTCCCAACATCCACAAAGGTGAATTTTAGCTAACTTCATTTTTAATGGAGACCAACTGATGTTTCTGATTATTTTTAAAAACAAAAACAAAGAATATCCTGGATGTAATCAGAGCTCTCTTTTGAGATATATTTATTTATTTATTTATTTATTTTAAATATTTTATTCATTTATTTGACAGAGAGAGCACAAGCAGGGGGACCGGCAGGCAGAGGGAGAAGCAGGCTTCCCGCCGAGCAGGGAGCCCAATGCAGGGCTCCATCCCAGGACCGTGGGATCATGATCTGACCCGAAGGCAGCCACTTAACTGACTGAGCCACCCAGGTGCCCGAGATATATATATTTATATTTGATTTTGGGTTGACCTTACCAAGGACACGGTTGCTTTCTAAATTTATAGTAGGATTAGAAAAAAACATCACAATTTCCATTTAGTTTAATCAATTTGGAGTCGAAATATAAGAATGCAACCCTATTTGCGTGAACATTTGAAAGATTGTCCATTGTACTTGCTGTATGAGTTATAGACCTCATCATAGAGATCGAAATGTATCATGGCAATAAAGAGATTATTTTATTTGATGAGAAGATAAAGAAATTGCATGCCCCGAATCATATGGTGTTATATTAAGGTTTTGTAAATATGCAGGTCATTTTCCCTCGAATCAGACAAGGCACAGTCACTTAGGCTTGGCCGTAATACAAATTCTTAGGTTCTAACTTTTTGGCAAATTTAAAACATTTTTTGTTGGATTATAAAAACAAGACATACTTATAGGACAATTAAAAATACAGGACAGGGGCGCCTGGGTGGCTCAGTCATTAATGTGTCTGCCTTTGGCTCAGGTCATGATCCCTGGGTCCTGGGATTGAGCCTCATGTTGCGCTCCCTGTTCGGCGGGAAGCCTGCTTCTCCCTCTCCCACTCCCCCTGCTTGTGTTTCCTCTCTCACTGTGTGTCTCTCTGTCAAATAAATAAATAAAATCTTTTTAAAAAATAAAAATAAAAACACAGGACAAATAAAGGCAAAATAAAACCACCTGTATTTCTACAGTCAGTCTTCTTTTCTATTAAAGGAAGTTTTCAATTCAACAGCTAGGAAATATTCACTTAATACTTGCTATGTCCTCAGAATTATTTTAACTATTTAAAAAAACCCAGGGAAGCGAAGAATAAAATTAAATTTACTTGGTAAATATAAGACCAAAATGTGACATAACAATGAGCAACATAGTATTGGAACAGTAACCACTAGGTAATATTGTACATTTTATCGATTGCAGAAATCTAGGGGGCACCACCTACCTCATAGTCATGGAATCACTGAACCATTGTTTTGACAGATATTTTGGCAACTATGTGTCTTGATGGCAGGAACTGTGCCCCCCACCTTTTTTTGTTGCTGTTCATAGAAAGTTACCACATGAGCTACAGTGAGCAATTCAAGAAGATGTATAATCAAGAGCAACATGATATAATACAGTATAAATCCCATAGGCTTTATGAGTGAGGAATAATTTAAATGAGACCTTGAAGTCCATCTAAGATTTCCTTTCACAAATTTAAAAGGCTTAGGAAGTTAAGGATGTCAGTACCAGGTTCCCAGATATGTCTTCTGGGAACCAATGAGGAGAAGTGGTAGGTAAAGAGTAAGGGCTTTCCCTACTTCTGGGTGGGTTTCTCTTGAGGAAATTTGCTATTGGCAATCTTGAGGTAGGATTGACACAGGTGTCCTCACCCTGACATAAGCCCAGTTTCCCTGCCACACCCTCTGCTCATTGGCTAGAAAATCCTTCCATATGTCATTGCTTGGCACCCAACTTACACTGAAGTGAGTCCCTCCCTATTGGAGAGCCCAGGGACAGTTAGGATGCCATGCACACAAAGATAAGCAAACAGAATTTGTGGTTCTTCACCTTGTGGAGGTTAAAGTCTGTTTAGTTGGAATACCAGGCACTGATACACTAATCATAAATCCCCACAAACTGTAAATTTTTTATCTTGAATAAGTGCTGAAATGGAGAGTGGTTCACAGATTGCAAGTATAACAGAAGTGGGTCTTCAATATGTCAGTGTTCAAAAATCATTTACTTACCATTTGAGGTTGGACACAGCCTTTTTGTTTTTTCTTTGACTGCAATCATTCATTTGTTTTGTGCTCCAGGATTTAGTGGACAGAACTATTATTCATTTGTTAGGTTTATGCACAGAGATTCACTGACTTTCTCCTGTTGGAAAACTGCTCTTTGCAACTGCCTTCCTTGCAACTATTTGCCCAATTTTGAGAAAGAAGTATGGAATTTCTTTTCTTTTTTTTTTTCCTTTCAAATATTTTATTATTTGACACAGAGAGAGAGGGCACAAACAGGGGGAGTGGCAGGCAGAGGGAGAGGGAGAAGGAAGTCCCCCCCCCCACAGTGAGCAGGGAGCCCGATGCGGGGCTTGCTCCTGGAACCCCGGGATCATGATCCAAGCAGAAGGCAGATGCCCAACCGACTGAGCCACCCAGGCACCCTTGGAATTTATTTTCCTTAAAAATATTCTGTATCTCCCCTGATGTAGTAGGTTGTTTTGGTTTTTGAAGTATTAAATGCCACCCAGAAGAATCTGTCAAGAACAACGCACAAATAACCCTTTCACAGAGACTAGAAGGAAGAGAACTTAGTGGGGGAAATCGTGGTTGAGGTCCAAAAGGAATCGTGCTTCCACAGTGAAATCAGAAACAAGGGGCACAATGCTTCCCATGTGTCAGCTATTTGGTGGTAAATTTAAAAGGCTGAGAGTTAGGGTGAGGCAAGTGAGGCACTTGCCTGTAGGCAAAATTTAAGGGGGCACTAAAAACTCAGTAATTAGTGCAATATTTTGAAAAAGGCAATGCCTCCCCCAAAAGAAATCCTCTGATGAATAAAATACCAAACATTTAAATCAAGGCAGAATCAGTAATACTGGGTTTTCTTTTTGTTTCAGACTACACTATAGCTCAGCGTACCACTATTATTAGTCTCGTCTTTATGTGAAATTTTGGCCTTTTATTCATCATGAACCAATTTTGATGTTTAAAATACGAGTTTTGATTTTTAAGTATTCCTTTCAAGTATTATTTGTCTTGATCACGGAGTTTTGGTGCCCCCCCCCCCGCCAAATATTGCTCCTGAGGTAAGTGCTTTCACTCTAGCGCTGGCAAATGTCCACTTGAAAGAAGCCCAATGGACAGACGTGTAATTAGAGCAGACACAGAGCTGCAACTTAAGCTTGGCTCTGTTCATTATTAATCCACAGGTCCCATGATTGCGCTTGCAGGGCCATAAATCAGAAGACAAATAAATAATGCTGAGTATATGACATCATTATGGGTGTTGTGGGGCTATAATTTGCAGAGGGGACCCAGCTTTCAACAGGCTAATCACAACCAGGGAGTTAATTGCATTCCCTTGCATTTCAGAAAATTAAAATCGAGCAGCGCTTCATACTGTTTTCTATGAGATCTTATTACTTTTATGTATATTTATTCTTCATGTGACAGAAAATGGATACCCCATGGCTAAAATTAAATGTCTTTTACTACGCCCTAAGTTAAAGAAGACCAAAGATTTTTGTCAGAGAAGAAGGAAAAGATTCATAGCACATCTTTGATTGTGTTGTCATTGCATAGATATTTATAAAGCACACTTAAAATCACAAAAGCAGTGCAGGAGGAGGTAGAAAATCCTTGGTGAACATTTTGTGGGGAGCAGACTTGTTTGCTCCTCAAAAGCACCCCATCCATAGTACCAGATATTCAAAAAGACTTTTGTGTTTAATTCTATTTTTTATGCCCCAGGCACATATTTGTAATTAAATGCTACAGTATTAAGATTGTTTTTAAATTTATAAAAGACAAACTGTTAAGAAATTGACAACATCCCACAGAGGAGAACAGATTTTATAAAGGGCCTATTGAAAACCTAGAGGATTTAAAATTTTCGTCTGTAAACGCAAAATAAGTATATATGTAACTGTTTTGACTGCGATGTACTTGTAATTTTGAAGACTTTCTTTAAGTTCTGTAATTAAAAAAAGAGTGACATCAAGAATTTTTTGGTCATTCTCAATGATCCATCTCAGTCTCCTTCTACAGGAGCAAAAGCTGAGGTTCAGAGATTTCAAATGCTTAGTCCAAGATCACACCTTCATTTAGAGATACATCTCCAACTAGGGCCTCTGGAATCCTAATTCTCAGACCAGTCCCCCTTTCCACTCTGCAGCATGACGTGGTTTAGTTACTAAACAATACTCTGCGGCTTCAGCTAACAAACAACGATGAAACAATAGCTGTGAGTTGTCCTCACACAAATCCACAAGTGAGCCAGTCCACACCCCACACTTTCTGTGTGACTGAAAGCCATATTGAAGACAGCTAGAGGCCAGCAGATGAAAACTCTCTCTTATCGACACATCTCCACTTCTTCTCCTATTATACTTTGGGTTTGTTTTTACTGTCCTATCTGGCTTATCTACTCAAGGAGTCAGTCTTTCAGTTATTCCTCTCCCACCCCTGGAATCTTCAACATTATTTATTGGATTATACTAATCTTAGAGTCAAATATACCAAAAACCCTTACTCTTGACCTAACATCCATCTACACACTTTTCCTTGGCTCTCCTTCATAGCCGAGTTCTAAGAAAGTTTTTAATGATAAATGCAACCCAAAATTCAGTATTCCACCCACACCATTCTGGCTTTCCTGGCAGAACTCAGCCTAAACTGCTCTTTCTTTCTTTCTTTCTTTTTTTTTTTTTTAAGATTTTGTTGATTTATTTGAGAGAGAGAGAACACATGAGAGGGGATAGGGTCAGAGGACGAAGCAGACTCCCTGCCGAGCAGGGAGCCCGATGCAGGACTCGATCCAGGGACTCCGGGATCATGACCTGAGCCGAAGGCAGTCGCTTAACCAACTGAGCCACGCAGGCGCCCGTAAACTGCTCTTTCTAAGAGCACCAATAAACTTCGGGTTGTCAAATCCATTAAACATTTTTCAGTTACCATCTTAATCTTTACTGGCTTTGCTCTTTGATCACTCCCTTGTTCTAGAAGCATCATCCACCCATGACACTACACACACCTGGTTGTCCTCATCCCTTTGTGATTTCTATCCAGGTTTCCGCCAGTTCTGTCATTCTAGCTACCTCTTAAATGTTGAAGTTACTCAGTTCTTGATTTTAGAGTTCTCCTCATTTAATATACCCTAAGTAATCTCATCCATCCCAATGTCCTCAAATACTACCTTTATGCCACATGTTTTAAATTTAACTCTTCCCACATCTTACCTCTCCCTCAAATCTCTCTTTTCTTTATTTTCCCCCATTTTAGTAAATGGTACCTTGATTTGTCTAGTAGGATAATCTATAAAATTTCAAACTTCAACCATAGGTAAATATTTGAGAAAAAGATTTTTTTTTAAAAAGTATTTATGTGGCATTGCATTTATCTTTTATTACAAGTGTTTAAACCATGGGTCTCATAATATTTCTGGTTTATAGACCTTAGAAATAATAACAATGATAGGCAACATGTCAGTCCTACTATGTGCTAGGCCCTTCGTAATATTTGATAGGTGCCGGTATTATCCCACATCTTATAAATTATAAAACCAGGATCATAGAGCTATTAAGTGTCAGAGCTGAGATTTGAAGACATGCAGTCTGGTTTTAGTGTCCTTACTCATAAAAACTAAAAAGGTGGCAGTGATGGGTACATGTGACTTTAGTCCAGTAACAGTCATGAATACATATAACTTTAAGCCAGTGCTTTGAAGGCTGAGAACAGAGACTCAACTAAAAGAAATTAGCAGTGAATTCTGATCCAACTTTGTGAACATTTAGCAGTGCTTAGAAAGAGCTGATGTTTTATCATATCATCTGATTCTTTTCTTTTTCTTTTTTTTTTTTAAGGTTTTATTTATTTATTTGACAGAGAGAGAGAGCGAGAGAGGGAACACAAGCAAGGGGAATGGGAGAGGGAGAAGCAGACTCCCCGCGGAGCAGGGAGCCCGATACGGGACTCGATCCCAGGACCCTGGGATCATGACCTGAGCCGAAGGCAGACGCTTAATGACTGAGCCACCCAGGCGCCCCATCTGATTCTTTTCAAGTTTTTTGACAACACAGACTTGAGTAGTGGGTGTATCTGCCTTATGGGCAGCAAACCACCAAATCAGATGCTGATGGATGATCATTTTTTACATAAGCTTTCAGAAAGCCACAATACATTTTTCATTATCTTGACATTCTAAAACCAAAATAATATGTCACTGTTTTGTATCTATATGAAACCTTTCCTGTTTCTTCTACCTACAACTACATTTATAATAATTGATGTTTATAATGCAAAAGTCAAGAATAGGTCATCCAGACAGGCTGTTGTTTGCATGGAGTGGGAGTCTTGGACAAAATGCACAACCCCGTTACTTTCCTATTAGACTCTTGGGAAACATGCACTGGTTTTTTTGTCTTCCCCAACTACTGGAAAGAACAAATGCCAGTCTTCCCAATTAAAATGACATTGGTGAATTTCAAGTTACACTAAAATAAACTTTGTTAAATGTTTCATATCTTTGGAGAGTTTATAAAGTTTTCGTTTTTAAAAAGATTTAAGAAATACAACTGTACATATTCAAGCCTAAATCTCTTTTTTTAATTAGCTAATTAGAAAAAAGAAGGAACAATAAATGGAAACAGAAGTAAAAAGAGAACTAATATTCATTTACCAATAGATAATTAGGTAGTTAATCTATAAATCAAGAACTATTGAGACAAGGGGCAACAGTTAAGGAAAACTTTCTACATTGTCTGAATCATAAGTGTTGTCATTCGTTACATTTCTTAGGTTTCTTAAGCAATAATATATAATCTCGCATGGTGTTCTGATGAAAAACCAAATTCAAGAATTCTGTAGAAGGAAAGGTACAAACCTAGAAGAATCAAAACGTCTGGAAATTCGGTGATCTCTGTGTTTGAATTGCATAAAAACTAGGTGAACATGACAGGGGGGAAAATCCAATAAACAAGAGGGATTATTCTTGATAAAGAGCTGAGATGAAATGGAATGGAATCACAGATCTGTTGTAGATTCATTTTTCCCCTTACCCCATAATGGATGAACTTTAAACTTCTTACATCAAAACAAAAGCAAACCTTGTTCGAACAGGGGCGCCTGGGTGGCTCAGTCGTTAAGCGTCTGCCTTCAGCTCAGGTCATGATCCCAGGGTCCTGGGATCGAGCCCTGCATCGGGCTCCCTGCTCCACGGGAAGCCTGCTTCTCCCTCTCCCACTCCCCCTGCTTGTGTTCCCTCTCTCGCTGTGTCTCTCTCTGTCAAATTAATAAGTAAAATCTTAAAAAAAAAAAAAAAAAACTTTGTTCTAACAGTTATAAAAGCATTGTATAAGCTTCTATATAAAGATCATGGTAGGTTGAAGGTTATATGCATGTGCTTTCTTAAAAAAAAAAAAATAATAAGTCCAAAGGGAAAAATAACTCTAAAAGGAATATGAGATTTTTGTTTGTGATTATCCCAAACCACATTGGAGGGAGGAGGCATTAATGCAAAAGTAAAATGAAGGAAGAATTTTTGTTTTGTTTTGTTTTCTGTTTAAATGCCACCTTCCCAATGAAGCCATGCCTGTCTGTCTTATATAAATTGCATACCACCCACCAGCTAGTTCTCACCCGTTCCCTAACTCACTTTCACCTTTAAACTTCATCAACATCTATTGAACTTTTTCCTTTTTAAGATGTTATTTATTTATTTGAGATAGCAGGAGAGAGAGAGAGAGCATGAATGGAGAGAAGGGCAGAGGGAGAGGGAGAAGCAGGCTCCCCACTAAGCAGGGAGCCCTACGCAGGGATCCATCCCAGGACCCCAGGATCATGACCTGAGCTGAAGGCAGATGTTTAACTTACTGAGCCACCCAGGTGCCCCTCTATTAAACTCCTTTAGTATTTATCTTATTTATTGTCTCTCTTCACTCCAAGATAGCAGGGATATAATCCACTTTGTTTGCTCTTGTATTTTCTTTAAAAAAAAAAAAAAAAGGAAACTGTAGTCAAATCAGATTTAGTTTTTGAAAACTAGATTCATCAGGTTTAAAACCTTCAGTGATTACACATACCCTCAACATCCCATCTCGAATCTGAAGTCTAGTTTGAAGAATCTTCCTCAGAGTTTCTGGCTCTATGTTCTCTAGAACCTTGACTTTCCCTTCATCCCTTTACTGCCCCCTCCTCTGGTTCCCATGTCCTCATGCTCATTATATGCTGTCCTCATCCCTGACACATTGCTTGTATCAACACCATTATCTGAAATGCCCTGTTATTTTCCTACCAACCAAGCAAATCCTGATAATTCTTGAAGATGAGTAAGAATAAATTCTCCCACGATTTCTGTAGTCATGTGGTCTGGTGTGAGCTTTGAAATCTTTGGACACAGATTCAAACCCAAGCTCCGTAATTTACTGGCTATGAGACCTTTCACTAAGGACCTAATCTTAGATTTTTAAATGGCACACTAGGGTATTTATTTTAATCTATAATATGGTGAGTCTATTATGGAAAAGACCTAACAAATAATAAACAGTTATAATTGTTACAATAATAATAAATAATAATATAAAGATGATATATTGTTAATTTCATTATACTTATATAGAATTTACTAGGAGTCAGGCTTTCCATCTTGTTTACAAATCAGGACCTCTGCCTTTGTTAGAGTTCCTATAGCATTGACAATACGATACTTGCACTCTTGTGTTCATGTTCTTCCATTTTGTTGAGGATGGTTTACCCCAAGTAGATCTTGAAGCTCCTTCAAGCATGACTGTATTTTATACCATGGTATGTTCTAGAACTTAGCACATTGCTAGCTACCCAGGGCTTCCTATTTGTGACATCCTCTAAAAGATGTGGCTCAATCTTTCTTTGCAGATTTAGGTTTTGTCATCTAACACAGACCTAGTCAGCAAGGTTCAGAGACATGCATCTGTTAGTCATAGAGCTCAGTAGCATAACCTAAAACTGCAGTCTATTGCTTGTTTCCAAGCTGCAACTCCTGATGCTGGACTTCTCTTCACCATGTCTGATCTTTATCTTTACTGGAACAAGAGAGCCACCAATCTTATTGACATAATTATGGGGGTTTTTTGTTGTTGTTTGTTTGTTTTGTTTGTTTGTTTGTTTAAACTAGCTATCAGAACTCACAGTGCCCCCCACCGACTGTGAGGTATTATTTTATGTAAGGCATAGCCCTCCAATGACAGCCTGCTTTGAGTAGCTCTGGCATCTGTCCATGATGACAGTGCAAGTGACAAGGTCTCTAGCCAAACAGGACAATATGCAAATGGCAACAGAATGCCTTGTGGCCATTAAAGAGGCCACTGAGATTTATTTTATAAAATATCTTCTAGATTTGTCCTTAACCCTATTTTTCCTTCTTCTGGATTTAGTGGAGGTTTAGAGCATATGGAGCCACAAAGCCCCCGAATATAGGAATTATCCATGTTCTGATTATTGAAAAAAGTATTTATTAACTTTTCTTATTCCTCACTAAAACTTAGGACCAGTATTTTTTGAATACATATTTAAGAATCTTTTTCCTCCTTTAGTTTGAGTAAAAACAACAACAACAAAAAAAAAACATAAAAACAGGGGCGCCTGGGTGGCTCAGTTGGTTAAGCGACTGCCTTCGGCTCAGGTCATGATCCTGGAGTCCCGGGATCGAGTCCCGCATCGGGCTCCCTGCTCGGCAGGGAGTCTGCTTCGTCCTCTGACCCTATCCCCTCTCAGGTATTCTCTCTCTCTCATTCTCTCTCTCTCTCAAATAAATAAATAAAATCTTTAAAAAAAAAAAAAAAACATAAAAACAATATATGACCTCAGTGAAGTATAGCACCTGCCCAAATACACTCATAATGTGAGAAAAATGGCACTTGCCAGATTGTGCTGATCATTTCCAAGTTGACACAATGAAGTGACATCTGTGCTTAAGCAGTAACCTGCCATTTGCTGTCAGCATTTTTGAGTCAACTCAAAAAAAGTCCATTCTCCCCAATTCCAGTAGAGTCAGAAGGTCTTCCCAGGCCTATTTCTGGACAGGCTGAAAGCAAAGATTCATTGCTTGACATTTTGCTGTGGCTGCCTCTAGTGAATTATGTAAAATAAATCCCACTGCTAGTTTTCTCCATCCAGGCTGTGTGTCCACAAGCAAATCAACGAAGTGAGATGCGCAATCCCAGGGCTCTTGTGCACTCAGTTAACTTCTAGCCATGCCCAGAGAAGAAAGAAAGAGACTAGAATCTTTTTTTTTTTTTTTTTTCTTTCTTAGTTGGAAATCAGAGCCACAGGTGGAAGGACAGGAAAGTTCATTTTGTTTTTTCTAGCTGTCACTCTTAGACAATGCCACACTAAGTCTGCTGTAATAAGATAATTGACGTCCTGGGATTCTCTTATTTGACTGATTGTTGGTACCCAGAAAAACTTTTCTTCTCTTTAATTGTACTAAGTTTTTATTTGATAATTGCTGCATAGTGAACATCCCCAAAAGAATTTGACTGGGTTTTGGCAGCTTCCATCCCAGAGGATGCAATGCATTTCATCTACACTTGACCTTCTTCTCAGTGACCAAAGTTTTATTAGTGGCCAAGATATCCGTAAATTGGGAAAATTACCCTTTTCATCTTTTCAGAAGGGAAACATGCATCTAGGGCTGTCTTTACCATTAAGTAAAGTAATTAGGAACCTACGAGCATATTTTCAGGATCAAAAACAGGCTTTTGCCTTCCATTTTCCCTTCCTTCCCTCCTCCCCTCCAACCTGCCTGCCCCCAACACATGACGTGGATGCACAGATGCACTGCACACAGAACCACATGCTCCTGCTGACACGAAGTTACTTACGGACACAGAGGGCAAAGCCATTTTATTGAATAATAAGAGATGAGACTTCAAATGAAAATAACCCAGGGCCTTCCTTGACTTAGAAGAATTAATTTTTTTAAAGATTTTTATTTATTTATTTGAGAGTGAGAGAGTGAGAGAGGAGTGAGGGACAGAGGGAGAAGCAGACTCCCCGCTGAACAGGAAGCCTGATGCGGGGCTTAATCCTGGGACCCCAGATCATGACCTGAGCTAAAGGCAGACGCCCAACCAACTGAGCCACTCAGGTGCCCCGAATTAGAAGAATTATTTGTGAGATATAAATAACACTGGATCCTTCCCTAATTGAGCATCCTCATGGGGGGGAAATTGTTCTAGGTTGCTGGTAGTAGGGCAGGTAGAGGGGAGAAAGGGTTTGTGTAAAGAGGACAAGTGAAAACAAAAGGGTTGCCTGTGACCTTACAGATATATTAAATATTGCAAAATGCTCATTTAAGCAGGTCTGCTAGGTATTTATACTTTTTTCCCCATGTCTTTAGCAAAGATTGTTTCACTTAAGTAGGCTTTTCTATAACTATTGGCTTTCTGAAACTGAAACAGGCCTTAAATATTCATATAAGAGCTTGGAAGTTGGCACCCACGTGTGGTTTTCCCAGCATGGATTTGGAGATTGAAAGGCTACTTCTAGCTACACAGCATTGAGAAGGTTTCGTTTTATTTTTTTACCATGGAGATACTAATTGCAGAGGATATTTTGACTAGTAGAGAGGGTAGGGTCTGGGTACTGTAGAAGGTAATTATGATTGTTATTAAGAGACAAATTACTTTGGGAGATAGAATAATCTAGTAGAGGCATTCTTCATCCTAGTTTTGAGATGCCCTTGGGTATCTCCAGACATCGCAAGGGGTATCACAAGACTCCCCAGCAAAATTAATTTTACTCTGTCCTACTTTTTAAAAAAATATAGTACACAGCACTATTAAAAGAAACAGAATCCCTTGTAATCAAAACATGATGGAGATCGCTGAAAGTACAAAATGTCAGTCCCATGCCTGGTCTACTATCCATTTCTCTGTTCTGCAAATTGTCACTTTCAGGCAAAAGTAGTATCTGCCCTGAAACCTATCTAGGATATAATAAGAATAAAATCAGATTTTAGTATGAAAGTATGCCTTAGAACTAAAAAATTCCATATTGATGTAAGATTTTCTTTTTAGAACAGTAAATTCTGGAAAACTCTTCTACATTTAACAGACAGTGGAGTTGTTCAGTAGGAATAAAATGGAAAAAATGAGTTCTAATCTAGACTTCTTTCTCAGATAAGTTTTATTTTTTAACTTTGGATAAGTCATTAACATTTCTAGGTCTGTGTTCTTTACCTGTAAAGTGAGGGAGCTTGACTACATGTGTTTTAAATTTCCTTATACTTCTCAAATTCTGTGGTTCTAGCAAGAAAAAAATGATTCTTAGAGCAGAAAGTGAAGTCCTTGATGAATGGGAAAATGTCAGCTTTCAAAGTTTCATCCATTTATTGATATATCTTCTTACAGCTTGGATAATGTTTTTATATACATGTTTTCATTCACTCATCATAAATGAGGCAGGCAGAGCAGAAATCATCTGCATCTTACACATGACTCGTTACGTGACTTATATCCAGAGCACACAACTAGTGAATGGCAGATGTGGGACTTGAACTTGTTTCTACTGGATCTAATGTCAGTATCAGGCATCCAATACTCTCTCCCAAACTTAGCAACTTTGATCTTTACTGCCTCTGAAATGTTCATTATTTCAGATTGTTTCAATTTTGTACAATATAACCCCATAAATACAAGTATCTTACTATGTGATTTGCATTTTGAAATAGATGCTTACCTCTCTAAAGTGTGGCTTGGTACACCATGATTTTCATTGAGTTTTGCCAGCAGATAATTTAATCTTGGTAAATACAATACTGTATCCGGACAGAGATATAAATATGTGGGCAAGCTGGGTTAGCAAATTTCTTAGCACTTTTAATGCTGTTTCCATTTCTAGAAAAAAATCAAGTCTGAACTGCAGGAAGGAAAAAAAAATACAGTTTATGAAAATGGCTAGAAGACGGCTCTGAATAGGTGTGTCTGGGTGGCACAGTTGGTTAAGCGTTAGACTGTTGGTTTTGGCTCAGGTCGTGATCTCCGGGTCATGGGATCCAGCCCCATGTCTGGCTCCACACTCAGCACAGAGTCTGCTTGAGATTCTCTCAGCGTCTCCCTCGCCCCCCACTCATGTTCTCTCTCTTTAAAATAAATAAAGAAATCTTTAAAAAAATAAATAAGGCTCTGAACCGTGCAGTCCAAGACAGACAGACAAACAGTAAAACTGCTTTTGGTATCATTAAATCTCTCCCACAGTTTCAAGATTCACGAACTGAACAAAGAAACTAAAAGCTTCTCTGAATTAACTCTAAGGATATCCCACTTACCAGTTACGAGTAGACTCTTAAAGATGACCTTCCCATTTCCTTTTGTTTTTCTCAAACTTGGCATCCATCCAGCTTGTAGGAGAATGCCATTTCTGATTTGAAATGTGTCACTCTTACTCAAACTGCCTCACCGTTGTTCTCTCAGGGAACCTTATTCAGTCTTGGGAGATGCTCTGAAAGGTGGTGGTGGTTATTTATTTGTTTATCTATTTATTTGTTCATCTTCATGAAGTTGTGTGAAGAAAGAAACAGGACTATAGGGAAGCAGGAACTGGCTTAGATGCCAGAAGCAGGGAATAAGCAGAAGGTGTGGTGGTGTTTAATATGAAATTCAGAACCTACTCAAAACATAAATATCACTGGGAAATGGAAGAGCAGCTTGTTCAGTTGCTACTTCAATTAGCAGGGGTTTTGTGGCCAAGAGGAAAAAGCAAAAGCTCACCCATCTGCTTTCATTTCTGAAGCTGCCTCAGTATTGGGCAATTGACCTCTTCATCCTGTTCAGCATTTGCATACAAGATATTCTTTACATTTACCTCTTCTTTCTCCCCGTATTCCTTTTCCTCCCTCTCTGCTCCCATCCTTTCTGTCTTTCTTTCTTTCCCAGACTGATTTTTGGGTGATCTGGGTTATGATGTGTTCTATGACATTTTTGCTGCACATGGCATACTTTGAAGAAATCAGAAAAGAATTCCTCTTTCCCCTCCCAGTAGCCACATTTCTCTACCCCTCACCTAACATTTGTTAGTGTATTCAGTCAATGAACAGATATTTGATATCTGTAATGTGTTTAATACTGAGAAAATATATAGAATAAAGATTTTTTCCACCAGAGTTTCAAAAGACATGCTATATCCTTATGAAGTGATAATACAAGTGAAATGCTAAATAATAAGGCAAAGTGATAAAAACACATCAAACAGCTGAATACAGAATACATGTATGATATAAAAGTATATGTATTTTTAAATGCACACTCATACATTTGAATTGCAATAAATTCTTGCTGAAGACTGAGTCAGAAGACACTGTAAATAATAGAAGACTCAACTAAAAGTAGCCTAAACAGTAATAGATTTCTTTTAGCCCTCATGAAAAGTCTAGAAATAAAGAGTGCTGTAGTATTGGGTAATTCAGTGGTCAGAATAAGTCATCACAAACAAGGGGCTTTCCATCCTTCCATCTGATAGCTTGAGTGTGATAACTGTGTCTGCTTTCTTTGTCGCAAGATGGTTGAAGCTGTTCAAGGAACAGGAGTTCCCTCCCGTGCATCAGTTTTTATTAAGAAGAAAAGCTTTCTCTGAGGGTCCCCTTTACCTTTCAGTAGGCCAGTGTTATAGGATGAATGTTTCTGCCCACCCCACCCAAATTTATGCTGAAATCCTACTTCGCATGGTGATGGTATTTAGAGGGCAGTAAGTAGGCTCAGATGATGTATGAGGGTGGGGCTGCCATAATTGGATTAGTGTCCTTATAAGAAAAGGAAGAGACCAGAACTTTCTTTGTCATGTGAGAATATAGCAAGAATGTAGCCATCTGTAAGCCAGGAAGAAGGCCCTCACCAAGAACCCAACCGTGCTGTCACCCTGATCTTGGATCACCAAGCTTCTAAAACTGTAAGAAATTAACGTCTATTATTTAAACTACCCGGTCTATGGTATTTTGGTAGAGCAGCCAGAGTAGACTAAGACAGCCACTTACCACGACTGGTTTAAACCAATCATGATTAAACAGAATCTACCTCAAACACTATGTCCTGGATACTGTGAGGATATTCTGTACAGCGAGGATAAAATGAGGCCATGCCTTCAAGGAGATTATGGTAGAGTAGTGGGGCTTAGATGTGTGTACTGATCATCATCATGCAAGGTGGTTAGAAGAAAAAAGAACAGGAAAGAAAAAGTAGTTCGGTGGGGGGAGGGGAATAAAAGCTCTCTTGTTCTGAGTAACCAGATTTAAATGAAGGGAAAGACATTTCAGGTGGAAGAAAGAACAAGAACAATTTGGTTTTGCCCAAAGAGTGACAAGATGGCACCTCACTGGATCCTTACAGAGATACAAACGTGGGAGTGGTATGGATTCACAAGGGTTCCTTTGGAGAGATTAGTGATGAGAACACACAGGAGAAATGGAAGGCAGAAGAGAGAAAAGTTAGTACAACAGAAAACATGCACTAATTCAGGAAAGTGGCAGTTCTTTTCTGAACTAGACTGATGGCTAAGGGACTGGAAAGGCAGAGAAATGTATGGGAGGAAGTGTCAGGGCTGGGATGCAGTGAGCAGTGCGGAGTCAGAGTTGAGTAGGAAGGAAGGGACACACTTATTGACTCCCTGCAATCAACTAGAAAGTCTGCTCCACAAATTACTAGCTAACATCAGACAATATGCTCAGCAAGTTATTGAAGCTGAGCATCACATTTCACATTTTACAGTAGCATTACTTGACTCATTTAGTGATGAAGATGACAGTAAGGCCTATGGAGTGCTGACATAGAGCCTGACATATATAATAGGAATTCAACAGTTGTTAATTCTTCCCTCGCTTCATAAAAGTGATGAGAAAGGAAAGTTGAGAGCCATCTTATGCAGAAGTCAACAACCTTTTTGTGTAAAGGGCTAGATGGTAATTATTTTCAGATTTGCAGGTCATATGGTCCTTGTTGCAACTATTCAACTTTGTCATCATAGCATAAAAGCAGCCGCAGATAATATGTAAATGAATGAGCATAGCTGTGTTCCAATAACACTTTATTATGGACAATGGAATTTGAATTTCATAATGTTTTCATATGTCATGAAATAATAATCTTCTTTTGATGTTTAAAATATTTTAAAATGTAATAAACATCCTTAGTTCTCATGCCATATGCAAACAGTCAGCAGGCTAGACTTGGCCTGTGGATTGGAGACAGATGATCCTTGATCTTAAGTAATCCTCTATTTCAAGGAATTAAATAACAGAGGATAGCAAATAAGAATGAGCCATTAAAGAGCCACAGGAAGAACCAAGAGTATGCAGAAGTTGGACTGCTCAGACACAGAACATTTCCATCACTGCAGACAGTTCCATTGGACAGGGCTGGTATAGAGAATGGCTTTCTGGTTTTGTTTTTACCTGTACAGAAGTCACTGAGATTAAAATGAACCTACAAAGATACTCAAAATTTGCACATAGGTCCTCAGCCCAGGAATCTGGAAACATTAAAAAAAAAAGAAAAAAAACAGTTTCAAAGACAAGCGCATGGCTCACCCTAGGTTAAGCTCTGCTGTGACTGATAGGCAAACTGACAAAAATAGAGTTCAATTGTGTGACAGTTAAGGATTTAAAATCCAAAGCATTGAAGAGAACAATGGGAGCAACTGTATTCATTCTGTTTCTTTTTTCTCCCACTCTCAAATTTTCCCTTAATGGCTGAGTCACGCAGGTTACATGCATGTGACAGAGTATATTCTGTTGTGTGCGAACATAAAGGGCACATGCTGAAATGCAGAACATGAATATGTAAATCAGTGCAATTTTTCATAATAGGTATGTAATGGAAGTGCTTAAGAGACAGCAAATGCAGCAGGTATTCTGATCAGTTTTTAATTTTATAGCCCTTCACCTGATAACTGTGCTCCTTTTGTCTCATTCCATTATTACAACGGAAGCTACATGGATGGGGCACACAGCCCATGATCTCAGAAACTGGGGTGGTTCTTTTGGGAGAGGGTACTGAGTTGCCACAATTTTTAGATAGATATTCGTTAGATAATGTTTGGATATTTCAGTAACTACTCTCCAATAGGAGTTTGTTTGTTTTAGTAGAAGTATAGCTGGTGCATAATATTAAATTAATTTCAGGTGTACAATACAGTGACTGGACAAGACTCTACCTTATGCTACACACACCACAAGTGTAGCTCCCTTCTGTCACCGCACAACACTGGTACAATATCATCGACTGTATTCCCTGTGGTACACCTTTTATCCGTGACTTAATCATTCCATAACTGGAAGCCTGTACCTCCCAGTCCCCTTCACCCATTTTGCCCATCCCCCCACCCCCTTCCCTCTGGCAACCATCAGCTTGTTCTCTGTATTTATGGGTCTTCAGTCAGACTTTTGAACAAATCATGATTAATTCTAGGAAGATACTGTGTGAATTAACTCTTGATCTGTTTCTCAGGGCTCTGTTTTTATTTTCTCCGGAAGTAAATTTTTGAATATTATCTTTTGTTTCCCCTGAATAAAGGTGATTTCTGTAGTCTGTAGAAGCTCTGTATGGTCTGATGCCTCTCAGGTGATCAATTGTCAAAAGAGTTGTGAAAATGGTACTATTATTGCTATTTTTAATTCTAAATGTCATATTAAATAGGGAAATTTATTTCTGGAAAAGATGCATGGCACAAATATTTTTCTTCCATGGAAAAATGACACGAAGTAGGACAAAGGTCTAAGAATGTAGACATAAATTGTATTCAATATATATACATATTTACTTATACACAGTTGCATATTGTTCAGACAAGCAATATACTTTACTCACAAACATGAATCTAGAAATAAGGTACTAAAAGCTCTGTGATGTTGGGCAAGTTACTAAATTTTGCTGAACCACTTTTAACTCTTCTGTTCAAAGGGTTTTAATAACAGTACCTTTCTCACTAGATTTTTGTTCACATTAAATGATCTGATGAAAAAATAGACAATGAATAGCAATCTCTAGGATAGAGGTAGATGTGCTAAAGCAAGCTTTACCATAATTTTGTTGTTTTTCTAAAGCCCAAGGGCTAATAAATGTTCAGAGACTCAAATCCAGATCAGACTGTCCAAAGAGCCGATCCTCTTCCCTGCTCCACGGTGAGAAACGCCACCCTTCCAAGCGTGTGCCAAGATGCCACCCACCTCAGGGATCTGGGCAGTTTTATAAGCAACAATTATGCAGGAGCATCTTCTAGGAAAAACAAAATGAAATGAATATCTAACTCTCTTATGGGTGAATGCAGTTTACAAAATGGGGCCATTTAAATGTGTTTACAAAAATTCTTAAAACCACAATTTTAAAAGTTCTTCTCAGTGAAAATGTATCCCTTATTTTGTTCTTACAGTTTGTTTTTACCTTCCTTGTTCCTCTTACTAGAGCCTCTCCTGAATGACAAAGCTCTAACCAACTGGGGATTGGCGTCTTTTAGGAAAAGGAAGCAGTCGAACTTTGCTTGTAAAGAGGGAAGTCAGTGAGTCAGGCCTTCGAGTGCCCATTTCAGATTCTTCCGTCCTCCTACAGAGTGACTACTTGGCCTCATACCCATTTTTCAAATTTCGTTTCTAAATTTCGCATTCTAAACCAGGACCTCTCTCTGAAGATAGACGCTTTTGTCGAGGCATGACAGAAGAAAGAATATCAAGAAAATGGGAATGAATAGGACATGATTTTTTTTTTAAAGATGTTACTCTTAGCCCTTGGGATTATGTCAACAGGACCAAAGGACAGTACAGTTTCTGACTGAGGCAAGGGCAGGGAGCAGGCGGACTTCAGCCAGAGTGATTTGGATTAGATGTTTATCATTCTTCATTTGCTGGAGAACTTCATGACCTTCCATTTGGCTTTTATCGCATAAGGAAAAGGGAAGGCAGCAATAAAGCACCGATGTCACACACTTTGTTGATATCCCCCTAAAAGATAACCTACAGTTCCCTCTCAAGAGAGGGAACACAAGCAGGGGGAGTGGGAGAGGGAGAAGCAGGCTCCCCGCTGAGCAAGGAGCCCGATGCAGGGCTCGATCCCAGGACACTGGGATCATGACCTGAGCCGAAGGCAGACGCTTAACCTACCTACTGAGCTACCCAGGCATCCCTGTATCATGACCTGAGCTGAAGACAGACACTTAACGACTGAGCCACCCAGGTGACCCAAAATAAAATCTTAAAAAAAAATAAAAAATAAAAAGAAATCTACCATGAAAACTAGCCTAGTGGGTCACGTATATACACTGTATATGATCAGAATAAAAAACTGGGGTATCTCTGCTGTTTCCAGATACGACAGGAAAGGTGAGAGATATTGATGAGTTGTCAAAATGTTGTTTTGCTTTCAGAATATCTATTGCATGACTTTCCCAAATTAGACTATTGCATAATTACACATCAATAATTTATCCTAGAGAAACTTCCAATAACTTCCATTTAGTTATTATTGCACACGTTTATATATTTATAAACCAATGGTTTCCAATTTGGACATTGTCCTAGAATTTCCTGAAAGCAGTAGATTATTATTATTTTATTGTTATTATAAAAATGCGTTTGGATGATGTAAGTGATGTAGTTTATTAGGCAAGACAGCTTGTGATTTGAATCCACCCTCTTCGTTTGTGAGATCTCACTGTAAAGTTAACGTCCCTCTTCTAATAAAGGATGGGGTCCCAAGACATAGCAAATTTAGCAGTAAACATATTGTCTTCATATTTTAAGACTAAAACATTCAAGTGTTTCTTTCACTCCCTTCACATGTACATTAAATGCTGTCATTGTGCAACACAATTCTGAACTTCTGAATCTCGAAAGAAGGGTTGTGAATTTAACGGACTGCATGAAGCAAACAGAATATATATTTTGTCAGTTGTGGTGGTGGCACGGGAAGGAGACCCCCTGTGAAATGCATCGTCCCACAGAACTGTTTTGAGGTTTGGGTGAATGTATTCTGTCCTTTGGGCATGGGCCAGGGGTTGAATTTGCAGTCGGAGTTTTCAGGGCTGAATGCAACAAAAATAACTGCTTCCCTCAGGGAAAATGAGAGAGAAGATTTTGTAAGACTGACCTCTAAAGAATTGGTATATTAGATGTGGAAATTGTCCCGGTGGAACCCAGTTATGCTTCTGAAATCTCTCAAATAGACGTCATTGTGGACCTGAAGGTGTGAACGTGGGAAACAAGATATGACACACTGTGTTGCTGTAGAATTGGGCAAAGTCTGTGTGCTTTTTAACATTTGTTTATGTAATACATCCAAAGCTAGATTAACTGCGATCCAGTCTAGTTTTGTTACATTAAGTGAATTAAAAACACACACACACATATTTCGTCTTCCTCTGAAGATGAATACTAGGATAAGAACTTTTGTAATTGATAAAAGCCATCTATACCATTTGGCTTTATTGGTGGAATTAGGTCATTTACCTAGTAAGTCTCTTGTAGTTGCAGTTACTAAAAAACACAGTTGGTGGCATTCACAGCTCTTTAAAGTTTAGCACTTGGAATTCTGTCTCAGAAAGTTGATCTACTTAAGCTTCTCTCCTAAGAAAAGTGAGATTTGGAATTTCCACAAAATAGTTTAGAAAATCAAAAAAGGCAGGATGGGTTTACCAGGAAGTGCATGACTCATATCCTTCCAATAATATCATTTTATTTCAGGCACCACAAAAGCTGTAAGTACAAATAGTTACCTATTGAAAGGATTTTAGAATGTCTCTGCAACCAGTATCATTGATTGATGCAAACAGAGGGTGGGAAGTGATAAGGGTGTCCACAGTTTGGCATACCCAGTATGCCTTCTTTTCTGTAGCCTACATTTTCTGGTTTTGAAGAATAGGAGTAAAGTGATGTTCAAGGGCCTCTAGGAAAGAACGGAGCTTCTTGGAAAGGTGTGCAGGTCTGGCCCCGGTGCCCCTGTCAGGGGTAACCTGTGACAACCCAGCTCTTCATCTCAGGGGCATCATGCTTTTTTGGAAATCCTTAGATCAAACTCACAAGTAGAAAGAGGCATTCAGTGTATCACAGGGAGCCAGCCCAAGCATTTCAACAAAGAGAAACAAAGCCTAGATCAGAAAGTGTTCAGGATTAAACATCTTGCACTTAATTTACAAAAACCAAGCTGTCCATAATTATGGCCTCATTCTGGCGTTTAGTTCCTAATGCATTGTCTGCCTCTCACATCCCTAGCCTCTACCTGAAACTGGGTTGGTCATTAAGACAAATACTAACTTACAGATTATAAACCTCACAGCTAGACAGTAGCGACAAGACAGCAAGTTTGCTGGGTGGGATGGATGTTAATAATTAAAACAAGCCATAAGGTGAAACTTCTCAAATATCCAGATACATAGGTTAAATAAAGGCACACACTCCCAGGCAAGATATTGATTGGGTTGTAACAAAAAGGAGTCTGTTCCAGTATAAAGTCTTAGCTTCCCAGTAGTCACGAGCAACTACTGGCATATAATAGAAGCAATCATATTTTAGTGTCGCATCTTAGGATCTTGACAGAATATTTTAAAGCTAATTATTTCTATCACAAAAATGCTCAGGGGGCAGCGGCGTGCTCATCATTGAAGTTTGGCATTTTTAATTTTTCTGGCAAAATGCATCCTATGGCCTGAAGTGGTGATGTAAATTACAGCCTGTTTCTCAGCAAGGCTTTCCTTATTCCTGAGATCCAATCCCTTGTTTCCAAATAGTTAGGAAGCTTTAAATCAATGAGCAGGTCTCACTTGTTACTAAAAAGTAGAATGAAGGGCATCAGTGAATTGATAAGAAGGATCCTTCTTTTTCTAAATTATAAATGCATCATGCAGTAGGAAGTACCTGGTAGTTAGTGGTATTAATCTGTCAACAACCAGTGTATACAAGGACAGAAAATTAGAATCAGAGAAGAGAAGGAGCCTCCGATACAAGCCAATGAAGCAGGCTTTTAGAACAAATAGGAATCTGGGCCTTAAACTCATTAGAGATGAGTACAGTATTCTTGAATTCTCCACAAAACTTTGCCTGGAACAGGGAATTATATAAAATGCTAATAGAAGTCATCAGATTAATTAAATCAGGTAGTGCTTGATGCTATTAAATATGAAGAAAACATTCTTTAGTATCACAAATGGTCAGAGCTGGCCGAGCCAATACTTTGTCATTGATTGTGGTGGGAGCTATTGTTGGACAGACCCCTACCCTCACTTGTCTGTACTGTCTGTAAACCCCTGACCTCAGCCAGCACAAGAGAATGGCTTTCAGTTCTTAACCAGTATCAGGGGTTCTAGGTCCAGACACAAGTACCTTCTTAATGACTTGCAAGGACCCTCTCTATTAAATTATTCCTGGTGGAGGTAAAGAATTATGCCGCTCTTTTGTTTTTGAAACTTCCACTGGTATCTCATTGTACTTAAATAGAAACCAAACCTTTTATCATGGTCCATAGACCCAACAGGATCTGATGCTAGTCTATCTGCACACTATTTTGCCTGTACTAGAAATTTTTTGTTTTGGAATGAGACAAACTAGATCTCACCTCAGGGCCTTTGCATCTGCTACTCCCTATGCCAGACACCACAGTGATCACCCAGCTGCCCGAATGGCCCTTTTCCTCTCATCTGCAGATCTCTGCTTAGATATCTTCTCTTCAAAGAGCTCTTTTCTGACTCCTGGATATCTCTTTCAAATCACTCTTTTCCTTTATAACATTGAATAATGTCACTATTTTATGCTTTATTGCATGTCTATCACCTCTATCACCTCCAACACAGGGATGTAAGCTCTTCAAGAGCAGGGACTCTGCCTTGTTCATTGCTGTAGCTTCAGCTCCTAAGAGACATAGGAGGTACTTAGTAAGTATTTTTGATTAATTGATGATGAGACCAATTTCCATATTTCATTTCTGGTTTCCTTTCCAGAGCAATAAAGCAGGTACATTGCTCCTTCTCTTCATTTCTAGTTGTTTATCTTCTTAAGGTGATTTCTCTTGCAGTTGTTAAAGGTAGAGGAAGACAGTCTATTGAGGGCATAGAAGGAGACAGTATCATTGGGAAGTCTGGCAGAATAACCCTAGCACTTACTGCTGAGGAAAGGTCAGGCGAGTGGGGGCATGCACAGCAAAATGAAGTTGGAGTTAATAGGAGGGGATCTGACCCAATTATTTGAGAATTCCCAGTATATTCACAAATACATTCTTCATGCTGGGGAATACAGCTATAGTCCTGTTTTTAAGGGCTTACTTCTGTTTACAGGACTAAGACAGTCACAGTCACATAAAAGAACCACAGATTTAATGATAAAAGCAAAGACAGGAATCCGGGAGGGAAAGAGGACTTAAGCAAATACAGAGAAGCAGGAGAGGAATATGCTTCACCAATGAATAATTCTGACTTGTCGAGGATTCAAAGTACAAAACTGTGGGATAAGGGACTTATGCACAGTTTATGCCAGACTTTGTTGAGATTTGAATGTGAGGCTTTGGTCTTCATAGTTGGACTAGGGAAGCACATGTTTTCAGTAGGAATATGGTAATGACATTTAAGGAAAAGCAGCGTATCCTCAGTGTACAGGCTAGGCGCACTTTCGTATAGAAATGAAAATGGTGAGCAAGTTTGGGGAAATGTTTGCACGTATTTTATGTCTCAAGAGTGTCCCATGTAACTGCCTAGTATACTTCTGTTAGCTCATCTGCCTGTCAGTTTTTGCGATGTTACTTGTTGCATTTGTGGTTCCGGCTTGCTGTGGTCAAACCAGCACTTCTCTGAGAAATAGCACATCACAAATCAAACCTTCATCTGCACTTAGATAAGTGATTTGAATTGATTTAGCAGCTGTAAAATATTCTGCTGTGCTTGTGTTTTCAGTACAAAATCTAGACTAGACCAACATATAGCCAGCACTATAAACAAAATTGTATCAGTCAGACTAAAATGGTAGCTTCAGTTGAAAAGCAGATCATCATGAGATTTCTTTCTTGAGTTTGCCAATTCAAAGTCTAGATGCTTGCTTCCATGTACACTAAAATATTTCTAATAATATTGGTTCTAAAGCAGACCAATTTTATTTTAGTTTTTCATGGTTTGTCTTTCTCTAGAAAAATAATCAGCTCAGCGGTAATACGTTTTCCTTATTAAAATGTTTTATCTTTATTTTAACTCTAGGCTGTAGTTAGAATTTGTGGGTATGCAAACTGGTATTTTTGGAGGAAATTAAGTCTCTTATCATGTTACACTTTGTACCATTAGAGTCTCTGACATTCTAGAACCATACATTTGAAACGTACAATTTTTAAAAGTTGTGTATCATGAAATAATGTATTGCCTTATAAATTATACATTTTATTTTATAGCTGACAGGTTGAATGTGATGTTTCTCATTATCATTCATTTAAAGTCAAACATCCTAGCCCAAATAAGCTCCTTTGAGAGTGCAGGTCAGGGATAATTCATTATTTGAAGAATTCTTAACTTGAGAGCATATATGAAGGAAAGTTAGATGGGGAGCTTGAATTGGAGAAGTACAGAGAATATATCCATACAGTTCCTCCAAAGAGTTTGATTGTTTTTTTTTTTTTTTATTAGTCACAGACTAATAAACTGGCCACACTTAAACCATTTATGGTTTGCTAGAATTGCTGGTTTCATAAGGGGAAAATTTAGGAAAATAAGATAACTCTATGGTGCTGATCTCTTCATGATGAATTATGCATCTTGTATACATGACTAGTTTCTCACTTTTCAACTTGCAATATTCACTTGTTTAGCTACAAAATCCACTGAATCACTCTCTTTAGGAGTTCAAATAGTCTAGGGCGCATGGGTGTTGTCATCCTGGAGGTAATCAACATAGTTCAGTGGTTTTGAAGATAAATTGAAACTTGCTAATTATATTCATCTTGTGAAAACTCAGATTAAAAAGAGACAGCCATATGCAAATTAGATACATGCAGCCCAGCTGAATTATATTGTTTCATGTCTGTGCTTTCTAAATAATAGATAAGGTAACTCTACAGAATGATTCTTTTGAATCTTCTGACAAACATGATTTATGGTGTTTCTAAGATGTATTCTTTACTTAATAGGCAAAAGAAAGGCTTTACTTTCCCACTGATCTAATATTGCATGAATTTATATTATAATGTAGCTCCATTTAGAAAGTAAAGGGGGAGGGGAGAATGGATGTAAATTACATCTTACCAAAATATACAACAGGTATGAAATTGAAAATTGATGTTTTAGCATGCAAAGTGGAAAGCCACAATTAATTGCTTTTTTTTTTTTTTAAACAACAGACATCATGGTGAACTTTGTAGAAATGTAGTACAATGTCACTGTAAAAGCACTTTGACATTATGAACACCCCGCTGTGGGAGAGGGGGAGCAGACTTTCCTGAATTTGAAATAAATCAGATTAATGTCTTTTTCCCCATCTAGCAACAAGGAATCAGTTGCAAGATATCTAAACAAAAATGTAGTAGGCCAGAGGGATAGAATGATGACCCAAAAATTCCTCATCTATTTTGACTAGGGTAACCAGATGCATCTGTTTGCTTGGAGCAATCCAAATTCATTCCTGTTGTACTGATGCTAATTATTAATGGTACTACCTTTCCTTTTCTTAACTGTCCCTTTTTTGGATGATAAATTATGACTACCTTATTAATTATTTACCAGAGCAAAATAAGGACAAAGCTTAGGTGGTTGAACATTCTTGCCAGTCTTTTTTTTTTTTTTTTTTAATATATTCCCTTTTTTTTTTTTTAAGATTTTATTTATTTATTTGACAGAGAGAGAGAGACAGCGAGAGCAGGAACACAAGCAGGGGGAGTGGGACAGGGAGAAGCAGGCTTCCCGCAGAGCAGAGAGCCCGATGTGGGGCTCTATCCCAGGACCCTGGGATCATGACTTGAGCCGAAGGCAGATGCTTAACGACTGAGCCACCCAGGCGCCCCTCTTACTAGTCTTTTACCTCAATTCATATGTTCATGCACAAGGAAATCATGGGTAACCAGAAGGATTGGGGAGCTGCATAGGATATTCTTTAATCACACAATGCCAGAAGCTCATCCTTGGGGTACTATTAAATGAGAAAATCCCAATGGTCAACTCAATACTAAAAATAAGTGTAGCTGTGTGTTGGCTCATCCACATTTGTTCTTCCATTCACCAAAGTCAGGGAAATACGAACACTGCAGCAATGACAGCAAACACCAGTAATAACTTTTGCTTGCAACAGAAACCACCCCTGATTTGTTTTTGTCTTTGTTTTACTTTTCATGGGTACCTTCTATACTTATGCTCTTTTCAGTGTTAATTTTCTTCATCTGTTTCTGTTCCCTCTTCTAGCTCTGTTATTTTTGTAGAAGGATGAGAATTTTCTGTGCTTATGTTTGGTCTTTTTATTTCCCCCCAAACCTTTTATCTCCGCTCTCTCAGTCTCTTTAATATAGGTATATGTAAGGCTGGCCCGATCACTTTTCAGATTTATTTGGTGCAATGCAAGAACGTTAACTAGAATAGAGGGGAGGGCTATTTCAGTGTTATTTGTACCAAATAAAGTCAAGGTTTCAAAAACAAGTGCATTACCTTAACCATGAAATTTTCAAAACATTCTTATAAGAGTATATAATAAGAAGAGATACAAATAGGGCGCCTGGGTGGCTCAGATGGTTAAGTGTCTGCCTTCGGCTCAGGTCATGATCCCAGCGTCCTGGTATCGAGTCCCGCATCGGGCTCCCTGCTCCTTGGGAGCCTGCTTCTCCCTCTGCCTCTCTCTCTGTCTCTCATGAATAAATAAATAAAATCTTTAAAAAAAAAAGAGAGAGATACAAATAGATGTTTTCTGTAGTTTTTGTGGCTGAGCATTATTTTCTTAATCTTTGTATTTTTATAAGAAATAAAATGTGTTTTTCAACTTATTCAAACTTTTATATCCATGCAAAGTTTTGTGTTTTTTTTTAATGTTTCCCTTATCCCTTTCTTCTTCCTTCCTTCCTTCCTTCTCATCCTCCCTCTGAAAATACATTAAGAAATAAGGAAAATTGGACAAGAATGTAATGGAACGCTCAGAATAACAGCAGTGTGCTACAAATCAATAGCAATTACTTGGATAATAATGCTACTTGTACTATTAACATAAAACACTTTTAATTGTGGGCCAAGGTGAATCTAATGAGATTCCAGGTTGGGGACCAGTTGATGCAGGGATGAATTCCTGGGTGTGAAGTTGAGCTAAGCAGCCAGACTATCATACCTTATGTCTGTGAGTAGATACTCCAGACTCAAAACCCATTACTGAGTATGTCTTCTGAAAAATGTATCCGATTGCCTGAGTCCCTTTCAGATATACCATTTGTTCAAGCCTGGGGTTCACTGCCCTGACAGCAGGATGATTTTACACCTCTGTTCCAAAACTGAGAGGAATTAATTGATCAGATGTGGACATGTGATTTCTATGTCTGACTCAGAGACCATTGGTTTCCTTCATTTGATGACAGCTTTGGAGCAAATCATGGCCCCCTCATGAATTGTATATTTTATCTTTACTTACAGACTTGACTTGAAAATTTTCAAAGGAGAATCAAAAGACTTTTGCAACAAACATAATGAAAATATGATTACAATTATAAAAATATTACTAAAAATACGACAAAGTACTTGTCACTTAAATATGATAAACTCTTCATGCCTTTCTACATGTTTGTAGATGTATTAAACAGCAAATTAATGGATTTGCTACATATATTGTAGCTCCTTTGTGTTTATAGCATCCCACATATTTAAAACTATCTATGAATCTTGACCTGTATTTGAGAATAATTTCTGTATTATAGTATAAAAGTTGGTAATGGAGTAAAAGTATTATTGATCACCCTTGACCATCTGAATGAGTTTGTTCTAATTGAGCGAATTACAAAGGGCACAAAAATATACCTTCCTTAAAATTCACTTTTTTAGTGAAAATTGTAAAGTCAAAGAGAACAGATCCGTTAAATGATGATCGACCTAATCAAGATGTATCTGGACAAGGCACTAATCAAAGTATTGACTGTTTACCAACCACCTGCCAAATGCAGAGTGCAGCTGCCTTTCTCAGGTGTCTAATTTATGTCAGTCACTCAGTGAAAGTCTCTGATGATTGATGAATGTGTAATGTACGTTTATGATCGGCAGCCTCTACTATAAAACATCTATGTATTAGAGAAGGCAGCCAGGAGGGGAGACTATGTGTTGAGAAATGATTCTGAACCAAATTATTCTGGATGATAGTACTTGGACAGGGATAGTTCAAAATTGACCATCCAGGGCTCACTGGAGATCCCTGCTTGCTTGGAGGGCACAAGACAAGGCATGCATTCAGTGGCCCAAGACAGAGACCCTCTCCCCTCCTTCTATCCCATCTGTTACTGATTTCATCTTCTAAATGACTCTAGAATGCAAGAGGAAAAATCCGTTTTTTTTTTTCTTTCTCGTCTTCATCTTCTCCCCTGGTACAGGTCATAATCACAGTATCGTCTCAAGCAGACTCCTAGAACCACCAGTAATATTTCTAAAATGACATTTTATTTTCCTGCTTACCACTGCCCAGTACCTGACCCCCACCTTACCTTCAGGATGGTCCTCCTTTTCTAGACCCACAAGGCGATCACTGAGCCTTTTTACCTCACCAGCCCCATCTCTGCCTCACCCTGTCATTGTCCTCCGCAATCTTCTTCACACTCGTGAACTTCTTGTCGTTCCTAGAATGTGCACTCCGTAGGACTTGGCACAAGTTATTTCCTCAGCAAGTTTCTTCATTTCTTTCATTTCTACTCGTTTTCCAGGCTTCAGTTCAGATGCTGCTGCCTCAAGAAAGCCTTGCCTTCCTGCTTCCCACCGTGCAAGTGATGTGCCCTTCCTATGTGCTTCCGACGCATTTTTACCTTTATCTAGAATTGTTTGGATTGCTAAGTTACTTGTCAAGCCATCAGCCTCTGTGTGAGCATGAAGGTTGTCTTCTGAACCAAGAGTGATGCTAATCTCTATGACCAAGCAGAATGCCAGGTCCTGGGAGAACACAGAATGGCAGTCCTTAGGACCAAGCGCAGTAGCAGGGTTTTAGCCATTGTCAGAAATCATGGGTGGCTTCTTCCTCCAGGCCAGGGCAATTTTGCAGCCTTTTAACATTAACAGAGAATGACAAGTGTTAGGATAAAAAGAAACACACTGACACATTACAAAGGTTTTCAGCTGCCCCTTTTATTCCCTACCCAATAGATTATTATACAACTTACAGATATTTCCACATGCAGTTCAACTTTCTGTTTGTGAAATCTCTTTTGTTTGAAATGTTCAAGCAGACCAAGGGCACACAGCCTTTTTTTTTTTTTTTTTTTAATTATTCTTTTTGGAGGTAGGATGGGGAGGCAAGTGCAGAGGGAACTGACCTCAACTAGGCATCTGCTTGTAAGAAAGAATGGTCTGGTCCCTGTTTGAAACATGGCTGGAGGCAGAAATGAAATTCAGTCACAATCTCTTTCCTCGTTTAAGGCAGGTTCAATGGGCAGGTCCCTCTTTACCTTTTAGGTAGAACAGTCAAAAAGTAAGCTGTTGCTTTTTTTTTTTTTTTTCTGGATTAAGTTTGCAAAATGAATCTTTGTACACATTATAGATGGAATTCATTTCAATAATGCCAAGTGTAACTTTCCAAGAAATATACACACATACCTTAATCGATAATGAAAAGTTATAATGTTCATTTCCATATTTGTCCTAGAAGAAAAGGAAAATAAAAATCCTTAACTATATAATGAATGAAAGAGGACATGAGATCTGAAATAGAATATTTGGAGAGATCACCTGGGACAAAGAGAGAATTCAAGACTTACCTGAATAAGTGTAGAGGCCAGCCTTCTCTTCAGTTCCTCCCAGCCTTCTTGTAGCCTGTTATTCCCGAACTTACCCTCCCTGCCTACCTTCTGTCTCCCTCCCCTGTTAAATTTCGTTTTGTCAGTGAGCCCTTCCCTGAAGACTCAGAATTTACAGTCACATTCACCATTTCCAAATCTCCCTGTCTCCTTACTGGTTTATTTTCCCCCCATAGAACAAAGTACCATCTACCTTACTACATTGCTTATTTATTCTGTTTATTGCTTTTCTCCATCCATTAGAATGCAAGCTCTTTGAGGGCAGGCATTGCTGACCTTATTGCTCACTGTGGTATTCCTGGTGCTGGGGGTTGTGCTGCTGTATAGTAGGTACTAAACAGATTCTTGTTGAATGTTGAAGGCCAACTTGTGGTTGGCCTATAGTTTTCTGGCCCAAATTTGTCCTATGTGAAGATTTTCATTCTCTATCCATTCTATTTTTCCTTCATTTTCACCTGAGAAACTAATATTTCAGACAATATTTCTATACTACACTTCTCATTACTTTTAATTTTCTGTTTTGCCAATATCCTTGGTCTGTAAAAGAAATAAAAGAAGGTAAAGTTATACACAGATAGATTTATAAATAAAGATATATAGATACCTTTAGTCTTCAAATATAAAAAGTCCACATTAATTACACCTTTGAATCTATTGTTTACATGTCATTTTGGATAATGGAGTGTTCCTATACTAACATTAATGCACGCATACACATTTGCGCACACACACACATATCCGTAGGCTCCACTCTCCCCAAAAATCTGACTTAAGGGAAATTAGAAAGCATGTTATTCATTTTCAGTTTTGTTTTTCATATTGTTGGATGACTACTAACAATCACTCATAAAAATAGAGATAGAGGGGCACCTGGCTGGCTCAGTTGGTAGAGCCTTTGGCTCTTGATCTCAGGGTCCTGAGTTCAAGCCCCACACTGGGTGTAGAGATTGCTTAAATAAATAAACTTTTCAAAAAATAGGAATAGAGAATTTGAATTCATTCACGGTGATGAAACTAATAAACTCCTATAATTTTTGTCTTTTTTTTTTTTTTTTGGTAATTAGGCATATCCCATTGTGAGGGATTATATCATGAGATCCTTTTGAATCAATGTAAAATGTGCAATCTAAGTGATAAAATATCAGCCCAGAGTCAATATTTATGATTATTTGTGATGTTATATAGTTAATTACAGTTAGAGAGGCTGACATGTTTTTATACACTAGCTGATTTTATGTTAGAATTTATCATGTCATTAAAACAAATGTAAATAGCAAATGAGACATTCCTATGTCTAATATTCCACATGCCTCTAGTGAGACTGTGGCCTAATGTGCTATGGTTATGAAGAATCAATGCATGTTATTATCCATGCTTCATCAGAACACCCACAGAACCTGCGCAGTGCTCACTAGGCATGTTGGAGCAAATGACATCTTCATCACAGCTTCTGAAAGTCACATCAGGAAACAGCTTGTTTCAACCAATCTATAATGCACTTTGTCAATCAAGGGAGGTGAAAATACAATGATTAAATCCCATGCAAGCTATGAGAAAATATACTTTACACTGTAACCTCTGTTCTTGGTTGCTAAAGTTCATAGAAATGAGTTCTGTGAATGGGAAAAAGGATTAATCTGTGACGTTAAGAAGAACTTTAATTATGGGGCGCCTGGATGGCTCAGTCGTTAAGTGTCTGCCTTTGGCTCAGGTCATGATTCCAGGGTCCTGGGATGGAGCCCTGCATTGGGCTCTCTGCTCAATGGGGAGTCTTCTTCTCCCTCTCCCTCTGCCTGCCCCTCTGCCTACTTGTGCTCTCTCTCTCTCTGTCAAATAAATAAATTTTAAAAATAAATAAATAAAAATAATATTTATGGAAATTAAAAATGAATTTGAAGATTATATAACCTTTGAAACGTTCTCTTTTGAAATGGCAATAGTATACATTGAATTTTTCTCTCAAGCATGCCATGTAATAAATTCTGAAGAACTTGGTATACTTTTAAAGTGATTATGATTTAAAGTATAAATTAAAAAGTAGAGCACTGTCTAAACCCTTAAGATTTTTGTCCAACAAAAGATGGACAATACTGAAGGATTTTTATATACTTTATGCCTTTAAGCATTTCTTTCAAATAAATACTTAAAAAAAAAAGGCATGTATGTCACATATCATAAAAAGTTTTAGAAAAATTAAATGATATTTTATCATTGTACTAATGTTTTAATATTTATAATTATTATAGTAAGATCAAATTCTTAGCTTAACACAAAAATGTCTTAAGCAAATACAAACAAATATTTTAACTATAGGTATTCTAAAATAGTTAATATGAATTTTATAAATAGTAAAAAATAATTCTATTACATTAACTTGCATTAAAAAACTTATTTTATTTTCCCCATTTAAAAATTCAAAACCTGACAGCCATAAACTAATGTTTTTGTGGATTCATCAGTAGTTGCCCTGGAATGCAATCCTTTCTAGTTACATATGTATATGAATATGTACTTTCGAATGGGGAGCAAAGGTGTATCTTTCTTTTTTTTTTTTTAAGATTTTATTTTATTTGACACAGAGAGAGACAGCGAGAAAGGGAAAACAAGCAGGGGGAGTGGGAGAGGGAGAAGCAGGCTTCCCACGGAGCAGAGAGCCCGATGCGGGTCTCGATCCCAGGACCCTGAGATCATGACCCGAGCCGAAGGCAGTCGCTTAATGACTGAGCCACCCAGGCGCCCCAAAGGTGTATCTTTCTAAGCATCTTAATAAAAATCCCAAATATAAAATAGATGGTTGAATTCACAGTTTCCATGAAGGGAACCACGCAAATGGTTGTCTTTTAGTTCAGATATAACAACACACTTCAGGCAGCTCAATCAATATTCCAAATCACTTAAGCCAGAAATTCGCCTCCTTCTCTTCTGCTTCAGGGACCAAGAGCAGCGTGATAATTCAAGGAAGGTGCTTTGTGGGCTCTCTTTAAAATGGGTGAGGCCCCGAAGAGAGGTGGCCTGGCTCAGCACATTTGTAGGCTGTGGTGCTTGTGTTCTACATCTTTCTTTGGCAAGATCAGTAGGCCTGTCTAAAACAGTTTCCTCGGGCGCCTGGGTGGCTCAGTTGGTTGAGCGACTGCCTTCGGCTCAGGTCATGATCCTGGAGTCCCAGGATCAAGTCCCGCATCGGGCTCCCTGCTCGACAGGGAGTCTGCTTCTCCCTCTGACCCTCCCCCCTCTCATGTGCTCTCTCTCTCTCATTCTCTCTCTCAAATAAATAAAAAAATCTTCTCCCTCTGACCCTCCTCCCTCTCATGCTCTCTGTCTCTCATTCTCTCTCTCAAATAAATAAATAAAATCTTAAAAAATAAATAAATAAATAAAACAGTTTCCTCATCAACACCCCCTTCGTATAGTTCTCTTCTGAAATGTTTTTAGGTTGGCATGGGGGTTTAACCAAAAGATAGAGTGAAATTTTCATCCTAGTATTCTTTTATTCATTTATACACACACACACACACACACACCCGGTACTGGCCTCTGTGAGAGAAGAATGAGAGTGTGGATAGTCCCTGCCTTCAGATATTTGCTTGGAAATATACAACATATGACTATATTGATAGAGATATGTAATCATAAGGTATGTGTACACATATACATGCATGACACATTTGCATTTGATATCCTATATACTTCTGAGAAGCAAATATATACAAAACCAGTTCATAATAGATGGTAGGGTATGACAATGGTCACATGTGTGTTTTAGAAAATAAAGTAAGAGGAATTCTGAAGAAGAAGAGAGTGGCACAGTCCAGAGAGCAAGGGAAGCTTTGAGAGGAAGTGAATTCCAGCCAGACCTTAAAGTTCTATTATACATTGGCAGAAAATCTGGAGAGATACGATAGCTTTTCCTTTGTTCTATCTTCAGTGCCTGACGAAGGCCTTAAAAATTACTTGTTAAATCAGAGAATAGGATTGTGGAGGTTCTGCATCTTTTTCGGGGTGCAGGGGATGGGGGAGGAGTAGAGAGAGAAGAGGTGTTAGGTGAGGCACTGAGGGGAAGGCATAGGGTACAGAGATCAGCATGGCCCTGGTCAAGGGTTCATGTAGGGAATGTCAAGGTGAGGTTGGACAGACATTTGAAGCCAGAATAGAGGGAGACTTGGAGACTCTGGACTCTGTCCTATAACTAATGAAGGAGCAATCAATATTTTTAAGAGTAACATGATAAAAAAATATCTGTGAAGAAAAGATTTATCCACTTGTTTGGAATTCCCTAATCATATCTGTCAGATAACATACAATTCCATCTTAAAACAGAGTCATCATTTTCATATGTTGACATAACACTCTACACTCTTCTACATGCAGCTATTGTGATGAACTTAAAATCTCATCATCTGGGAATCTGAAATCGGGAAAACCAAATAAATTGGTGATAGCAGAGATAAGATCAGAAAGAAAGTTTCTTTTTAAAAAGAAATTTCTTATTCCAAGTCCAGTGTTCTTTAAAACCCTCAACTCAAGGGTAGTTATCTACTAACTTGAAAGTTTGAACTGGTTTGGATGATGCTGCCCCAAAGAAAGGAGAGGATGCTTAAATATGTCTATTCCTCTTTTGGAAATGGAAAGCCTAGTGATAACCAAGAAAAGCAAATGGCCACTTCCCCTCCTACCCTATGGCACCGCCTAAGAACACAGCAGGAAACACATGCTTCCTTTGCAGGAGAGGCTTGTTCCCAAGACTATGAGGAGCCAGAAAGAGACAGGAGGGGATTTTTTTGTTATTGCTGTTATCATTGGAAGTCATATGAGTAATGAAAGATGAACAGGTTTGGTCAGAACATCTATAAGGCTTTGAAACTCTAAGGGTGGGAAGGATAGTATTTGATGCATTGCTCCTTTCCTGAGGCAGGGTGAGCTTCATGAGCTAATAAGTCTTTTCCATCTGTGATATCAAAAGACAGATTTTTATAGCATTTGGTGGGGAGGGTTAAGCATTTGGGGACCACATGGAGATTATAAAGGAGAAAAATCAAGGGGAAAGCTGCCTTTTTGGCTCTGGCATGTACCAGACTCAAGCACATCCATAAACAACATCCCCAGCCCAACCCCAAACAAAGATAAGCCAGAACGCTACTCCAGACACTGCCACGTGTCAACGTTTTTTTTTTTTTCTGCTCTCCATTTTTGTGTCAGTAGTTTCAATTTAGTCTCCACATTCTATGCATATTGTTCTGAATAGGTATGATCAGGTTAAGATTAGACAAATACAAAGATCAAGATGATGAAGGGAAGGAGAGAGGGGGAGGGGAGGTGTAGGTGAAACTGTTGACTTGCAGTGGCATAAAGCGTTGCTTCCGATTAGCTCTAGCTACTGGGGAGGGAGGGAGCGAAAAGAAGCACAATATGGACTGTAAATTATTTACACACCACACACATGCACTCACATGCACAACTTAGGTTGGTCCAGAATTTCAGGGACCTTGGATTTTGAAGCCTACGGAAGGTGTATTTTTCACTGTCAATGCATGCTCTCTGATCTTACCCATCCATTCAACACTTAGAGAGCACCAGTTATGCCACAGGAAGTAGTACAGAATGGTTAAAGCTGGCTCAAAGCGAGACTGCTCCTCCAAGCCCAGCTCTCTCATGGAGGCTCTGCAAACTTGGGCAAGTGCTTGCCTCCTAGGCTACATTTCTCTCATTGGTGAAATGAAGATAGAAACAGTGCCCAGAGTGGTTGTGAGGACTAAATTAAAGAATGCTTTTTGTGCACACGGTGAGTGCTCAATAAATATTCTTTATTAGTGTGATCTTGTGCCAGGCACAACCTCAACCAGACTCTCAGTACTGCTTAGAAATTCTTGCATTCATCTGTTATAGACTCTGATTTGTATTCTTCACAGTGGCCTTTTGGACTGTTTCACCCAGTTCTGGCGAGACTTTACCTTTCTAGATAGTGAAATCTTGGAGGGCTGGGATAGTATCTTATTTAGTCTTACATTTCCAAGATTGACACATAGGTAGTGAAAACACTTATTGAATAAATATGTAAAGGGCAACAAGTATTTATTGAGCCCACTGTCTTTATTCAGCATACAATTTAGTTGCCTAGGAAAGACAAACATAAAAATGAGAAAATAATGCAAGTGAAAATATGATGAAGCACATGCTGTATATAGAGAATAAAGGCTGTGGTCTTTAGGAGAGGAGTAACATCAGTGAGGTTGAAGACAGTGAGCTGAGACAGAATTTTATTTGTGTCTTGAAGGATGGGTAGTTTAGATATGTGGAGGGGATAATGGTATAATTTCCTGTGAGAAGTCATTATACATTTCTGAACAGAGAAGTGGCAGGTTGATGACAGAAATGTTTGAAGGAGACTAGTTTATAAAACCTTTAAAGATTTCTTGGGGCAAAGAAAGAAAATGTTACACATGTTTTTATAAGTAAATCTTTTAACTTTATAGACATAGGGGGATTATAGAAACAATCTAGCTTTTCCCATCATTGGACAGATAAGAATATTGAGGCCCTGGTAGTTTAATAATTTAAAAAAATAGGGAATTGAGTAATTTTTAAAAGATTGTGATGGATAATATCCATAGGTTCATCATAGTGTGTGCAGGAAATGAGCTCCCTTTTCATCATATCCAGAGGTGATGGGCAGAGGCACTAGAAGTTCTCAAGATTGTGAGGTGAGGCCTTCCCATTTCCCAGGATGATCAATCAATGTACTAGTTGAACTTTACAAAATCACTATGAAAAAAAAAATGCTACATGGGTTAAAATTGTGCTTGAGGCTTGGGCTTACAGCCTGGTTAGTGTACCAGCCTCCCAAAATAGATCATTTCTTTTAGCTAATGGTTTCAAAGGTGCATGGAACAGAATTAGTCATCAGCTAAGAACCAAAGGAAATATATTGTGTGATCATTTTCTCTCTGTATTCAAGGGAAAGACTGAACCAAAAGTTATTCATTATGTGTGTGGACATACATAATACCTGATATGGCATTAGTTTAAAATGAGTATAAGTTTCTTGTCCTGCCTTTCCACTCAGACCCGAACATATATCTAACTAGATGTGGCTGTGAGAGATCCTCTTTTTTTTTTTAAAGATTTTATTTATTTATTTGAGAGAGAATGAGATAGAGAGAGAGCATGAGACGGGGGAGGGTCAGAGGGAGAAGCAGACTCCCTGCCGAGCAGGGAGCCCGATGCGGGACTCGATCCCAGGACCCTGGGATCATGACCTGAGCCGAAGGCAGTCGCCCAACCAACTGAGCCACCCAGGCGCCCTGTGAGAGATCCTCTTGACTGCAGAGTCAAACAAAGAAGTTCATTCAAAGATGGAGCTTCTCATTGAAAAATAGAGGTCATTAAAGCAGTGTGGGATTTGGATGCTATCATCAAAATGCCCAAGAGTTGAGGAACAGCATTTTGGAAAAGACAATTAAAAGCATTTTTATTTAACTTTTTAAAAAAATTTTTTAGAGAAGATCCATACAGATTTTAAAAATACGTATTTTTCCCCCCAAGGGGTTAACTTTTTCTTCTCTGTTTCTTCCTTTAGTTAGTAGATCAAATTTATGACTCTGTCTTCTCTCGAAAGTTCCATTGTGTTTTATGGTAGTTTTCCCATCATCTCTCCTCCCAGTAGATGGGGAACCATTATTTAAAGACTTATTGCCACAGGTATCAAGATTTTATAGAAAGCAGAAAACATTGGGAAAACATGATGTGAAATCAAAACTAGGGGTTGCAAAGGTATTAGGGGAAAGAATTAACATGAAAAATTAGAAGCTCTGGAGTGTGACTGCTTGAATGCCCATTTTAATTCTGTCACATCCTAGCTACATGATCTTGGGCAAATGATTTACCAGTCTGGCCTCAGTTTCCTTATCTGTGAAACAGTGATAGCTACATGATCCAACATGCGGAATTTTTGTGAGGATTAAATGAACTAACATTCACAAAGCACCTTGAAAAATGACTGACTGGGGTCCCTGGGTGGCTCAGTCAATTGAATGTCGGACTCGGCGACTTTAGCTCAGATCATGATCTCAGAGTCATGAGATCAAGCCCCAAATTGGGCTCCATGCTCAGCATGGAGTCTGCTTGAGATTCTCTCTCTTCTTCTGCCCCTCCTCCCACTCACACACACTCTCTAAATAAATAAATAAATAAATAAAATCTTAGAAAAGAAAAATGACTGACACATAGGAGGTACTTATTAAGAGTTAGCTGTTGTTACTTCTCCTGTAATTACTATTTATTTAGAGTACAATATTTCTATTGTGCAAATATGATTAATTCCTCACGAAAGTAAAGCACTCAGTTTGAGTGGAGTCAAGAGTCAACATGAGCCAAAACTAGATCTTCTGGATCCCAAGTCCATTTGTTTTCCACTGTAGCATGGGGTAGGAAAGAAAGTAAGAAAGGTTCTCAGGAAAGAAAGCAGATAGGAAGTGGAAAATTTGTTCTTGTGGTACTGACCAACATGTGAAATCTTGGAGTTTTTATTTATTGTCTTTCACTGTTTTCTATATCTAAGCACATCCCAGTGTCCTTAGAAGTTTGTGTTACCCTTAAGGTATTTTAGTTGTTTTTTGTTTTTGTTTTTGTTTTTCCCACTTCTTGGAGTTTGTCAGTGTCTAAGCCAAGTACAGCATTTGAGCTGAAGACACTACTGTTTGTAAGAGCATTGTCTTTTCCATATTGTCCTTAATTCCCATCTCAAAAAATTCTTTGCTTCCTTTGGCAGGCACATGTTTTGGCCCTATATTTCCACTGAATATCAACAATGAAACTTTTCTGTTTCAAGAAATATTTATCTTAAGTGTTTAAGTGGAAAGAGCCCTAAGATCTTACATTAAATGGAAGGTATGAGAAACTTTGTATATCCTATAGTCCAGTCCAGGCATAGTGTCCACTTGGAAGATTTGTGTGAAGGATGCAAAGTTAGAAAAGACACACATCTGTTTTTTTTTTTTTGTTGGTGTTGTTGTTGTTTTTTAAGCTCCCTTTCTTGGCATTGTAAATTTGGGAAGAGGTCTTATTCTGGACCAGAACAATTTGTCAAGCATATCTGGAAATGAAGCTTTTGACAAGAAAAGAGTGTGTCAATGTGGAGAGCCTAAAAGAGATGCTCTCCTGGGCCTGTGTTGAGCTCTGTTCAATGAAATGAACAGATGGGAACCCCTGGACTTTCAGGCCAAGCTCCTCTTCCCCTACGAAAAAGCTTCCCACAGGTAAAGCAGACAGTCAGAATTCCTATACTTCTAAGATCCCCTCCTCAGGCCATTGCTTGATCCTCAGTGTCTAACTTCAGTGCTTGGAAACATTATTTTTTTTAAATAGTTCCAATGGATAGTTCCAATCTGAAATCCATACTTTTAGGGATTTCTACTCTTCTATGAGAGAGTAACCCATGGGCATCACTTGTGTAGCTAGAGCCTACATTTTAGTAGAAAATAAGCTATAGAAGACTGAACAGGTTCCACCCACATCAAACCTAAAACTCGTTCTTCCTTTTTTTTTTTTCCCTTTGAGAGAGAGAGAGTAAGGGAGGGACAGAGGGAGAAGGAGAGAGAGAATCTGAAGCAGGCTTCACGCCCAGCACAGAGCCCAGTGTGGGGCTCAATCTCACAACCTTGAGATCATGACTTGAGCCCAAATCTCAAGAGTTGGGTGCCTAACCAGCTGAGCCACCCAGGTACCCCTAAAACTCATTACTTTTTAAATTGCATGAAGTTCCACTCATGAGCTTTTCACTGAGAAGTATGAATTCTTCACCTGAAAACTGAGTGGGTCCCCCAGGGAGGTTAAAGAAAACTATTAGAATCCACACAATTTACTGTGCATTGGTTTAATCAGATGGCTTCCCACCCCTGGGAGTTGGGCTCTCTTCTCAGCAGGGAGCCTGCTTCTCCCTCTCCTGCCCGCCGCTCCCCCTGCTTGTGCTCTCTCTCTCTGTCAAATAAATAAAATCTTAAAAAAAAAGTCAGATGGCTTCCCTCACCAAATAACAGAGGGTACCAAATAATAGAGACTGTCCTAGGTGAACCATTAGCATTAGAGTTTTTAAACTTAGTACACATAGCACAGCTATAGTATAAGATACCTAAAGGAAGAAGGCAGAGCAAGCATTGGAGGGTGGCTGGGGGGGGGGGGGGCACGTGGGACACAGGACATAGGGATAATGGATTCCTTTCTCCCAACTGTCCATTCATCTTCCATATTCGGTTTATTTTAAAATTGTGCCTGGAGAACTCTGGCCCTAATTGTTGTTCATACAATGTTCTTCCAGTTCCAACAATTCAGGACATCTTATGGATCAGGTGAATTATGTTTTAAATGAAAGCTCTGGCCTCATTAGATTTTTCAAAAATCTGATTAGACTTGAGTCTGTTTTCTGAAGTCTCTTTTTTTTTTTTTAAAGATTTTATTCATTTATTTGAGAGAGAGAGAATGAGAGAGAGCACATGAGAGGGGGGAGGGCCAGAGGGAGAAGCAGACTCCCTGCCGAGCAGGGAGCAGGACTCGATCCAGGGACTCCAGGATCATGACCTGAGCCGAAGGCAGTCGCTTAACCAACTGAGCCACCCAGGCGCCCTGTTTTCTGAAGTCTCTTACAATTATTTTGCGTTATAAAATTCTATCAACACAGGTAAAAAGAGCAAATATAAAATATGCATGTATTATTGCCAATACATAGAATTTCTTAAAATTAGTACTAAAAAGTTGTAAAATTTTTTTGAAGAAATCTTACACAGTGTTATGTTTAAAACATCATTTTATTGTAGTTTCTTTTGAGGCTCATGAAAATTAATTACCCTTAGCCACAATTTCTTTTTCCAATTTCATTTTTACAAGTACTTGTCTGTACTGTTAAATTAAGGCCAAGTCAAAAAGACGTTTTTGTATATGCTCTCTGGATATCAACTGATACATAGCCAGAGAGAAAGTGCATAGCCTAAACAGGCTGGAGTGGAGTTTCTTAAAGTTGAATGTGTATAAGGATTACCTGGGGAGATTGTTAAAATGCAGATTCTGATTTACTAGGTCTGGGGTGAAATAGGAAGTTCTATATTTCTAACAAGCTCCCAGGTAATGCAGATGCTGCTGGTCTGCAGACTAACAGGAGACTAGAAAGCCTGCCATTAATGACTACAAAGTAACCGAGAAGTTGTCTTAATTTCCTTTACCCCTGTGTCCACCTCTGTTCGTCAACCAGTAACAGCCTCTTTAAGCGTATACTCTAGTCTTTGAAATGTGAAGAATCTGAGCAGCAGATATGGTGTCAAAGGTAGTCCCCAAAGACTCCCTTGAACATCTGTTCCCACAACAACAAGGTCTCGTGTTTCCAGCCTGGGGTACCTTTTGATGATTCTACAAAAAGTTAGTTTAATTGTTAATCAAAGTGTCCCACCCACCCTCATCCTTACGTTCAGACTCATTTTGCTTAGTGCCATGGCATTCAAAGTGCTCTTTCCCAAGTGTCATCTCATTTTTACGGCAGCCTTCTGCAGTAAATGAATGAGTTATTACTGTTATTTTCATTTACAGGTGAGGAGCTGAAGCTTAAAGAGCTTTGAGCAGTATCACATAGTGATGTAGAGAAGCCAGGGCTAGGTCTACTTGTAATGTGTTCTGGGAGTCTTTATGCATAACCCAATCCTATCCTACCCCCTCCTCCCACTCCCACTCATGGTTATGTAAAAAGAAATACATGAAAACAGTATGCATATATTCCTTTCACCTAAGGTGACTTTTGTTGTTGTTCAAAACGCAAAACCCCCTTTCTGTGGCCTGTCAAAGGAAACTGATTTGCTCTCCAGAAGACACCACTTCCAAGACCTCCCAGCAGGGGGCACTATGGCATCGGAAATTCAGCTTGGCTTGTTGTTTACCGTTCTCAGGGTTCCTTTTCTTTTGTTTTTTGTTTTTCCACCCCTACTCTGTCTTTTCACTTTTGAATAGGTCCTTATTCAAATTTATTAGACTGGCAACATAAACTGCTGTTTATCACTAGAAACAGTTCATCATACTTTATCATTTAAGCGTAGTTTTGTTTTGTTTAAAACAATAACAACAACAAAAAAACCTGTGGAAGAAATTATGGCTGATACAACAAAGATCAAGTTTCCCAGTAGGAAGCAGTCCAAGACGGCAGCATAGGAAGATCCTGAATTCACCTCATCCCACAACACACTGACTATACACCTACTTATGGAACAGCTCCACTCTTAAAGGGCTCCCACTCAGACTGGGGCCCAGTGCAAAAGTGGCGGTTTGGAAAGTACCTAGACTATTTGTGAAGGAGATACACCTGCTAATCTTACAGAGTCTGCCAGAGGGGCAAGGTCCTGCTGGGACTCTCTCAGAAGATGCTGGCATGTGTCATTTTTGCACTCTCCCTCTACTTTACTCGTGCACACAAGCTCACACAGTTCCTGCAATTTCCCGATGCCCTGCTAAAGCCCACAGGCACACTCAGCCCCTGCACTCTCCAGATGCCTTGCTAAAGCTCATGAGTACACACAGACCACACAGGGGACTGTCTTTGATTGTCTAGCTCTGGTGGGCTTGTGTTCCTGAGTCCTGTGGGGCTGTACTAGTTAGAGAGGCAGTTCTTGGAAGGCTATGACCCCCAGGGCACTGCACACACAGCAGACTGAAGCACAACTCCAGGTTCCCCATGAAAAAGGCCTTTTTGTTTGCTTTGGAGCTTCAACCTAGGGGGCAGGCTTCAGGTTTGCCACACACCTAGAGGCTACGGAGGTGCTCTCATGGAATGTAGGCCAGTGGACACCATCTTTTGTTCTTGCTAGGCATAGCTGCTGCTCACTAGTACCTCCCAGAAAGGAGCTTATACACTCATCTAGTACCCCAATTCTTACGATGTTGCCCAGGAGACACCCCCAGATCACCTGGTCTGGAGGCAAGCCTTGTTTACCACTGTGGTCACACAGGACTGTATATATTTCTATACTTTAAAAGTTGCAAGCTGAGGGTCTGACTCCTAATCAGCCTGAAATTAGGGTCTAACCAAGATCACATTCTCTGGAACTCTGGCAGGTCTTGGCATACCGTCAACAACTGGAACCTATAAACAGTAAATCAGGCTGCTTAGACAATTACAAAGGTTCAAGAGCTAGGGCAGGATTGAACAACAAGTTTCATCTCCTACACTAGGCAACTTCTTCAAGACTAGAAGAAATAGCTGTTTCACCTAAGACATGGAAACAAACACAGAAAGCCAAGCAAAATGAGGAAACAGAGAAATGTGTTTCAAACAAAAGAGCAAGATAATATCTCCTGAAAAAGAAAAAGAAATAGAGATAAATACTTGACCTAAGAGTTCAAAGTAATGGTCATAAAGATGCTCACCAAGCTTGGGAGAAGAATGGATGAAAACAGTAAAAACTTCAATAGAGAGATACAAAATATAAGAAAAGTACCAAATAGAAGTCACAGGGTGGAAGAATACAATAGCTGACCTAAAAAAAAAAAAAATACATTAGATGGGTTTAACAGCAGACTAGATGAAGCAGAAGAAAAGACCAGTGAGCTAAAAGAGCAATAGAACTCACCCAGAGTAGCAAAAAGCATAAAGAATTTTAACAAGTAGAGATAGCTTAAGGGAAATATAGGATTATATCAAGCAGGATAATACTAGCATTTTGGGGTCCCAGAAAGAGAAAAGAAAGCAAAAGGAGCAGATAACTTACTTGAAAAAAAAAATAGTGGCTGAAAAATTTCCTAAACTGGGGAAGGAAACAGACTTCCAGGTCCAGAAAACCCAGGATGTTCAAAATAAGATGAAGCCAAAGAGATCCACATCAAGGCATAAATATTACAATTAAAATGTCAAAACTTAAAAATAGAGAATCTTAAAAGCAGAAAGAGAAAAACATTCCCTTGTTACATACAAGGGAAACTTCCTAAGACTATCAACAGATTTTTCAGCAAAAGCTTTGAAGACCAGAAGGGAACATATTGAAATAAAAACAAAACAAAACAAAACTTCCAACCAAGAATACTCTACCCAGCAAGGTTGTCATTCAGAATTGAAGGAATGATAGTCTTCCAGACAAGCGCAAAAGCTAAAGGATTTCATCATTAAACCAACCTTACAAGATATGTTGAAATGACTTCTTTTTTTTTTTTTTGATTTGATTTATTTATTTATTTGAGAGAGAGAATGAGAAAGAGAGAGAGAGAGCACATGAGAGGGGGGAGGGTCAGAGGGAGAAGCAGACTCCCCGCCGAGCAGGGAGCCCGATGCAGGACTCGATCCCGGGACTCCAGGGTCATGACCTGAGCCGAAGGCAGTCGCTTAACCAACTGAGCCACCCAGGCGCCCCGAAATGACTTCTTTAAGCTGAAAAGAAAGGGTACTAATTAGTAAGTAATATTACTTATTACTTATAGTTACTTACTACTTATAATTACTTGTAAGTAATATTACTTATTACTAAGTAATTATTGATAAGACAGTATGGAAGTTTAAATCTCACTGGTAAAGGTAAATATATAGTAAAGTTAGTGGGTTAATCCCTTACAAACCTAGTATGAAGGTTAAAAAACAAAAGTAGTAAAAATAACTATTATGATTAAAAAGATGGAAAATTTAACAACAAAAACAAAATGTGCTGGGGGGGGTTAAAAATGTACAGTTTTAGAATGTATTTACATTAAAGTTCCTATCAACTTAAAATACACACACACACACATATATGATATAATATGTGTAAGTCTTACAGTAACCATGAAGCAAAAACCTATAGTACACAAAAGATACTGAGAAAGGAATCTAAACATAACACAAAAGTCATCAAACCATAATGGAAGAGAGCAAGAAAGGATGAAAGGAACAGAGAGGAACTACAAAACAACAAAATGACAGTAAGTACATACCTATCCATCATTACTTTAAATGTAAGTGGACTAAATTCTCCAAACAAAAGACAAAGAATGGCTAATTGGCTAGAAAAACAACATATCTATACACTGCCTACAAGAGACTCACTGCAGATGTCAAAACACAATGAAACAAAATTCATAGATATAGAGAACATAACAGTGGTTGCTAGAGGGTTGAGGATTGGGTTAAATGGATGAAGGGCGTCTAGAGGTACAAATTTCCAATTATAAAATGAATAATTCATGGGGATATGATGTATATAACAGTGAAAGTAATCAATAATATTTTAGTGCATACTTGAGAGTTGCCAAGAGAGTAAATCCTAAAAAGTCTTATCACACACACACACGATTTGTGATTTGCTATGGTGATGGACTATAACTAGACTTACTATGATGACCATTTTATAGTGTATACAAATATGGAATCATTATGTTGTGCACTTGAAACAAATATAATGTTATGTGTTAGTTATGCCACAATTTAGAGTTTCCCATAAAAATAGTTTCTCTTGTATCTATACTTCCTCTTAATTAATGGGCTCAATAAATCAGATTGTGAAAAAAAATTAAAGATATGAAGGCTCTGTGACTTTGATCCCTTGGTATCTACAGCAAATGCCTTTTGTGCTTACTTTTCTTCTACTGCAGATTAATTTTATTTTCCAAACAGAGCAATAGATAAAAGAAGATAAACAATGCTTGTCTGAGTTCCTCAGGGTTATTATTTTCTACAGATCCAATCAGAAAAAAAGGATGCTATTCTAGGCAGGTCCAAGGTTGAACAGTTTCTTGTGTCAAATGTTCAGTTTACTCTGCTGGGATTCTTACCCCTCCCTCACCTCCAGGCCAACAAGGGAAGAGAAGTCACCTTCCTAGAAGCAAATAATCTGAGCTAGGATCTCCAGGAAGTGAGGAGGCTGTCAGGAGTTTGCATGGTTTTTCCCAGTTTTGAATATAGCAACAAGATGTTGAAATATCAGGAAGGTATATCGGAAAAATCACTCTGGTTGTGATCTAAGCTACTTTTAAATGAGATTTTTTGTTTGTAAGGAATTACAATACCAACCATGGGCTCTTGAGAGAACTCACCCACCCCAGGATGGTATCCATATGGAAGAATTGCTCCATTCTCCCCTGTGCCTTTGCCTTTCATCTGCCATTAGATAGAACCAATTAAAGGTATGTCATATTGGGGACCAGCTGCCTTCCGTCTAGTCTCATTGGGGTACCATGAGTCATGCTATGGGAGGGATGGAATAATCAAACTTTTTGAGCTAGAAGGAATCTTAGAGATTTTGTTTTATAAATCACTCAAGCCTCCCTCTGTCTTCTCCTTCATCAGTGAAGAAGCCAAGTCCTCAGTTGTCACATCATTTCTCAAAGTGTTCATTTGGAGCTCCAAGCAGAAGCCAGAACCTTATTTTCTGACTCTTCTATAGTTATTTGTGCTCTTCAGCAGTGACTTTTCATTTTTTTTTTAAAGATTTTATTTATTAATTTGCCAGAGAGAGAGAGAGAACAAGCAGGGGGAGTGACAGGCAGAGGGAGAAGCAGACTCCCCGCTGAGCAGGGACCCAATTAAAACCCTGGGATCATGACCTGAGCCAAAGGCAGACGCTTAACCGAATGAGCCACCCAGGCATCCCAGCAGTGACTTTTCAAATCACTACCAATGTCAGTATTTGATTCAATCATATACATCAATAACACTTTTACTAGCAAGCCTTTCTGTCTAAAACAAATGGATTAAAAAAAATTATTCCCATTTTGGCAGCATAAAACTCAGTATAAATAAGCATATTACCAAATTTAAGGTGAAAGATGAACCTGAAGGCTAAGCAAAATGCTTGGTATCAAAGGGGAGCACAATGTGGTAATAGGACCAGAGATTCTTGAAAAAAATCATGGAAGAAAACTTAAATTTTAGATATTACCCTGGTCAATTCACTTTTCTCAGAATTGGGAAAAGATCGCAATCTTTCAGCCTTAGAAGGAGCACCTCTCTGCACAGTTCACCACACTCAACTGCCCTGGAATTTTATTTTGAAACGTTTACACAACATTATACATGAATAATCAATTGTAGGTCTCTCATCTACATACTTCTGAGATATATTCATATCTTCAGTTTCTACCAAGTCTTATAAAACATATACTTCTTACTTTACCAACTACTCCTCTTTCTTTGCCCAAAGCACACTTTTTTTTTAAAGTGTCAGTATTGGGGCGCATGGGTGGCTCCGATGGTTAAGTGTCTGCCTTTAGCTCAGGTCATGATCCCAGGGCCCTGGGATAGAGCCCCACATCGGGCTCCTGGCTCAGCGGGGATCCTGCTTCTCCCTCTCCCTCTGCCTCTCTCCCCGCTCATGCTTTCTCTCTCTCTCTCTGTATCTCTGTGTCTCAAATGAATAAATAAAATCTTTAAAAAAAAATAAAATGTCAGTATTCAGATTTCTAGCATTCTAATAAACTTCTTGATAAATCTATAGATTTCAATCAGAACCTCGTTTGTTCATGTTGACATAGGGGAGGAAGGCATCATTTTACTCTACCCTTTTAAGTACGCAACAGGAACCCCATACCTAAAGACAGATTAATACAGTAAAAAGCATAAAAATTATTTAAGGTAAGTTTTATGTGATACTGAAATCTTGGAAGATTGGAAGAAATGGTTAAACCTGAATGTTTTTATGGTAGATTTGATAAAGAATGGACATTTGTGGAAAGATATGATAGGATAAAGAGTATGAGCTTAGTATGAGGGAAACTTGGCAAGGCCTGTTCATTCAGATTCTTCCATATTCTTTGTCTTCAGAGATAAGGATGCTTCTTTCCTCCAGTTACAGGGAGGGCACCTCTCACAGGAGGGTCTTAGGGCTTCAGGGGAAAGTCAGAAAGTCCTTCCTAGACACATCACTTCTCAGATTCTTTCTGCTGGAGAGATTCAGTAAGCCAAAGTACCATATTTTGGGAGTAGCCTGTCCTGAATTCCATTTTTACAAGGTTGTTAGTTTATTCCAACTTAATCCAAAGGAAGCTTCTTAATGCCGCTTTACCTGGAAACACTGTCCTTGTGATTTTGCTAATGAGGATCTTATCTTGGTGTCCAGGCGTTGATGCTTTTTGGTCTTACTTAAGGCCAAAAGCTTTATCCATGTTTTGCTTTTCTTACATCCATTTTCTTAAGAAGAGCTCATGTCATTGCACAATTCTTTTTTTATTTTTATTTTTTAAGATTTTATTTATTTGAGAGAGAGAGCACAAACAGTGGGAGTAGCAGAGGGAAAGGGAGAAGCAGACTCCCAGCTGAGCAGGGAGCCCAATGTGGGGCTTGATCCCAGGACCCCGGGATCATGACCTGAGGCAAAGGCAGATGCTTAACTAACTGAGCCACCCAGGTACCCCTCTTAAAATCATTTTAAGAACAAACCTATGTATTTTTTCTTAAGGATTTTATTTATTTATTTATTTATTTATTTATTTATTTATTTATTTGAGAGAGAGATAGAGAAAGAGCAAGAGAGAGCATGAGCAGGGAGCAGAGGGAAAAGCAGACTCCCTTCGAGCAGGGAGTATAATGTGGGGCTCGATCCCAGGACCCTGGGATCATGACCTGAACAGAAGGCAGACACTTAACGGACTGAGCCACCCAGGTGCCCCAAATCTATGTATTTTTAAATATGCCCCTACTTTACTATATTTATGTAAGTTACTGGGTTTCTGAGCCCTGCCCTCCATAGCACTCTTTTCCATTTTAGGGTTCTAACCAACTTGAGAATTAAAGGAGGGAGAGAGGACAGATGTAAAAACGAATATTCTCTTTGGTTTAGTCTCTTCTGCTACGTGTCCCATTTCTGTAACCTGGGAAAACTCAGACATGCTTGGACTATAGGAAATATTTCAACATAGTAGAGAGTCACACTGCATCTCTCATTTGTTATTTTTTTCATCACATGTTAATATTTTACACCAGCAGGTAACAGTACCTGCATGCAAAGTATACAAACAGGTCAAGATAACAAGCAGTGGAAGAGCCAAATACATTTGACCATTCAACCTATATTCTTTCTTGGGACACAGTTAGGCCATAAGCTCTGGTCTACTAATGTTGATTGCACTGTTCTCCCTGACATTCATGTACTTTGCTCATGTCTCCAAGAAATCCTCATTTCTTTCCCAGACTATTGTCCATCAAACAACATTTCGCCTTTTAACTAAAGACCTATTCTTTACTATATTTATTAAAAATTAAATGTCTTTCAGTGATAGTATTTTTATTAGGATTATTAATGTTTTTGCAAGTGCTCTGGGTACACAGTTCTGTAGATTTGGAATAGTGTAAGTTTTTGCAGAATATAAGGTTTTTCAAGAACATCTAAGCAGATAAAGACTATTTTGGATAGCATGACTTAATTGTGAGAGCCACATAAGCCTGATAACTGGATGCTGGTTAGGTAAGCCTAGCTGCCAGGCACATGAGTGATGGACCTTAGGCAAGATACATACATAGAGCAGAGCCCTTGAAAGAGCAGAGGGACCTGGGCTCCCCACTAGAAGCTCCCTGAAGAGGAAGAAGCTTGGCACTGAGTGAAGTATGCCTAATTATTTTTGTCAAAGTTATCAATCAGAGGCAGAGAGATAAGCCAAGAAGAAAAAAATAAAATCCTTTTTTGAAGATTTTATTTATTTATTTATTTATTTATTTATTTATTTATTTATTTAGAGGCGTGTGTGCAGGCAGGTGAGGGACAGAGAGAGAGAGAGAGAGAGAATCCCAAGCAAATGCTGCACTGAGTATGGAGCCCAGTGCAGATCTCAATCTCATGACCCTGAGATCCTAACCTGAGCTGAAATCAAGAATCAGATGCTTAGCCGACTGAGCCACCCAGGTGCCCCCCAAAATAAAATCCTTTATCATGGAATAGATGAATATGTGAATATAGAATAGTCAAAATGTATTCCCTTCTAATATTACTGGAAAACACTACTAGGAAATTTTGAAAATATCAAGGAAGACATGGAAAAATAAAATAGAATGCAAATAACCCATTCTCCCATGAGAATCAATCATGCTTAATAATTGGAAATACCTCCTTCCATAACTTCTTCTGTGTAAACCTGGTTTTATGCAAGACTTTGGAGCAGTCTTTTTTTTTTTTTTTTTAAAGATTTTATTTATTTATTTGACAGAGAGAGACATAGCGAGAGCAGGAACACAAGCAGGGGGAGTGGGAGAGGGAGAAGCAGGCTTCCCGCGGAGCAGGGAGCCGGATGCAGGGCTCGATCCCAGGACCCTGAGATCATGACCTGAGCCGAAGGCAGACGCTTAACGACTGAGCCACCCAGGCGCCCCTGGAGCAGTCTTTTTGTCTCTCCTTGAATTGATATGTACTAGCCATTTTAAAATATGGCTAAGGTCTTCTAAGAACTCAGCCCTTTAAAATCTAGGTAAAAAAAAGTGGGGGAGCTCCTGGGTGGCTCAATCATTAAGGTCTGCCTTCAGCTTAGGTCATGATCCCAGGGTTCTGGGATCGAGCCCCATGTGGGCTCCCTGCTCTGCAGGAAGCCTGCTTCTCCTTCTCCACTCCTCCTGCTTGTGTCCCTTCTCTGGCTGTCTCTCTCTCTCTCTGTCAAATGAATAAAATCTTAAAAAAAAAAAAAAAAGCCATAAAAACAGAGAGAGAATAGAATAATGAAGCTTATTCTCTGTTTGAGTTGGGCTTTTTAAAATCCATTATGGCCTCAAATCAGTCCTGAAAATAGTTATGCACATATTCGCCCAGACACGTTATAATTTATTCCAACTGAGTAGAAAAGAAAGTTGATTTCATGTATGTACTTGTACACCTACTCTCCCAGCCCCTGCCATCAAACAGAGAAATGGCTGGCTGAAACTCAGAGTGTCTCTCAGCCCCACCATTAGGCTGATAATTGAAGAGCATATCACTTTTATATTCCCAAGCCAGATGTTGTGGAACTCTAGAAATGGTAATAGAAAACACATGGGAGAAGCGACCTATTTAGGGAACAAATATATTTTGGAACCGGTCAGATTATAAGTAAATCCTGTCCAAAGGCAGTGCCCGTTTTTCCCAGTGAACACACTCCCATAAATGGTAATGTTTCTTGAACTTCTCTTTACAGAGAGATGACTGTCTGTATGCACTTCCTTTTAGTTGAATTCACAATAATAAATTATTTACATTTTCACAAACATACATGTGTTTGAGGTCTCATGTGTATCCTACATAAGACGCACACACATAATTTATTTATTTTTTGTTTCTTTCTGCCTAACATAGTAAGTCCCTTGGCTGTATTTTCTATTTTTTTTTTAATGAAATAGAATTCTAGTGCTTGAATAACATTGCATCAAAATAGTGTGTATTCTTTAGGTACCTGAAATTACCAGATGTACTTTCTTAACAGAAAATAATAAGAATGCTAAGATAATGAGCACAATAGTAAGCTTTAACACAGGCAGAAATATTAAAATCCTGTGGTGTCTGAATCTATGAAAAAGTGTGACCTTAGTGGAGACTCAAAATAATGCGGATTTGCCAGTTTTCTGTGTGCTGGGAGTTGTTGTTGGGGAAACTTAACCAGTAAATCAATCCTATTTAATAGGAGAAAAACAGCCTAAGAGTCTGTGGACCTGAGGAATGTCAGAGCCTCCTAATCCATAGTCACGAAATCTTGCTTGTGTGTAAAGCAGTGCTTAAGATGATGATTGGGATTTTTCTGACATTCTTCTTTTTCTGCTAAACAATTCAGAATATCATCACATTTGCAGAGTTATAAGTCTTGTTTTGAGTATGGGAAAACTATTTTAAGAACATTACAGGGTTCTGTTTTGTTTTGCAATTTTACTATATTTGTTGATCAATTAATTGAAATTAGAATGGAATTTTTTTTTTTTTTTTTGAAAGAGAGAGAGGGAGAAGACGGGTTGATGGAGAGGGAGAGAGAGAACCTTAAGCAGGCTCCATTCCCAGCATGGAGCCCAACGCGGGGATTGATCTAATGACCCTGAGATCATGACCTGAGGCAAAATCAAGAGTTGAACACTTAACTGGCTAAGCCATCCAGGCATCCCAGAATGGGATTTCTTTTACATACCTTTTTATACATAAACAGTTCTGTTACCATACAGGATTTTGGAACTGGGTCAATAATGCCAGTAAAATGAGTAAAGAAGTTTTTAAAGATAGAAAATACATTTCTTTATTTATTTTTTTTTAATTTTCTTGTACCTCCACTGTTCTAAACACAGCTAGTTTCCTTTGAGCCTACCCTTTTTACTAAAAATAGCCAAAACGTAACTGTGAATGAAAGCCTCTCTATATAAATTTGTAAGTCAAAATACATTGAAAAGCTCAGGTTTACAGAATAGAAGAATATTAGGAACTGCTGTCCCAGTCAAGAAATGGCCAGTGAACCTCTGCACAGGCTTTAGTGTCCTTATCTGTAACATGGGCACAATGAAGTGTTGACTGCTCACGGTCACTGTGAATATGAAACAGGTCAGTATGCAAGCCATTTAGCAGGGTCCATGGCCCATAGTAACAACACAATAAATATTAATTGTCCTTGTTGTCATTCTTTGCTTACACTTCATCACAACAAACAGAGGACCTTAGAAGACTGGTCTGTTTGCTTCATGGAAGGCTGATCAATCAGCATTATATGTTTCTGTCCTAAAGCACACAGGAGAGACTCGCAGAGGAGCAGTATCACGGATCACCACTTGAATAGTTGATCTCCTCTGGCTTGTTTTCTCATCTCATTTGGGGAGTTAACTATAAAATGTAGCAACCAAACCTTCCCCATGGTTGTTGTCACGGGACCATAATGAGACAAAAAGTAGAGTTGGCCCTTGTGAGCCCCGAGGGCCAGAACAGTCATCAGGGTGTGCAGAAGGGCCCTTGCAAAGCATCTCTTGAAGACCTGTGGCCATGTGCAGGAGAGGACCGGGACTGGCACTTGGGGCTCTTCATAGGCAATCAAGGTAGTCAATTCAGTGTCTTTCCTTTTCCTCTTTTATAACGTGCTCAAAACTCACGAGAAGCTGCAACCCTCAACCACTTTGACCTTACATTCAAAACTTATGGAAACCAAAATGCAACTCTTCTGTGTAAAATTATTCAGAAACCTGCCTTGGAAAATATGAAGAATAATTAAAGATAGGCTCTTCGCTGTTTTACTCCACAGAGTACCTGACAGTTGCTGAATTTTAATACTTACCAATGTAGGATGCTTGCGTATCACGGGCAGTATTTGGACAACTCACCGAAGGATCTTTGTCTCTCTCTGGTTGCACTTCTCTCTGCCCTGTCTTGTGATCATGCCTCTCTTGCGCACTACTTTACGAAGCACTAGAACAAAGCTAGCTGAATTGTTACCCTCAAAAAGAAGTTCTTGGTCATTTTTTGACCACTGTTTTTCAAGACTCATTCCACAGTAGGATATATGCGTGCTTCCGCTTTTTAACAGGAGTGTAGATGACTCATATGTGTTTGCAATGTGTAAATGTTTTAAAGTCTGGGCTTAATATAAGGTCACAAATAATTTTGATTCGAATGTGCAACATGGAGTAGGGTTAGGCAAAGGATCTGTAAAGGGTTAAATTGACAGTAAGAAAGCTTAAATAAACAGGAATTTATCATTTAAAGCAAGAATAATAGTCGTTGAAACCCACTTCCATTGCTACCACTGCTCAAGATGCTTTGATACAAAAAAGGCTCTCCCTCTTAAGTTTTGGCCCTTCTGGCTCTCTGCATGTGCTCATGCACAGGGTACCATTTGTATTACTGCCAGGTGCTGGGCAGCCGCCAGATTTTTCATTAGGATATTGAAATAGCATTCTCACTTAACTCTATTAAGTACTAATTTTAGTTTATGAAAACCAAGTTTTAGTAATTCAGTAACTAATAGGTTTCTAGTAAGGACACCATAGATGTAGGTAAATGGCCTTACATTGGTCCTACATTGTTAATCTGTAAGGCCCTAACATATTTGGATTAATTGAGTTTTGGGGGTCAGTCGGGGTGTCCTTGAGGTTTGCTAGTGTCAGTAAGCTCTACACTGAAAATCACAAACAGGGACTCGACCTAGCTATCAGAAAGGCAAGGGTTCAGGCTCTTCTTGAACAGCTGCCTGATGTAGGAAAAGTTACCTAATTACTCTGTTTCTCATCTTTAAATAGGGATCCTTATATCTCATGGGGCAATGACAGGGAATTTAAGTAATACAATACCTCTAAAGCTTTTAGCACATTGCCTGGTATAAGTTATACATAAACATTAGCTGTTGTGACTCACTTTGTTTCTTCTACAGGTTTCAGCAGCATAGCATAAGAATAGTACTTGCATATTTAATTGAAGTGAATGAAATCAGACTGCACTTTAAGACTAGCAAGCATATAAAGGCCCTGTTTTTGTGGGTTTCTTTTTTTTTTTTTTCTTTTCTTTTCTCTTCCTAGAGTTTTATATGTTAGGAGCCATTCCCACATCAGAGGTAGCCAGATGCCTTGTCTTATCTTTCAGGTTATTGAAAAGGATTTAAATTTGGTCATAAGTGTGAGAGGAGATCCACTGATAGTTTTGTTTGTTTTTTTAAAGATTTTATTTATTTATTTGAGAGAGAGACAGACAGAGAGAGAGGGAACACAAGCAGGGGGAGTGGGAGAGAGAGAAGCAGGCTTCCCGCGGAGCAGGGAGCCCGATGCGGGGCTCGATCCCAGGACCCCGGGATCATGACCCGAGGTGAAGGCAGACGCCTAATGACTGAGCCACCCAGGTGCCCCCCACTGATAGTTTTTAATCATGGGAATGACTTCTTTTTTTTTACGAATGTAACTCTGGCTTCAGTGTAGGCAACACATTTTAGAGAAGCACGGAAAAAGGAAAACCTGTCAGGATGCTCTACTAGGAGTCTCCACAAAAGAAAGTGGTGAAGATTTCCAAGTGAAGGCAGAGCAGACAGTCCTGGCTGACAGGTTATGTGTGGGGTCCGAGAGAAAGCAGGATTAAATATATTCTTTAATGTTGACCACTGAACTGTGAGAATGGTGGTGTCACTACAGGAAGCCCAGGCTGAGAATGAAAAACTGGAAAATCAAGGGCTTTTCCTCTCGTGGGGGAGGGGGGTGCGGGGTGGAGTGGAGAAGGTTTTTATTTGTGTGTATGTGTTAACACTTTGGTTTTAAGACATGAAAGTAAATGTGTGGTTTGGACATGCCTTGTAGCCATGTAAGTAGAGAAGTGAAGTGCATCAGTAGGTGGATGAATGGGGATTTCCAGGAGGAGTTGAAACTGGACATGATACAAACTTATGTTTGTATTGTGTCATCACATACAGATTGATTAAAGTCACAGGACCCAACAAAATTACTCAGAAAGGGAGTTTAATGGAGAAGAAGTATGGAAACTGAGTATTCTGGTATTTGGAGGTCCCATTAGAACAGGAATCTAGCACAGGAGACAGAATGAATGGTCAGCAAAGAGGAAAAACAGAACTAGTGTGTGACATCCTGGATGCCAAGGAAATAAAGTGTTTCAAGGGAGAAAACAGTTCACTATATCAAATACTTCATTTATAGAGGTAGAGAAATAGTCCTCAAGTTACAAATCCCAGGAAATGGCAACACAGACAACAAAATGGCTTCTCTCTTGAGATGACACCTTTTGATTTAAAAATATCTTACGTTTCTTTGCTTCCTTTGATTTGTCTAACATAATTCTCTCCCTTATTTTCTTCTTTCCCTGGGAATTGTATGTGTCAGCAACAAGTGAGCAGTAATTTTGTCAGATTCCCACAGAGAGACAGTCATGAAGAAATAGTAGATTAAGTCTATTTTTCAAATTGTTCTATTCCTACTAAAGGAACCCTTCATGTAACAAACAACAGAGAATAAACTACTAAGAAAAATGAAGTTGCTATGAAAAAATGAGGAGCAATGTGCTTTTTACCCCAAATTTTCACAAAATCCAAGAGGAGGAAAGATCTATTTTGGAACAGCTTAATTTTGCCCATCTTTCTCATTTTTCATAAATCCCTGCTACACATTTGTTGAAGCCAAGATATCTTTAGTCCATTAAGTTAACAGGCAAATTCTTGTTCTTCCTGTTTTGAAAACCGCACACTATCATCTAATCTATCTTCCTGGAATATTTCATGTAACTTCTACTCGAAGTGCCACAAAGTTCAAATTCCAACAGCAGATAAATGACTAACAGGCTAGGTATCATTAGAAACGTGATTTTGTCTAAAGAAGGTACTCAGTTCTGAGAATGAATGGCAGTAAGGTGGGAAAAATGTGTAAAGTCTTAGAAACTGAGGGTGTAAAAGTGTTTTAAAGGAGGAAAGTATCCAATATCCAGATACTCTATCTTGTTATAGAAACAGCCCATAAATGGCAAAACCTAGAAAACCGTGACATCCTGACAACAAAGTGGCTTCTTCCTTGAGATGAATCCAGTAGATACGAAATATCCTGGGTTGATTTGTGGTCTGTGATTTGCCAGTCACAGTTCTCTCCTTATTTTTTTTTTCCTAGGAATGCTGCCATGTCTTTCAGCTTTTGAAGAAATAGAGATTTTACATAACATGCTGATTTGTAAACATTGGTCATTTTATTTATTTTTTTAATTTTTTTTAACATTTTATTCATTTATTTGACAGAGAGAGAGCACACACAAGCAGGGGGAGTGGCAGGCAGAGGGAGAAGCAGGCTCCCCACAGAGCAGGGGGAGCCCGATGTGGGACTAGATCCCAGGCCCCGGGATCATGACCTGAGCTGAAGGCAGACCCTGAACCCACTGAGCCACCCAGGTACCCCATTTTGTTTTTAATACATCGCCTTGGCCAAACCATTAAGTTTGTAGGCCTGATCTAGGCCTAGGGGCTACCTTTATGAAATCTCTATTATTTGTTTGTTTTATTTACATACTCATTCATTTACAGAGCATCCATTTATCAAGCACCAACTAGGACTGATATAAAGAATATGACGCCCCCATTAATGTTCTCTTTATCCTCCATGACTTTATCTTAGTTCTCTTATTTTTCAAATGATCACATTATTCTGATCTGAAAACATATTTCAAAATTAGCACTTAAAAAAAATCAGGGGCGCCTGGGTGGCTCAGTCGTTAAGCGTCTGCCTTCGGCTCAGGTCATGATCCCAGGGTCCTGGGATCGAGTCCCGCATCGGGCTCCCTGCTCCGCGGGGAGCCTGCTTCTCCCTCTCCCGCTCCCCCTGCTTGTGTTCCCTCTCTCGCTGTGTCTCTCTCTGTCAAATAAATAAAATAAAATTTAAAAAAAACAAAAGCAAAACAAAAACAAAATTAGTACTGATTTGTAGTATCTAATATTTAGATTTTTTTTTTTTAACTTTGTCTCTTTTTTTGCCTACTGCGATCTAACTGACCTTCTCATGACTTAGATGAATTGCCATTTCCAGTCCTCTCCCATGATCCTATCATCTGGCAATTTTTTAGAGGCAGTGCTGGCAAAACACTAGTACAGTGAAATGCATCCTATGGTACATTTCTAAATCTAAACTCAGCCACCCCTCTTGAGCAGGTGATGACCATGGGGGTGGCTATGGTGATTAGAAAGAAAATTAAGCAATCACATAAAAAAGCTTACCTAAGAGGGCATTTGAACGTTAATTCCTTCTCTAGGCTATTTTTTTGCTGGTTCTGGTATTATTAAATAGGTTTGATTTATTAATTTATCACTAGTTATAAACAATATATGTGATCAGATTATTTTAGAAATGCATGATTGCCTCTGTCAGTGATGAACAGATAATAACTCAAAGAGACACCTCAACCATTATCATAGATGGCAACTGTTTGATGAATTGATAAGCACGTTTCATAATCTGCCTCATTAAGTAACACAAAAATTAATCTTCAGAGATGTTTACAAGTGAAAAGAAGTCAATCACTCATAAGATTTTTTTTAATTATCAGAAAAATATATTATTAAATGAGGTAGTTCCCTTGTATATCCCTCCCTGAATTGTACAGAAACCACATGTTGAGCAGAGAAAAGAAAAGGCGTAATTGAGGAAATTACTTTCAATTGTTTCTCATTCCTCCTTAAGCCATTTGTTGCTGCCTGACCATTTTAATTCTCATTCTTCTGTGTAAATTAGAAGCTTAGTAACCAGCAGAGAGTCTCAGATCTGGGATTAAGACTCATTGATCCATTTGGTAAAAGCCAGCCTGTCTTATTAGTATGATGGAACTTAAATAAACTAGAGTTTTTGGAAAGAGTGCTTTCCAAAAAGTTCTATTCTAACAAAGATCAGTGTTGTCCCTATATTCCTAAATCTTTAATGCCAGTGTATTGGATTTCTAAAATAAATGATAGAATTGCTAATAAGTATATCTAAAGGAAGTTGCTGTTGTTATATTTTAAATATAAATTTAAGATACAAGGGATTCTCTTCTCAAGTAAATGGATTATTTTTAAAGCAATACAATTAGATTTAGCCATAACTAAACTCACTAAGTTAAGATACTCTTATCCCAATAAGATTTGGTTCTGTAAGCTTTATGTTTAACTCTGTATTCCCACTCCATATTAATGCTTACTCAACTCAGGGTCCTTCTGCGTTCCAGCATCGTATCTGTCTTATAAATTACTTTTATTTTTCTGTTAACGCTTCCTACTCTTTTCTTTCTGCAAACTTGTAAACCTTCCTAATGCATCTGAGTCAGTTTCCTCAGTATTGCCCTGCCCTGCCCTACGCCCAGGGTCTTTTAATTTTGCTGCTCTAGCTCCCTCAGCTCTATTAGGTGGGCCAAAATTCACCAAAGTTGTTCTGGAATTTAAAGGTGACACATTTCCAAAATCTGGGAATACCATTCCAGAGCAGAATGTGTTAGAATAAACAGGATCAGCTCTGTGCTTCATCGGTTTATTCTTAAAACTCATGGTCCTCTGGGTAGTTAAATACTAATACGGCTTATCAAGGACTCTTGTCCCCAACCTTTGTAGTACTAATACAGTAAGCACAGCATACTATTTTTTTATTAAATCAGTGCATGAGCTGAACCAGCCTGTGTAAAACAGTCACTCTCAAGAGTAAGAAAAAAATGTTCCTAAATTCACAGAGGTCTTCTCTCAATGTGTAAGTTATTGAATAGACTGAAGAAGCTTGAAAAATGTACAAGGGAACCTGACTTTTTTATTAATGAAATTAAAGAGTAGGAGGAAAGAGTAGGAGGACTTATCATCCTTATGAGGATTTGTCATATTTCCTATAGACCTCTTGTCCACTAGGTGGTAAAAATCCTTTTTAAAGAGCCAAACCCATGATTTATTAACCTACAAGGGATTTCTGTAATAAATACAGGAAAACCAATGCTTCTTTTTTCTGCCTTGGTTTCACCATTTTTAAGGAAGGAATTCATACTTAAAATATAACTTGATTTTTTTATACAGTGCAACACTACCATTTAAAAACAACAACTGAGGGGCACCTGGGTGGCTCAGTCGTTAAGCGTCTGCCTTCGGCTCAGGTCATGATCCCAGGATCCTGGGATCTAGCCCCGCATGGGGGCTCCCTGCTCCACCAGGAGACTGCTTCTCCCTCTCCCCCTCCCCCTGCTTGTGTTCCCTCTCTCGCTGGTCTCTTTCTCTCAAATAAATAAATAAAATCTTTATAATAAAATAAAAACAACTGAAAAAAGATCATAGGTGGCAACAAGTTATAAGAGGTAGACATTTAATTGACTAACAAGGTATAAATGATTCTCAAAATGATCTGGAATTTTAATTTGTTAATTTAACCTTTTCAAGAAAGGAAATCAGATATCATAGTATCACCAACCGTAATCAGCAAAGCTGTATTTAAAGTGTTCCATTTGAATATGAAGTCCTGCCCTGGGGTTTGGGTTATTTCAACATTTTTTTTTCAGCAACACGCATGGAACATCTACTAAGTTTCAGTTTACTCTCCTTAGCACAGGAGTACATTGGCAAAGAAGGCAGACAAGTCACCGGCTTGTTGAAATTAAGAGGGAGATGGACATTGATAACAAATTAAAGGTTTACACATTTGAAATTGTGGAAGACGTTTCAAAGAAAGTGAAGAGAATTGTAAGATAACCTGACCTAGTTAGGAAAGTTAATCTCTGAGAAGGTGACATTGAATCTAAAATTTGAATAACAATTGGAAACCCTTAGGAGAAGAAGGGGAAGAGAAAGGGTCAGTATTAACAAACAGACCTTTGGGTACAATCAAGAGGTTTACTTAATAGTTCAGTGATGTGTCCAGATATTATCAATACTAGGAAATCTAACTTTATTATTTATGATGATAAATAGTTGATACTCTGGTGGACCTTGTCTCAGAACTTATTTCCCAACTTACTCTCTAACTGTAACCATGTAAGAATTATAATTGGACCAAAGGGTATTCAATATTTTAATCTATATTTTAGGGATACAGTTAATGAAGAGCAATGATACTAGACATATGTATATTCATGTGAATGCCTAAGTCTGTGTATCACCAGGATATCTGGTCAGTTTATTTAAAACTTCCATAATCTTTATCTTTTGCTTTATGACACGGAGTAACGGACTTGAAGCCTGCCCCCCTCATTAAGTTGGTCGCATTTCGTGCTGCTGTACACATAGTTGTGAAGCCACAATGATGGAGTTTTCTTGGTTTAATGTGATGGCCACATAAGTAATCGGATTATCTATAAAGTTCTTAAGAGCAGCAACGAGGTTTTTGTTGTTGTTTCTTTCTGTTTTGTTTTATTTTGTTTTTTTCTATTGTAACCATGGAGTCTAGTACATAACCTTTAGTGAATGGGAGACATTCAATAAAAGGGTGTCAGATAAATGGTTGAAAGGTATCTTTGAAAAATTATGAAAGGAATGTCCTGCTATTCACAGACTGTCAGGATTGGTTTCAACAAATACCCTGAATTTCAACATAATTGAATGGAATTGAAGGAGCATAAAATTATAATTCTGAAACAACAGCACTCCTCAGAGAATGCCCTTCTGTCAGAAGCCAGATTTCAGAGTTGCTGCCAACTCTCTGATGGGGAGCATTTCTGGGAGATGTTTTCACATTCAAGCTGCAGGAAAACCAAACCCTGTCATAGGACAGGAAGATAAAGTGTGGCATTTAGCTGCGCTCTGAGTGACTGTGATAGAGCCCAATACCCATACACACACCAGGTTCTAAAGGTTGACAGAGCTGAGGCAGGTCCTCCACAGAATGATGACCTCTAGAAGGCCATCAAAGAGATTAAAGATAGGGCCATGTTTGATGGTGGTTACAAGTAATCACAAATATAAATGCATTATGTTTAATGGACGAGTAGGTTAATATCAGTCTCGTGCAGCTGAGATGACAATTCTGGTATATCTTTTATTCATAATCCATCTATTTTACTTCACCATATAATGAATGGTCTAATAGAAAATCATGTCCAAAAGAGAAAAAAAAAAAACTAGTCTTCCCACCTGTCATGGTTGGTTCTGCTCCAGAATGGTTTACTCAGCATGGACCTTTCATCTGTAGGCGGTGAAAGCAGCGAAAGACTGCAAGTAGGAGACAAAACTAGAATGTTCTTATGTTAAGCTCCTTTAAGATCAATTGAAAATTTTAATTGTGATTAATTATCTAATCATCTTTAGGTTCCCCCTTTCAAGATTTGTGTTGCATTACCAAAGCCCCTAGTGGATTTGATATTTATTGTCCACAGCAAGTGTTTTGTAAAATGTTATGAAATAAAGGTATTCATTTCTTAATTCAGAGCCTCCCAGGAGTTCATAATGGTGCTGATTGTTTTAAAAGTAATCGAGTGTTTAAAAATATCTTGAAAAATTAACAGGACCTGTTTTTTTGAAAATGCCATTAAGAGCAATCACAGATTCCCTGAAGAGAGACTTCATAGGACCATGCACTTCAGCTGTCAATTATTTCTCCATGCTGTTCCTGTAATTTTAGCCTTTAGCACAACTAACTGCATTGAGCTGAACTTGGCATTCATTTCTCTTACCTTAGCAGAAGTTCTCTATTTAGATGTGAGTAAATAAAAAATGCAGAGGTTAAAAAAATTATGTATCTTTAAAGGACAACCTGTCCCTATGTTGTTAAGGTGACATAATGAAACCGACTGCCTCTTAGGTCTGTTCACCCTCCTAAATGGTTGACCTGAGGGCACTAGGAATAGTGTCCCTGTGAGAGAAGAAATTCCATTGATAGCAATTAATAAGAAATGGATTTTCTTTTTCAGATAAAATTGTTTTATTATCTCTTATAATGTTACCTCTCCATGTTGAAATCCATTATAATTGTTATAAACGGGATATATTTTAAAATATGTGAGGAATGTCAAGCAGATTGCCTTGGCTTCAAATAAAGGAATCTTTCCCCATTCCTGCACCTTATTTTTATTCTTCACATAAAGTCTCTTGTTTCATTAACAATACTAGGAAAGCTGCGTACTCATGGATAAAGGGAATATTACATGGAAAATGTGAAGAATCACTGGATGAATCAGACCCTATCTGGTTGGATTGGCAACATAAGGCACCTTTAGTGTTCCCTTTGCAAAGAGTCAAGGAATATTAAGTCTAGAAAGGACTTCAGGCGTTTTCTATTAGATCATTGGGGCCTTGTTTTGATAATGATACCTCTCATGAAGTGTGAGGAATACATGTTGTAGTGGCAGTGAAGGAATTTTGATAATTTAATGATTTTCCCCTCCACCCTTCTAGATTCTTGGCTGAGACACACCTGTAATAAAAAGACAGATTAACAGGAGAAAAACAAATAGCTATTGAATAACATGTATATCTGCTGTACACATGGGGAATACCCAGGAAAACTCAGTAACCCTCTGAAATGGCCTGAGACACTACCTTGAGTAACATCTCCAGCTAAAGCCAAAAGAACGTGTTGGGGGTTGGGGAACGTGAGTTATGGGAGGTCGCCAGGAAAAGCACAGTCAACAGGGGTAAGGTTGTTAGGCAAATTTAAGTCAGTACCTTCTCTATTGCTTAGAGTTTCTAGAGATTTAGAATTTTCCTTCTCTGCCCAGTACAGGGAGGGAGACACCCTTACAAATGGAGATTCCCCTTATTAATATAACTCTGTTTTCAGAGCTTTTCCTATGTCTGTTTCTTTTTCTTTTTTTTTTTTTTTTAATTTTATTTAGTTACTTGAGAGAGAGTGAGCGAGAGAGAGAGAGAGAGAGAGAGAGAGAGCGTGCACACACACAAGCCGGGGGAGAGGCAGAGGGAGAAGCAGACTCCCCACTGAGCAGGGAACCCCATGCGGGGCTCCATCCCAGGACCCTGGGATCATGACCTGAGGCAAAGGCAGACGCTTAACCGACTGAGCCACCCAAGTGCCCTTTCTGCTTTTTCTTAAAAATAATCAGCCTTAATTAATCTTTCTGTCAAAAAGACATATTTTAGGGTGGTGAATACTACCCTCCCCCCGCCCCATTTCAGTGTAATTGTGTGTGTAAAGCATCCAGTTCCTGCACAGGCCCCTGGGACGCATACTACTAAATGGAAGCAGAAGAAGAAATTCGAGGTTAGCAGCTTACACACCTTGCTCAAAGTTTCCCCCAGTATTCTTCCCACTGCACCAATGCCACCCCAGCGATGGGGAATATATGCCCGACTCAGCAGGTAACAGCAGTGGTCACATTTTCATTTTGACTTGAAATCATAAATACTTGAAGTTGTAAGAGGATGATAAGAACTACCTCTAATAGCCATCAAGGGTAGTTCCCTCTGTCCCTACCTTCTGCATGAATGCCTCAGTTTGGTGGCTTTTTAACCATTTGATAGACTTGATTATCTTAATCTCATTCATCTGTATTTCTACTTTGGCTTGTGCCCTTTCATCCTGGGTTTGTTGAAAAGAGAGAATAGCTCTTCCATGACTCATTTGAAAAAATATATTTTTATATATAAATTTATATAACGTATATAACCTACTATGAACCATCAGTTTTCTTGGCAGCCAAGTCTCATGACTGGCTTTCATTAAGATTATCATTAATTAGCATTTCTAAGGTCTTTTTCAGCTATATTACCATTAAACCAAATCTCTAATATTGTGCATTTACAAATTACAAATTATGTTTTAAATTTTAAGTGCAAAATTTTTACATTTATGTCTGTCAAATGATATTTTGCTTATAATGACCAGTTCTGGTTGGTTGTTATCTTTAATTTTTTTAAAAATTTGGATTATGAGGGATTTTTTAAAATAATATTTTTATCAAAGTAGTCATCATCAAATAGAAATCAGGAAGTGTAGGGGCCAAGGACAGGCTGCCTCAAGATGGGCCACTTTGTCATGAGCATTATTTCGAGTAAAAAGCAATATGAACCCAGCAGATTCCGGGAAAGTTCTTTTCCTCCCCCTCAGCTGCCTGCCTCTGTCTGAAAAAGAGCTATTAACTGAGATTCCTCTTTACTAAGAAACTCATCTGCATAACAGAGCAACCTTTGTTTTCCAAATAGATAAGATGCCTTCCTGCTAAGGGTCTTCTCCTCTTTGTCTCCTCAGACCCCTACCCTCCCTCTTCTTAGCTCATCTTTGGAATTTACATGTCTTTATGGATTTTTCCATATGTATGAAACTAAATTTAATTTTCTCCTGTTAATCTATCTCTTGTCAATTTGATTGTTAGTCCCTCTAGAAGGACTCTGAAGGGCAGAAAAAATTCTTCCTCCCAGATAAAAATATTGAAAGATTGGGGCATCTGGGTGGTTCAGTTGGTTAAGCAGCTGCCTTTGGATCCTGGGGTCCTGGGATCCAGTCCTGCATCAGGCTCCCTGCTCACTGGGGAGCCTTCTTCTCTCTCACACTCTGCCACTTCCCCTGCTTGTGCTCTCTCGCTCTCTCTGTCAAATAAATAAATAAAAATCTTAAAAAAATGGAAAGATTTTATGTAGAGATTTATCTATCTACATATAGACATTAGTATAATTATAGATATATACATTTATATATCTATACAGAGGTATGTACATATGTATATATAGTTATTAATTTTAGTGATGAACTATAACCACTACTTGTATTTTGATATATGTTATACCACCTTTTTTAATGCATATTTTGAGAAAGTGGTTTTTTTACATAATTTTAATAATAATAATTTAACTTTTTTCTTCGGAATTCTCTGAAATTTAATTCTCTTATGATTAATTTTCAATTTTGGAGTCATTTTATAAATTTAAGAGGTATGCCTCCTGGTATTTTTATCAAAGCTATTGATAAAATTATTGATCAGGGGCGCCTGGGTGGCTCAGTTGGTTAAGCGACTGCCTTTGGCTCAGGTCATGATCCTGGAGTCCCAGGATCGAGTCCCTCATCGGGCTCCCTGCTCAGCAGGGAGTCTGCTTCTCCCTCTGACCCTCCCCCCTCTCATGTACTCACTCTCTCTCATTCTCTCTCTCTCAAATAAATAAATAAAATCTTTTAAAAATAAAAATAAAAATAAAAATAAATTATTGACCAGTATGGGAACTGTATAATACTGGTTATTGGTATTCTAAGTGAGAGGCTTGGGGGGGAACACATGAATGGGGAGGTGGCAGGAAGCAACTCTTATGCAGTGTAAGAAGGAGCTTGGGAAGTGTCCTAGAAAGGGAATAAGCTGTGGTAGAAGTCAAAGTGGTGGTAACATACAGCTCAGAAAAAGAAATATGAAAATGGCATCTTGCCACAGCTGGTTTACTCACTGACAATGCTGGTTTGAGGTATAAGCCACATGCTACCAACATTCCTGGGTAGCATGAATGTATGAATTTCCTTGGCTTCATGTAGAAGTCATTAAGACTTCTGAGATTTGCCGCTTTAAAATGCTTGCTGCCAGTACTGAATTAAGGAAGTCATTTGGGTAAGTTAACTCTGCTGTGGTTTACAAAATATTTGATGTATTAGGTTCTGACTTGAGAAGATTTTACACTGAGTTGGGAATTCAATTGTTAACTGTGTGTACAAGAACAGTGTGCAGTTTCCAAACTGCCCAGAGCAATGCAAACATTGCTTTACTCCTGCATTGATGCACAGACTGCAGTGGAGAGCCATTTCTTAAAGTTCTGCATAAAAACAAGTCCGTTTTTTAAATGGGAAAATTGGGGAAGAATTGAAGATTCTCATCCTTAGTATTCCATGGAGGTGCTTGGATTAAACTGAAGTGTTTCCTGTTATGTGTATGAAATATATGTATAGTTCAGTATTTATATTTTAAAGTGTTAGGAGAGTTCTTGCAAAGGAAAGGAGACTGATCGTTGAAACTAGATGGTTTCTCTAAACAGATGTACTTTATGGAATTTTATTTGTTTTTGAAGTAGAGGAGGTGGCTCAAAAACATTGATTGGAATGCTGTTCCAAGATTAAGGGACAGATGTTAGAAATAGCCAAGAGCTGAGTGAGTGAATAATTCTAAGGAACAGGTGGAACAGACCTGGGGGGGCGGGGGTCAAAAGAAACAGGCCCATGAGTGTGAGTGGAGAAAATGACATAGGGCGGGGTCACGTGTGGCTCTAAGAGTGAAGATTACTTTTGAAAGGTAGTGGACAAAAAAGGAAGATAGTATGAAGGTCATAGAATTAAAGAGAATGTTAGCTATTAAGTGCAGTTTCCAGGTTTGAGGCAGAGTTGGGGCTTTTCTGTGAAAAATGGGCGGTCCGTAGACCTAAAGAATTTAGTAGAAGAGGAAACAACCATCAACTTTAAAGGGGCTCTGAACAATGCATTTTAGAGATGACACAGTTTTTTAAGTCATCATAATTTTACTGTATTTCAGTGGGAAGCAAAACATCAACCTGTTTTTTAAGCTGTATCTCACTAAGGGAAGTCTATATTCTGAGAAAGTCAAGTCTGACAAAAGTCAGTTGTCTAGGGGTGCCTGGGTGGCTCAGTCGTTAAGCGTCTGCCTTCGGCTCAGGTCATGATCCCAGGGTCCTGGGATCGAGCCCCATGTTGGGCACTCTGCTCAGCGGAGAGTCTGCTTCTCCCTGTACCCTTCTCCCCTGCTTGTGATCTCTCTCTCCCTCTCTCATAAATAAATAAAATCTTAAAAAAAAAAAAAAAAAGGGCACCTGGGTGGCTCAGTTGGTTAAGCGACTGCCTTCGGCTCAGGTCGTGATCCTGGAGTCCTGGGATTGAATCCGCATCGGGCTCCCTGCTCAGCAGGGGGTCTGCTTCTCCCTCTGACCCTCTTCCCTCTCGTGCTCTCTGTCTCTCATTCTCTCTCTCTCAAATAAATAAATAAAATCTTTAAATAAAAAAAAAAGTCAGTTGTCTAGGCAAATAAAACAGGCAGAAGTGGGCTTAAGTGGAATTGGCTTTTCAAGAAAGTTCTCAGAGGGATGGATGACCAGCTGCCATTCCCCAACTGGTCTTTTTGTAGTACTTTGGCTTGTGGTGAGAAACTATGAGGAAAAGATTTGATCAGGTAGAATTCCAGCAACATGAACTATCAGAGCTTAAAGAACTCATAAAATATCTTCCTGCCCAAGATTTTCAATTTTATGGTTAAGGAAAGAAGCGCTGTAAGAGATTTGTGCAATGTATAAGATGGGTTATTTCAGGAAGTACCAGAACCTATTTTCTTCCCACTCTTAACCCAGTTTACTTTTGTCAGGATTATTCCCTCTGGGAGAGGATAAGAACATGATTGTAGGTGTGGCCAATATACAATTGAAAGTGATGCTTAAAATCTCATTTGTTTGGGGCCTATGAAATGTCAGACTATTTGAGGGACAAATGGATCCTTTTTCCTTTCACTGTTAGATTTTTCTCTTTTTTTGTTCCTTCTGCTGTTTTTATTATTATTACCATTCACCTTGTGCTAGCTGCTGGTGGTGAATCTGAATGGGAAACAGGCAGGTGATGGGTTCCAAATACCTCCCTGAATTTTCCTAGTATAGTTTAACACTGAATGATCAGACTAGATGACCTTCTGTTCTGGTTATATTTTCGCTGCTGAAATCCTTGCAATAGTATACTGAGAAGACTGAACTTAAGCTTCAAAGTTTTATGCTGAAAGGGTGGAAAAAAATTTCCTTCTACCCATCTAGATTTTTTGGCTGGTCTAACATCAAATTGACATAAGATGGATTAACAGGATAAAAAATATTAATTTCAGACATAAAGGAGCCCCATAAAAATATGAGATCCAGAAAGTAATTAAAACTTATATAACATCCTGGGCTAAGGAAAGGGGAGTAAGACCTTTCACAGGAAAACAAGGGGAGATGTTTGGAAAGCAAAGTTGCCCTGTTACACAAATGAGTTTTGTAGGGGTTAAGGGCAAGCTACTCCAAGAAGAACCACTTTGGCAAGAACATTACCTTGAGTTAAAAGCAATCAAAACCCAGGAGATTCAGAAAAATCCCTTTATCTCCCCCTCAACTGCCTGTTTGTACCAGGAAGAGAGCTATTATTAGAGATTCCACTTTACCTAGGAAACTTATCTACATAATAGGACACCTTTGCTTTCCAAATATCTCCTTTTACTTCCTGCTAATGGTCTTCTTCCCTTTATATCCTCAGATCCCCCTACCCTTCTCCTTAGCTCATATAAGCATCTTATTGATGCTTATTATTGGAATGCCTTACTGTCTTTGGAATTTCCATGTCTGTGTGGATTCCCCATTTTTACGCTATTAAATTTGATTTTATCCTGTTAATTTTTCTCATGTTATTTTGATTCTAAGAATGGCTAGAAGGACCTTGAAAGAAATTCATCCTCCCCAACAGTTTCTTAGGTAAAACGTATCTCTATTCATAGCTGTCTTCGTGATACACCCTCCTTTTCAGTAAAAATTTAGGCAGTTGAGGGGTAGGTAAAGAGTTTTTCATGAATCTGCTGTGTTTTGATTGCCTTTAGCTCAAAATAATCCTTATGCCAAAGAGACATATTTTGGGGTAGCAAAATCTGCTTCCTTTTAAGGTAAATCCAGATTCGTACTGTTAAAAGATAAACTGAGGCATATTAAAATGTTAAGTGTGTATTTGAGCAAAAATCTGTTGGAATCTAGCAGCACCAAACTAGAAGTGGTTAGGAGTGCTTCACCAGCAGGAGCCAAGGGAGACACTTAAGAGAAGGTATAGAAACAAAGGAAGGAAATTATTTGATTGGCATTTACAGGTGTCAGTTTTGTTTGCTGAAGTAAGCCGCCAAGGTATTACAGCCCCCTCAGTGTAGTGGCCTTCTTGCTTAATTAATGTAATAATACTCATTTATTCCACAACCTGATTGGCCCTGGAAGGATCCATAAGAAGGAAAATGAATAGGATCTACCTTCAGGTGGCTTATGACCAAGAATATGCATGACAATGGGAGCAATTCTAAGAAAAAGCAAGTGAATGCAAATGAGTAAGCTAAATACTGTGGGGATAAGTACTAGAAAGATCTTGAGTAGGAGAATAGGTATAATGAACCTGAGGCAACTGACGAAATTTTTCTAAGGAAGATTTTCTCTAAATTAGCCAGGCCTGGGGCACCTGGGTGGCTCAGTCAGTTAAGCATCTGCCTTTGGCTCAGGTCATGATCCCAGGGTTCTGGGATAAAGCCCCGCATCGGCCTGCCTGCTCCGCGGGGAGCGTGCTTCTCCCTCTGCCCCTCCCCTTGTTCATGCTCCCTCTCCTTCTCCTTCTCTCCCTCTATAAATAAATCTTAGATGGATAGATAGATAGATAGATAGATAGATAGATAGATAGATAGACAGACCTTTGGGGCATTACTAATAAAAGCCATGACTTTTCATTAGAATAAAGATCCGGAGACAGCTAACTGACTTCCACAGTAAGTCAGCCCCCCCACTGCCCTAGCCCCTTCCCATCCAGAGTTGGATCAGAACTGGTCTGCCCATGGGGAGCCTATATAGCTGAGCTTTTCCTTCCATGTTGGACTTATGTGACAAATCACTGTCTAGGGAGAAACGATGCCAGTCCAGGAGGAGAAGCTTCCTAGCCATAGACTGTTTGAGATCTGGCATGTTGCATGCACTTAATAAACGTCAAGGAAAAATAAGTGATGTTGCCCAGGAGAAAAGTTTCCTCCTTGTTTCCCTGTTTTCCCTTTTGAAGCAGGGCAGTCTAGTTTTGACCTTCTTATTTTTTCTCATATCTACTGGTGTAGATTTCCCCTCTCATGTCCCAAGGTAATCCACAACAAAATGGAATCTATAAAATTATTGATAGATTTTCAAAGACTGTTGATACTTATTTGCTCTTTCTCATTCAGTGACCCAATGTCATAAGAAAATTAATCTCATTTCAAAATTAAAACTGTGATAAGTTCTTTTTTTTACAATTTATTTATTTTATTATGTTTTTAAGGACAAATCAATACAATGAGGAAGTAATATAGTGACAAAACTTAATTTGACAAGAAGATATTGAGTGTCTACTATGTATCAGGCTTTGTGTACTAGTGATAAGAGTTTCTGACCTTCACTGAAATGTAGGGCTTTCTTATAACTTCCTTCTTAGTTCTGGTCAGAGATAAAGCCACTCTGCTCAGCCTATACTGAAAGCCAAACCAATCTTCTCAGACTTTGCTTAAGATAAATCCCACTTTATGGGAGATAAGATAAATCTCCATGCAGGCATGGAGAATCAGCTCTGTTGCCCTCCCAAACTCTAAACTTTACTGTATGGAAATATGGGGCTATTATGGACCCTGAAGAATCTACTCTTCAGAAATTACTTCAGATCCAAACTTGATTAGTCAAGAGACTAAACTTTTCTGCCTAGCCTCCTCTCTGGGATACATAGGATCTTGCACTAGCTTAGACTCATCTTAAGTCATTCCTACATAGCTATGGCTCCAGACCTTAGAATCTCTGAACCTCCTCTTGGCGAAAGTCCCTCTGATCAGTTGACCTACACTGGAGCGTATTTGCTATTGATTGATGAAAGCCAAGGAGTCTGGTTCTACCATTAGATGAAGCTCAGCTCCTTCATCTTACATTTAAAACTAGTATCTGGAGCTGGTTTCTCTTGATGGGCATTACTCTCTTGGACACCCTTCTATATTACTCTAACTCTTTTACACAGCCAAAAAGCAGATTTTCCTCCTGATTAAAAGCTCAAGACCCCTTTAGACCTCTCACCAAATTCCAATTTCTGCTTGTCACTAAACTAACAAGACTAACATGCCCTGAGCTCAGTGAATTATCACTACCTTCTTCAGATACTCTTCAGTAATTTGTTCTTCAAGAGTTCCCTTGTCCCCCTTCTCTTGGAACCCACTCCTCCATTCACAACACAGGATGTAACCACCCAGAATGCTGTCATGATGATAGAATACCACTTCACTCATAAATTAGCAATAGTAGTCCACTGATGCAAAAACGATAAATTTCTATCCTTGTAAATATATGAAACATTGTCTTGTTCTGTAGATTGTTTTATTGTTCATGTTGTCTCTCCTCAACTTGAACTTCTTGAGGTTAGGAATATTCCATTCATTCAATGTTGGATGGGTATCTGTTATGTTCAGACATTGTCCTACATGCTGGGTATACAGAGTAAGACCTATCCATGAAGAGCTCTCTATCCATTGGGTTAAATAAGATACAAATAAATCATCAGAACACAGAATACTACTGCCATGGTGGAGGATGTATAAGATCCAGTAGTGACCTGCATGAGAGAATGATTGATTCTGGCTGTATTCTTTAGAGGACCTAAAGTAATACCTTATGTTTATTAGTCTTACAAGACATATTTATTGATGATGATAATATGGCATAAGTAGAGATTCAGAGAAGAGAGGAGGTAAAAAATAGCCTTTCTTAGAATTGAGATACCCATCAAGCTTTGTGGTGGTAAAAATGTTGCTCAATAATGGGTAGCTTTTATTATTAATACTAGCAATCACTTATAGTTATAAATTGCTACCATTTATTGAGTGCACATTATATATCGGGCACTATGCTATGTACTTTGCACATGGCACATTATTCAGTCTTTACACATTCCCTACTGGTTGGACATTTTTCCCACTTTATGGATGACAAAACAGAGGCAGAAATAGTAAATGGCTGAACTAGAATTATAACCCTCTTTGTCTTTCAAATATCTCCAATTACCCACTCTACTATTTTTTAAATTTAATTTAATTTAAATTCAATTAATTAACATATAGTGTATTATTAGTTTCAGAGTAGAGTTCAATGATTCATCAGTTGTATATAACACCCAGTGCTCACTACATCACGTGCCTTCCTTAATGCCCATCACCCAGTTACCTCATCCCCCAACACACACCTCCCCTCCCACTCTGCTATTATTACCAATCTAAAATTGGGGCTAAATATGTCAATGTTTCCAAACCAATTTATTATTTGAAACAATTGTACCAAAACATTAGGCCCATTTTGACAGTTGGGATAGATTAAAGGGAAAGCACACACACACACACACACATTTTAGCATCATTTTCCAGCAATGTGGAATGCTGAATACTTGAGTAAACTTGCATGCAGTACCCTAAATTCTGTAGCCATTACAAATTTTATAATGGTTCGTGGCAAAGCATAAAAACAAGTGTTTAAGGGGTACCTGGGTGGCTCAGTCGTTAAGCGTCTGCCTTCGGCTGGGGTCATGATCTTAGGGTCCTGGGATCGAGCCCCACATCGGGCTCCCTGCTCGGCGGGAAGCCTGCTTCTCCCTCTCCCACTCCCGCTGCTTGTGTTCCCTCTCTCGCTGTGCCTCTCTCTGTCAAATAAATAAATAAAATCTTTAAAAAACAAAACAAAACAGTGTTTAAAATTGAAAACAGTACTTTTCTTAATGAAAAATTTAAAAAACATTTCTTGGAAGTATTTTCAGAGGCATTTCATCAGTTAAAATTTACACTTCGTTTTAAATAAAGATTTTCTTCATATTGGATATTATCCTAGTCAGTTACATTTCTATTCATTTATTGTTTTTGTAAATCTGTGATCAGGACTGTTATAATAAAACTTGTCACTACTTAAAACTGTTCACTGGGAACATAATCTTAATCTCAAAGGATTAGGCTATAAACAAGGATTAGTGTCACTAAACACAATATGGTAGAATTGGGTGTTTAAAATGAGTTACAAATGTTTTAGAGACTTATAATAAAGCATGCATTTAATAAAGAATTAAGCAAGTCTTGTATCCTGTTATTGTTTAGTTACACTGTTTGTGAAAATTTCCTCCTTTTCTACACCCCCTATTTTTTTTTTTCCAAATTGCACATTAATATTAGATTGCTTTGGTATGTATTGCCTTAATCAGAAAAGCATATGAACTAAAGCCAGCTGTGGGACTGCAGAGCATCTCAAAGATGCTATAAAGGGGACATAAACAAGACATTAGACCTCTTATTCTCGCTCTCTCTCTTTTTTATTGCCTAGCTCAGTGGTCTGTTTTATAGCCATGGTGCTCTGCCTAGCAGTCAATATTCTACCTGCAAGCTAGACCGATCCTCAAGGAGGTAGAAAATCTTTGACTGTGGAGTTGTACACAATAGAGTTTGTTTCACTGTTATTTTTCCCTGTCAGTCTCTCTAATATTCATTTTCCATCCCCTTTTTCCTAGCCCTTCTCTGCAAGCATTCCTAAGTAAGTGTATATGTGTCAGGGATAGAAAATTGCGTGTGTCAGGGGAAGAAAGTGAGTACAATGACTCCTAGGGGATTTGAGTTGGGTCACCCAATGTGTGAAATGAAGGGTCAATTTTGAAAGTCGTCCTGATAATCTGGTTTCTGTCCACCTCTCTTCTCCCTTCCTCTGAACTATGCCTTTTGCTGTCTTTCTTTTCCATAGTCCTTTTTCTTATTTCTGTTTCTCTCCTCTCTCCAAACACATTACAATATGGACATTTCTTCTTTTAACAAACACTTACTGAGCGTCTGCCTCATGACAGGTACTTTGCTAGGACGACACCAATGAGCAGGGCAGTGTCAGTCATCTCTCTGGAGAATATGGGAAAATATACATTAAACAGATGATCCCACAAAATGAGTGTAAAATTACATAAGTGAGAGAAAAGTCCTGGAAGCACTAGGTGTGTGAAGTAAGGGAATCTTGTCAGAACCTAACTTACTTGAACTGTGGGTCAGGGAAGGTTTCTCTCCTAAAGTTATAGGTTCTAATCTTGAATTCCTTTCACAAATTTCAAATTCACAATAACTTTTTCAGGATAAACTGCTTTGTTTTATTTATAAAACTAGGAAATGGCCATCTATTTCTATATTTTCCCTCTTACTGTTCATATATTATTAATAGCCTTAAATCATTATATTCAGTGAATATCAGCATCTGCCTATAGAAATTTCTCTTGGAATTAATATGTAAAAATATATGCCAGGGAAAAACACCCAAAAGAGGAAAGGCCTGGAGTTATTAGCCTGGAGCTCCATTCTTTCAGGAGGCAGGTGTATTGACAAATGAATATTTACATGGCTAATCTAGCTCATCAGTTACTGAATACCTATATTGCATAATTGTCTTCTCCTTTATATCTGCTTCATCTAGCCTGGTTTTAATTGACTCTTGAGATCCAGATTTCATGACTCTTGGCAGATACCCAGAATCAGAGCTGAATGATATTGTCTCTGAACTTGAACAATTAAAAAGAAAAATCCTGATTTCGGCTGGCTCTTCCTTTTCTCGTTTTACTTTACTGAGCTGCAATCCACTTCTTTACTGCTTCCCATTCCCTTCATTTGAAATCAACACAATTACTCTGATTCAAACACCTTATTCTTTCCTTATAAATTGGTCTTTCTAAAATGTGCATGACTTTGCTTAGGTTTTTTTTTTTTTTTTTCCCCTCACCCATTTATTCACTTACATTTTTCATAAATGTGTAATGACAATGAAATGTGTGAGCAAAAGACAGAACATAAACTGGACTGATAAGACCAGGAGATTTGGAGGTGGCAACTGAGATCTCAGTTTAATGTCTGCCATTAACTTGTTCTATCTTTTGATAAATTAGGAAACCATCTAATATTTAGCATAATGGTACTTTGGAGGTCAACTAGTCCCAACTTTTCATTTTAATAATGTGAAAACTGAAACCCAGAGAAGTTGTGTGACTTCTTAAGGGTCACATAAAAATCCACTCATCTTTTTTAGGATTTATGCTTCTTCTCTATCAGTTGAGGAAATTGGAATTGTTCTTAGATCATCTTTAAGGACTCCCTCAGCTCTAAAAATCTGTGATTCTAAACTCTACATCAAACTGTCCAGATCCCAAGGTAACAAAGTGCATACTTTGTAATGACACGCTCTGCTGTCAGCCAGGCAGAAATTATCTTTACATCTACTATTGGTCTTCTCATGAGTGTTTCCCTTACAGGGGTCTACATTATTTTTATTAATTGAATTAATTGAAAATCTTGTGAGGTAAATCTCTCAGCTCATTTCTTCATGAACAACAAAGGATAGGAGAACGTTTTTTTTGTCTCCAATATCAGGTTATTTATTACAAAAACTATGGCATCAAAGCCCAGTAAACAGACACTTCACCAATGTTTGAACAAATTCACCAGCACTATCTAGGTAGCTTAAACACATTGGAGGGCTAAAGGGATATTCTTTGGGAGGTTTGCTGTAACTTCCATCCTTTTTTTTTTTTTTCCATCTTATTTTTTCCTCACATACTGCTTCAGATTTTGATGGAGTAGCAAGTCTTAGAACTGCCCCCAATAGAATATGAATGGAGACCAATAATTTTGCTCACAACCTAAACCACTAAATTTTTAAGTTTTCATAAAAATCAATTCCCTCATTCAGACATGTATGGTAGGAAATATTCTTATGCTATTTATGTAAGTCTTTTAGAAGGTTTAAATGGAATTTCTAAATGTATTTTCTGCAGGTATTAATGAAATAATAAAAATGATTCTATTTTTCACCATTTATTTTACATTCTCCCCTCAGCAGTATAGAGTTATATATACTCAAATATTTAATTAACATCGAATTGCAGAGTATAATTTTTTTTCTAATATATTACTATCTACAAAATTTTAATTTCCTTTCTACAAATTTAATCTTTTTGGCTTTTTGCATCTTATTAATCTTAGATAATATCTAGGATTGTTATATTATCTTTTGAAATACATTTTTTTTCAGTCGTTTGTTTCCTCCCACACGACTTTGAAGCTAAGGCCTTGCTCTAGCCAACATCCTCTGAGCTGCACACAATAGGAGTTCCACGTGGGTCAGGAACTAACTAGAAGATATTTTGTGTTCTAGAACCAGGACTATATAATTCTGTTTCAAGAGCTGTTGATTAGTTTGTTTATTATTCTCTGTAAAGATGTTATGTTAAGGGGCGCCTGGGTGGCTCAGTCGTTAAGTGTCTGCTTTCGGCTCAGGTCATGATCTCAGGGTCCTGGGATTGAGTCCCACATCGGGCTCCCTGCTCCGCGGGAAGCCTGCTTCTCCCTCTCCCATTCCCCCTGCTTGTGTTCCCTCTCTCGGTGTGTCTCTCTCTCTGTCAAATAAATAAATAAAATCTTTAAAAAAAAAAATGTTATGTTAATCTTTTTACCTCAGAGCCTTAATGTTTTTCTTAAAAAAAATACAGGGGTGCCTGGGTGGCTCAGTCGTTAAGCGTCTGCCTTCGGCTCAGGTCATCATCTCAGGGTCCTGGGATCGAGCCTCACATCGGGCTCCCTGCTCGGCGGGAAGCCTGCTTCTCCCTCTCCCACTCCCCCTGCTTGTGTTCCCTCTCTCGCTGTGCCTCTCCCTGTCAAATAAATAAATAAAATCTTTAAAAAAAACACATATATATATTTTGGGGGGGGGTGCCTGGGTGGCTCAGATGGTTAAGTGTCTGCCTTTGGCTCAGGTCATGATCCCAGAGTCCCGAGTTCAAGTCCCACATTGGGCTCCCCGCTCAATGGGGAGTCTGCTTCTCCCTCTCCCTCTACTCCTCTCCCTCTCCCACTCTCTCTCTCTCTCTCTCACACATAAATGAATAAAATCTTTAAAAATATATTTATATTTTTTTATTAATTTTTTGGGGGGGAAGGGCAGAGGGAGAGGAGAAAGAGAATCTTAAGCAGGCTCCACACCCAACGTAGAGCTGAAATGGGGCTTGATCTCACAACCCTGGAGATGACAACCTGAGCAGAAACCAAGAGTCAGATGCTTAACCTACTGAGCCACGCGGGTGCCCCTTAAAAATATATATATATATTTTTCATTCGCACTCTTAGATCAACCATCCCTCTTGTATCCTATGGTAGTCCTGATTTCTTTTTTTTTTTTTTAAAGATTTTATTTATTTATTTGAGACAGAGAGAATGAGAGAGAGAGAGAGAGCACATGAGAGGGGGGAGGGTCAGAGGGAGAAGCAGGCTCCCTGCCGAGCAGAGAGCCTGATGCGGGACTCGATCCAGGGACTCCAGGATCATGACCTGAGCCGAAGACAGTCGCTTAACCAACTGAGCCACCCAGGCGCCGGTAGTCCTGATTTCTTTTTCCAACTTATAATTGTGATGAAAAATTATATTATGTTAAACTTAGCTATCTTGTAGCATTCCTACACTTGAGCTCTGTAGTTTTCAGTGTACTTTGTTTATTGGTATAATCTTTCTGTTTGCCTAATTTCCAGCTTAAGCTTCCTTTCACATGCAAAGAGATTTAAAAAGATATTGCAGTTACTTTTTTTCTATATTTTAGAATCAGTTGATACGCTAAGAGGTAGCATATAATTTCAGGATTAAGAGCTTTGGAATTAAATAGACTCGCACTCAAATTCCAAGTCAGAGACATACCACCTGTGTAAACTTTGGCAAGTTACACTTAAAACTCTCTTGGAAAATCAGAATGATGATAATAATAGCTAGTTATTAAAAATCAAATTTAATTCTAAAATCACATGAAATGGTGTTGGAAAGTATTTGGCTGGTATTTGGCACAGAGTAAGAGTTGGGTAATGATTTTTGTTGTTTTTAAAATCATTAACCCAATAAACCAAGCCTGGTAAGAATATGTGTCATTAGTAATGTCAGTTTTTCTTTTTTTTTTTTTTAAATATTTTATTTTATTTATTTGACAGAGAGAGACAGCTAGAGAGGGAACACAAGCAGGGGGAGTGGGAGAGGGAGAAGCAGGCTTCCCGCCGAGCAGGGAGCCCGATGTGGGGCTCGATCCCAGGACCCTGGGATCATGACCTGAGCCGAAGGCAGATGCTTAACGACTGAGCCACCCAGGCGCCCCAGTAATGTCAGTTTTTCAATGGCTAGCATGCAATTTCCCCTTAATAATAGTAATGTTAAGCTGAGGTACATTAAAATATGTTTAGAATGGTATCCAATATATCTTGAGTGCAAGTGTATTTATAGAAACTATATCTAGTTACTTCCACTGAGATATAAACAAGTTTTTGTACCCACAAAATTGCACTTATTTTTAGGTCACTGGTGTCAACAGCTACCTCTTCAAAGAAATTATTTCTTTTGATCCATTTAGTAACTTGGTCCCAGCTGCATAAAAACAGACTTTCGGTATTTCATTTTTCTACAAACTGCTGATGGCTGCATTCCATAGCTTAAGAAATCTGTCAAAAGGAAGCCTCTGAACCTCAAAAGCTTTTACAGAAACTTGTTGCATTTGCTTGTATCCAAAGTAGAATTATTTGCAATTCACAAAATATGGATTTTAAGAATAGAGCTTCAAAATACTGAATGTAATTCTTAGCTCTACATCAGTTATTGACTATTAAAACTCTCATAATATGAAGGTGATCATGCAGTCAGTAATTACATAGTTTTCTGGTGATTTTAATATTTTCTCTTTTGTCACATGGGGTCAGTCACTCAAGTAGCGAGAATGTGCCCAGGAACACCATGTGCTTATGGGTGTTGCAACTGATAATAGTAGCCTTAGCAGAAACTATATGTTACAGTAGTAAATGCCTTGACCACTTGGCAAAACTCCCCAATGCTTCCACTCATGTCTGAGTTTATTTATAGGGGTTGGCAGTTTTGTGTGGGCTTTATTGTTATTATTTAACTTTAATCACAGAACATAATCAAAAATAAAGAGAAGAGATGAGTAAAGAGAATCCAAAGGAATTCATCATCCAAGTCTAACAATTATCTTACAGGCCAGTCCTGTTTTATCCATAACCTCATCCCTTCGCATTTCTACCCTCCTAACAGATGATTTTGAAGCAAATGCAGGGCATCACTTCATTGACCTGCAAATACTTCCATTCGAATGCCTAAAAATGTATGGATTTAAAACAAAACAAACAAATAAATGATCATAATAACTTTGGTACTATTTTGATGGTATGATAGCCAAGACTAGAATCGTCTCGAATGCTGTCCACCCAGGACTCTCTTCTCTCCCAGTACTCTCAGAGAACAATACAAAATGTGTACCTAAATTCTTTCAATTTAGACCTCTCTAAAAAATCCGAATTAGAGCACCCAGCTTTGACCGGAGGCTTAAGTAAAATCTCCCTCACAAATCTGAGTCTTTATCACTATACTTTTTACATCTTTCTGTAAGTAAGAGTGTGAGGGGTGGAAGATTGGGGAAGGCTGTGAGTTCACTTAGCCGTTTAGCTGCGAGGAGTGGAAGAGGAATATCAGCAATTTCCAGCTTGATCCCAGGGCCTTCATCTACATGCATGGGAGGTAAAAAAAAAGACTTTGGACCTAACTCTTCTTTAGGGCCTATGTCTCACCAGGAGCCGGGCAGAGAAGGATTATCATCAAGAAGAGTATAGACTTACAAGTCTCACTCACTACCCAGAAGTGCACACTCACACTTGTTAAGGTATTAGAATAAAGTGGAGATTTGATAGAAATCTGATTACTTGGACCTTCGTGGTACAATACTGCCCAAAGTGTGTTTTGAGCAATATCGGTGTTGTTTTCAGAAAGTGAAGGTCTCGAAGCCTGAAATTTGTAACTTGCAGTAGGAATCACAAAGAAGCAGTTACGGCAGGGGATATTTTTGAAATGTATTTAGGTATAGGTATTTTATCTTCATAGAGCATTTGGTAGGACTAGTGCTCCTCGTGAGTCTTTGAGGAATGTTGGTGTGAAAAATCAATACGGGAATGGGAAAAGGGACTGAGTTTTTTGTCTTGTCCATTTATTAGGTTTAGGTTATTTGCATCACTGAACTTTGGGCTATCAGTATACATCGAGAGAAACTGTTCTTTGGAACTTTTAAAACAAGTACCTGAAGAAAATTTTTCTAACACCTGAAATGGAAAAGCTTTTTACTCCAAGCCATCTTTACTCTTTTTCTTTTATAAATCTGAGGTGTTCTGTTCTTTGTTTCTGACTCAGCTTGTGGAAAAACTGCTAGGTTTTTCATATAACATAAGAGTATGTAATGTTTCTCTTTTGGATATTTCACATGTTTTATTTCAGTGCACATCATTATATTAAAATAGGAAATGGGGGCGCCTGGGTGGCTCATTCGTTAAGCGTCTGCCTTCGGCTCAGGTCATGATCCCAGGGTCCTGGGATCGAGCCCCGCGTCAGGCTCCCTGCTCGGCAGGAAGCCTGCTTCTCCCTCTCCCACTCCCCCTGCTTGTGTTCCCTCTCTTGCTGTGTCTCTCTCTGTCAAATAAATAAATAAAATCTTAAAATAAGTAAATAAATAAAATAAAATAAAATAGGAAATGTAGCTATCTAGAGTTGGTCTGAATGGCCGAATGCATGTCTCTTGCTGTGTTTTGTTTCAGATGGGAAACTTCTAGAAAAGGCCCCTGATCTTCCCAGTTAGACAGTAAAATACTATGATCCTCCAGGGGGAAAAAAAATAAAATAAAATAAAAAGGCAAAATACCCACCAGAAAGAGATATTCATGGATAGTCAGATCACAAGTGGAATGTTGTTTCCAGTTTGGGGTTATATGCTTAGTACAGAAAATCGACAAGCTGAAATGTGTTCCTTCCAGGTCTTTATGTCTATGAGTCTAAAAAGGCAACCAGAAGAGTGAGGGATCTTGGCTCTTCTGACCAGAGAAGCACAGGTCCAAGGGTGCGTACCAGTCATCTTCTAATATTTAAAAGGCATTCTGAGTAAGCAAAAATGGCTTTGATTTTTGTGGCTCAAAAAGGCAGTACTTGGACCTTTGAGGAAAAATGTAAGATGGAAAGTGTATGGAGATACGAATATCTTTCTAATGACAAGAACTTTGAACCATGCTAATATGAGAGGTGGTGAGTTATTAGTATCCGAAGATCCCAGGTTGAGGTTGCATGCTGTCCATCAGAAATAGTATCTAAGGCTGATATTGACTGTAAGTTTGGGTTATATGACCTTCAACTCTTTTCTTTTTTCTTTTTTTTTTTTTTTCAAAGATTTTATTTATTTATTTGAGAGAGAGAATGAGAGAGAGAGAGCATGAGAGGGGGAAGGTCAGAGGGAGAAGCAGACTCCCTGCCGAGCAGGGAGCCCGATGCGGGACTCGATCCAGGGACTCCAGGATCATGACCTGAGCCGAAGGCAGTCGCTTAACCAACTGAGCCACCCAGGCGCCCAACCTTCAACTCTTTTCTTCTTGAGTTCTAAAAAATACTGTATTAATTTCACTTCCAACAGTGACTGTCCGGCTATATTGAGGAATATTTCGAGAGTCTGATAAAATGATGGATCCTCTCTCCATAAAAATGCACATACGTGCACACACAATTTGCACACAATGTGAAGATTTTTGGTCTCCTTGAAGCTTATTCATAGATCCCAGGATAAGGATCTGGTCTGTAATTTAATTAACTTTGCAACTCTGAGTAAATCATGTAACCCAGCTAGGCCACAGAATCATCATAATTAAGGTGTCGTGATTAGATAATGTTTAACGTAGATAGAGCCTTCCATTCTCAAAAAAATAATAAAATATTTAATTCTATTAGAAAGCAATTCTTGAGTATAAGACCCATTCTCAGGAGGGAATGGAAATGGAGAGTAGGGGTCTTTTTACAATTCAAAAAACTGAATCCTGAAGAATAGAAGCAATAAAGCTTCATTTTCCTATTGGCTTGGACATAAACAACATGTTCTCAAGTCAATTTCCAATTTTGACTTTTGGCTATTTGTAATAATAAAATAAGAGCCCAGAAGGTTTGTGTGGGAGTTAGACCTGAGTTAAAGAGGAGGAATGCCTTTTGTAATAAAAGACAATTGAAAAGCATGGGTGACTGGGTGAGTCCATTTTCCAGCTCATTAACACTGCCCTTAATTGTCAGGGATTGCTGAGTTTATCCATGTGAAGTAATTATATATACAAACATGCAAACATACATGTGCTTATAGAAATGGAAATGATTTTCTTTAAATCAATTTTAAGAAGGGAGATAGAGATCAATATAGTCACTATTACAGTACAGATTTGTTTTATGCTAGTTGTTTGTGGTATGGTCTATCTTCAGTTTAGACAAAACTGTCTTTAGTAGTCTTAAAAATAGTATATGGATAATTCTCACTGTTAGCAAGAGTAGAGCAAAAGAATTAAGTCAAAGGGATTAAGTAGAAACTTCATTAGCACTTTTGAATTGCAGTTCACCGAAGTAAAGGAGTTTCTGTATATCCCCCCATCTATGCTTCCCAGCCATAAATTCATCTTTTTTTTTCTCCCCCATTCTTCCTCCTTCACCTTTCTCTTTCTTCTCCTTATCATAAATATTTATGGGGCATTCTAGGAAGTGCCTAGTGCTATAGGAAAAAAAATTAAAAGGAGATACAAAGAACCATTTGGGCAGGACATCAACCCTCAAGGCATTTACTATCTAGTGGCAGACAGAGGACACCCTGAACAAATCAGCATTTCTTTGTTTCTCATAAATACATACGGACATGCCAGAAAGCATTATCTTAAAAGCGGTACTAGACATTTACGAGCACCTGCTCTGTACAAGGCCTTTCGGCTGGCAAATATGTGTGAGCACAAGTTTTTTCCCAGTCTCTTGTTAAGAATGCAGATTCCTAAGCACAGCCCTAGAAATTCAGTAAATCCAGGGTGAAGTACAATTTTAAATTATGCTGTCACGTGTAAGTACTCTAAGTGGGCAGCAGATTGCATTTTTAAACAAAAACTTGCTTATGAAATGGAGAATCAAAGCAGCTTATGACGTGGACCTACTAATGTGGCTGCAGTAAACTTGGAGAGACAATGTCTGTGCACAGAGATGGAAAACAGTACACGGTGGCTGAAATCCTGTCACATAAATGGCACCAAAAATAAGTGAACAGAGTAAGAGAATGGATAGGTAGTCTTTTTGGAAGAGTTAGAAAATGAGGAGTCTTTAATAAATAGAATAAATATCTTTTCTCATCTCTGCCCATTAACCATGGTCCTTATTCATTTTATGTCACCCTTTTGGTATTTTATCTGCATTCTTGAATTTGCTCAGTTCACACCACAACCTCCTCTCCAGTGGTTCGGTGATCCTCCCCCATTTTCATCTACTACAGTACTGGGAGTTTATGATCACGATTGGTCTGTGTACTTTTAGGAAGCATCAGCTCACAAAAATGGGTGGGAGGAGACACTGGTCACCACTTCAAGTAGCAAATCCTGTGGGAGCTGTGGGTCAGTGGTTATTTCAGTATTCCCTACTATAGAAATGCCAATTAGCTTCAGATATGTGGGTGTTTGAGACCATAGGAGATGTTGTGGAGGGCAATTATAGTCCAAAATCATAAAGAACATTAAAAAAGTGGCTACTTTTCCAAATAAAAAGTATGTAAGGTAGAAGCGCATCAATTCTACCAGAATACCAAAGACTCCTTGCTATTTTAATTTACTTGTGCCTATTTACTTGGAACTGTATGATGTGTTTAACATTTTGCAAGATCTGTCCAGGTGATTTGGCACAAAAGGATAAGAATTCAAGTTTAATGTGAGTACTGATAAATCTCTTTATACTTATGATTAAATAGAATGCCTATAATAAACTTAGTCAGAAATTCATCATTTGGATGATACAATCTAATTGCAGAAGAGTCCAATGGAAAATACATAGAAAATACATAATATATAATGAGCTAATTTGTTTGTTTGGTTTATTTTACATGTGTCCTCATTCCCTCTTGTTTGCAGTTGCTGAGATTTCTTCACTACCCACCTTTTTCTCAGATCATTATGACCTTGCCCTTCTGTGTTCTCCAATGAGATCTCATCTTCTCTCTTCCCCTTAGACTATTTATTTTTAGGTTTCCTAACTGGGAGACATACAGTCTCAGTTTATTAATGTTAGAATTATTTTATTTGTCTTAGACGTGTTATGGTACTCATGGAACATGGGACACATTTCCCTGGAGCTAAAGACATATGATTGAAAATATATTAGATAATAAACATACGTCTACTTTCCTGTGGATAGTTACCTAGCTCCCCAAGAAGGTACTTGGGGATGAGTTACTTGCCTGGCCAGGGTATACGCAAATCCGTCAGAGGGTGGCCTTTGTGTTCTTTCTCTGCAGCTCTTACATAGGAATCTACTCTTGGTTTCCTTGGCTGACGATTTGATCTAAAGTTCTTTTTATCATTTCTCACAAGCTTCATCATTTGCTTATCCAAGGAAAGGCTCACAGGCAAGATTCCAGGACAGTGGAATAAATCAGAAATTCCCTTGTGGGGATGCAAATTAGTTCCAAATCCCCAGTTTCTAGACAGTTCTTTCTGGAACCTTCACTTATTTGAGCACTAATATCTTCTTCCTAATGAACGTGTCTCCACCAATTGGCCCTTCCTCTAGTTACAAAGCCAATAAAGAATAAATTCATAAAGACTTTCTTCTGTATGAAAACCCTACAAGTGTCTGAGGATGTCTGTAATTATCCCCCATAGTCTCTGCTACACCTGACTGAATATGGCTCCTCTGAGCATCTGGTCACTCTTCTGTTTATCAATGTATTTTTATATACATATAATGTATTATATATACACATACACATATGTATATATATACATATATATGTATATATATATAGTTAAGTAAACACTATGTCCAGTGTGGGGCTCAAGCTCACACCCCGAGATTAAGAGTCGCATGCTCCACCAACTGAGCCAGCCAGGAGCCCCCAATGTATTTTTTAAAATGGGGCACCCAGCATGTCAAACTGTACCCCATATGTATCTTAGGTAAAGTTCAGATAAATGAACTGCATGCTTGGTTTTAGTTCATGCAAAGTGTCTTTTAAACAGTTATATCAAATTGTTGTCTATTATTACTTTTTTGTTCAGTGACATTCCCTTAGTTCTTTTTTACACTAACAAGAACGTAATCAGGTTTCTCTCATCCTGTGTTTATGCTATTTATTTTCTCAAACCTACATGCAGGATTTTACATTCATGCTTGTTAATTTTTCCTGCTCTGAAGCATATGGGAGTCTGATGAAGAAGATGCCCTGCCAGTTGAAGATGTGTTTTATGAACTCTATAATAATTTAAATAATCTTCACTCCTCTGTGGGCCCTCTGGAATCTTCCTATATAATTTTTATTTGCATTTGCATGAACATGTATGCAGAAGAAAAAGTCCAGCTTTAAATTCTTATCAGTACTTTTGAGGACTGTGGGAAGCAGTGACAGAGACATTCTTTGGTAGGTAATGTAACTATCGATCTTACGCCACAATGGTTTTCTGGCTGCCCTAGTCAACAACTTGTTGCTTATATGCATTTAATCATGGTGTGGTGCCCAAGAGTTAGGGCAATTGAAACTCTTTAAACAGACAGGTAATTGCATATGTACATCAAAGTTAATAGTGGCCTTGAAGAATGACAGAATATTAAATGCAAGGGAATTGTTTGGATCAATATTTGTTTCTTAAAAACTTGATAAACAGCATTTGCCAAATAGGTGGTAAGCACCTGGTCAATAAGCATGTCTGAGTTGGTGCATTGCTGCTTTGAAAGTCTCTGAGTATGAAACTATATTAGCTGAAGTAAGAACACTCCTTCAGCTCCAATTTGATTCCATCTACAGGAAAAGTTCTGTAAGTCACAGAGTACATATCCTTTCATGGACTTCAAGAGTGTATTGGGATCAGCCTAGCTCAAGATAAGGAGGCCATAAGTCCAAAGACTCATTTTCTCAACTAGAACCAGGCCCCTAATTGCTTCTTTCTGGGTGAGCTCAGGGTCTGGTACAGATCCTGTTGTAGAATAGATGCTTGATAAATATGTGTTAGATAAATAAATTATTAGATACACTGATGAACAAACAGACGAATAAATATATACCAGCCTACTCACACTTAGATTCATTGCCTGGGAAGATGAGTTTCTTACTGATAAACCTAACCCACTTCAGAGACCCCCTGGTTGTGTGTGTCTTCTGCAGACTCTAATTCCCTAACTCTAAAAAATGGAATGTTCTCTTCCTTTTTCCTGGCATGTTCAGGGAGGGTAGAAAAAAAAAACTTCCCTTCCGGTCCATAACGTTCTTTACTAACTGGCATTTTCTTCTTGTTTAAGGGTGTTGGATAGCTTTATTTCCCAACTATCCTCTTTAATGGGCCCCTGTATTAAAGCAGCTGCCTTGACTTGCATGTGGTTCTGGACAAACACACAAAGCATATTCTGACTCTTTAATATTAATTCTGGGGCAGTATGTCACCTACTTTCCTTAAGGATAAATGGCTCTCCTAGAGGCCAGGGTGGCTGGTTGACTTACTCATATAAGTAATCATCCTTTCAAGAAATCAGTTATATGTACATCAGATGGTTTATTTTTTAATCTAGAAAGAAATCCAGAGTTAGGTGACACAAGGCTAGTGTACCTCCTGCAGGAAAACATCAAGTATGTTTGTTCTTTCTGTCATCTTGATTCCTTATCCTCAGAGTGTCATTTTGACTTCATGGTCTTAGAATGGGTGTGTCCCATTGGCATGGAATCTGCATCCGGGGCAGGAAGAATAAGGTTTTGTGGCAAAAATACTCAAGGGACATGCTATCCAAGTCTCACTTTTTAAAAAGCCATTCCCAATGACTTCTGTGTACATTTCCTGAAGATTAACTGGGTCATTGGGGCACCTGGGTGGCTCAGTTGGTTAAGCGACTGCCTTCGGCTCAGGTCGTGATCCTGGAGTCCCGGGATCGAGTCCCACATCGGGCTCCCTGCTCAGCGGGGGGTCTGCTTCTCCCTCTGACCCTCTTCCCTCTCGTGCTCTCTGTCTCTCATTCTCTCTCTCAAATAAATAAATAAAAAAAATAAAATCTTTAAAAAAAAAAAGATTAACTGGGTCACAAAGGCGCTCTGACTGTAAGGGGATTTGGGAAAGCAAGTATTTTTAGTGGGGCATATTGTCATCCTGTGTACTTTATTCCTCCCTCTCCCCCAAAAACAATTGGTTCAATGTGCCACGGAAAAGGCAAAATAGATACGGTATACAAACCTAGAAGTATCTGCTACATCTACTTTTCTACATTGTTAGCTTGATCTGCAAGCCAAGGACTGGGCTGCCCCCCAAAAAACTAGAATTGAGCAGTCACTGATTTTTAAAATGAATCTTGGTATTCCTACATAGATACTGCCTAGTGAGTCATGGGAAACCATAGGATTCTTTAGTGCTCGATGTGAATCTTATTCCAAATCATATTTTTAGACTATCTGGGAAATCACAATGTATTTTCCATTCTGTGACCTGTCAGCAATCTAAGTCTTGTTTTTCTTTTCTTTTCTTTTTTTTTTTTTTTTAAATTCCCATTCCTGGAAGCCCAGTGGATTCAAACTTCATTGGCCCAACTAACCAGTTTTTATCATTTTATTATTGGATTGAGTAATTTGCGCTGGGTGAAAATATCATTCATCCCTCCAAATCCTACTTATCTCAGCCATGCTGAACTACTTCACCCTTTATCTAAGGTTATTTGATTGCAACAGACAAATCTTATTTTGCTGGGTTGTAATAGATCTGTACTCTTCTAATTTGGTTTCTGTGTATAGTTTTTAATCCCTTTAATTTTCATAAAGAATTATCTGGTTTATACAGTAGACTATCCCACCAAATTTAGAAAATATTACTCCATTGATATATAAAATGGGAAATATCTACTATGTTAATATACTTGTTCTCTTGCTCTTAATGTCTCTATAGGGTTGTAGAGTTTTTAAAAATGCCTTAATAGCATCCTATTTTGACAAACTGGAAAATAAAGAAAGAAGAGAAAAGGATGGGCAATTAAAATAAAAACTAGAGCTTTGTCCCCTAATTAAACACTGTACCTCAAGTATCTCTTAACACTGTGAAGGGTAGAATGCGAGGCGGATAAAATTGGACAACTGAGGAATAAGTTGAAATAAAATAAAAGGTTTTATCACAACTTTATTATTTAGTTATGGGACTCTTTGTTTTTAATTATGTGATATGACAGTTTTCAGCATAGAAAATATGCAACTTCCTTAAATATGACTCATATAAGCAATAAACCTCAAATGAGGGGGCAGGGCGAGCTGTGAAAACAGGCTCATGAGTTTCCTCCCCCACATTTTATACATGGAATTATTATTTGCCCTTATTATTTAAAAGCATGTGTTACTGCTTCTGGCGTGTAAATGCATTTTAAATTAAGATTTTCACATGATATTCCAGGGTACAGTTTTGTGCTACAAATTCCCTCAAGTCGGAATGTAATACTGATCGCAGTGGTTAATATTCTTGTGAACCTAAAAGGTGAAGCAAACATTTGCTGAAATTTACATAGTTTTCAGTTTTCTAATGCTAGCAAATGGGAGCTGCTTGAAAATAGAAGTCACCTGTATTTTTCCTAAGGAAAGAAAAGAAAAAGTCCTCACATATCGGTTCAAATTCTTCCTTGAATATCTTTAGCTTGTGTAGCGGTTTCAGTTTTTGTTTTTGTTTTTCTTTTTTCCTTCATGCTGTGTAAAAGGCTTGCTCAGAGCAATACAACATAAAGGAGGGCTTTTTTTTTCTTCTTCTTTTTCCTCTCTCTCTTCTATTGATTGAGAGGGTCTGTGTTTGGGGGTCTCTTGCAGTTTCTCTAGAGACTATTCATGTAAATTGAAAAAAAATCAGTATTACTTGAAAAAATAACTAAAACTTTGATTTAGCAGTACAAATGAGGGTACCGTCTAATCCCTCAAGTAGGAAATTGCTTTTCTTCATGATCTGTTGTTTTCATACTCTTTCTGGCTGGTACTGTGGGAGGAGAAAAGACCCACCTTTACCATGTCTGTTTTTTTACCTCTTACTGGTTGGCAGTAAATAATAGTTGAACTAAGTAAATTTAAGTAATAATAGTAAAATGCATGACTGATAAGATCTTCAAGTCTCAATTGGACAACTATGATTATACCAAAGCAGGAGATAATTTACATGGGAAACTGAAATGAGAAATTAAGACTTTGGCATAGTGTAACAATGAGGATGTGACTTTTGTAGGGCTCTTCTCTATGATACTATAAGTATTAGATGGAATGGAATAGTACATGCTCCAAAACTGGGGATTTTTTTATATAAGTAGTTTTTCCTGCTAGATGCTTTAAATTATTTCCTTGACAAATGACAAATCAAAATGTTGCCAAAATGAAAGGATATTGATTGTGTGGGCTGGTTGATCTTCCATTGCCCATTAAAGTGTCCAGTTTTCACCTGAAGCTGGTGTTTGCTGTGCTAGGAGGTAGCATTATTTTAAAGCAGAATTGGACATTGTGAATTGGACTTAAGTAGTTTCAATCTCAGTATTTGGCTCCTAATTTTTATTAGTGTGTGAATCTTTACATTGCACAGAAAATTGGAAACTTTCTCCACCCTTAAAAATTAGAACAGCAAATCGAGTTTTAATTATTTAAGGGAAAGGGTAGATGGGACATTTATTTCTTCTCTCCATTTGGATATAAAATATTTGAAATGTTTCTTGTATCACTAAAGTACCTAAAGTAAAATGAGGGTAAACTAGTTCATTGGAAAATAATGTATGAGGCAGTCATCAGGTATGCGTTTTAAAAATCACCAGATATTCTTTAATACTATTGTGTGTTAAATATTGAAGACCACACCATATGCCTAATGCAAGCTTCATTAGAAAGACATTAGTAGATTAATTTCACTTGCTTTGTGGTTTATTTTATTTAGAATGCAGTAAGGTAAGTTCATTGGTTTGTAGATGTAATGTTTTCTCCTATACCTCAATGCAGCTAGGAACAATTCCACAGAGGTCTCCAGATCTACTAACACCTGTCAAGATAAACACACAGTTCTCTGGGGGAATCATCTCAGCAATAGAACAGAAAAAATCTGAGGAAAGTAATTCTTTCATGAAAGAAAAAGAAGGCCAAAAAAAAAAAAAGTGATTAATGATTTTTTGAAATGCCTCAGAGGTCATATATTTCTCATACAGTATAAAAAATATAATCTGTCTTTTGAGAATAAATGTTTGGGAGCATATACTACTCATTTTAAAATAAATATTCTAAGAGATTTGAACTCTATGGAATGATCATGCAATTTGAATGAAAGTTTTTCTGACATGTATAGCTTAATCTCTCGTCCATCCCAGAATAAGTATATTAGATTATAAGTTTTGCTATGGTGATATTATTTGAATGGTTGTAGTTAAAATGGTGCCAGTATTTCCATTATAAAATCCTATTTTCAAGGATTTATAAGTTGCCTATAAATATTTACTCTGCAATTCAGCTTGGCAGCAAGCATCTTTGCTTGGTGGTATTTTTTTTTTTTTCATTTTACATAGTATAAGAAAGAAAGACATCTGTTTATAGCATGAGTAGGAAAATATGACAACAAATTCCCTTATTCTTCAAAACCAATTTATTTAGCATTCAAATCAGAGTTCAGCCTAAATTTTTTATATATTTTAGGCAATAAGAGAGCTAACCAAAAGCCTGTAAGGATAAATTGAAGATGATTTGTTTCCTTTGTCTGTTGGTTTTGGTTATTTTAAACTCCTAAACATGGAGATAGACTTAACCAGTAACTTTGATACTTTATTCATTCAGCACAATAATAATGTAGATATACTTTTTTTTACATATCCCAGGTATTTTTTTAGGTATTTGTGATAGTCTATACTTGAGAAAGTAGCAAATAACTGGCAAAGTTCAGAAAAAGTTCCAACAGAGATATATGTGTTAAAATTCAGCAGAAGAATGAATGAGATATTAAGAGAGAAAGGAAGGAGAAAAGATCATTTTTACCAAGGAAATAGCATGGGCACTGACAAAGAAGTGAAAAAGTGTGCAGTGTGTTTTGGGAAGGGAAAAGTTCTGTGGCTGGAACCAAGGATGTTTGTGGGGGAGGTGACAGAGTTGAGATAGAGATAAGATAGTTGAGATAGAGATAAGATAATAAGAGGTAGTGTGGAGGCAAATTTTGAAGAGCTTAATATGCCTTGTTAAAGGACTTTGACTTTACCTGGAAAACAGGTATTTGTAGTGGGATAGTCATACTAACTTAACTGTAGTACTAACATCAAAAAATCATTCTTGACAAAATGTGTGATCCAATATATTTATCCTGAATTGAAAGGGGATTAGATTATAGATCCCAGATAAACTTATTTAGAGATTCAATTCAAATTGCATGATTAAATTCCTTTCTGTGCACTAAAATGACAGTATACATTCCAGAACATATATTCCATAAAGATAGATCGAATTGGTTTATGTTCTAAGTGCTTGGGCATTCAGGGAATGGAACTCGTCATTTGTGTATGATGTCTGGTTCTGGATTTGGATATCTATATTTACTAGGGAATTTGCAAATTATGTGTCAGTTTTTATATCGCCCTAACTTGCCTTATAGTTGTCTTGCCAAGTCTAGCTCCATTCTCAACAATCCCATGCTTCTTTCTTCTGTAGTGATGGATCTACTTGACAGAATGCTGGTGAGTGCAGGCAGACAGATCCCAGGTTGTCGGGTTGAGTCACTGATCTTTCCTCTGGCCAATGCTAGACACACAGGAGTCCTGATAAGACAGGACCTGAAAGGGACTTGTATTTTTGTTGTGTGTTTGTTTTATGGTGATGGACTATTTGGATGGCCGGTGTCAGGTTTTATATGGAAACAGACATTCTCATCATTTCTGATTTATTTCCCCATATCATAAAAGAAGAGGAAAGAATAACCTATTCAATAAAGTAGGTAAGTAAATAAAATTTAAAAATAAGTACATGCTAATACATATATATACTAGGTACCAGACACTATTCTAAGTACTTTACATCTGTCAATTCATTTAATCTTTACAACAACCCTACAATTATCAAGCCCCTTTACACCAAGTAAGAAAGCTGAGTTTAAGTAACCTGCATAAGGCCACTTGGCTAATAAGTTAATAGAGTCAGAACTGAACCCTCATGTAGTGTCTGAGTTCCTGCCTCTAGCCTCTGGCCAGGCCAACCAAAGATGGGCTCAAATGCAAAAGATAAGATGGAAGAGAACTTTTTAAAATTAATTAAGTAATTCATTATTTTTCAATATTATTTATTTATTTATTTTCTGAGCAGAGTAAAGGAAAGGTGTGAGGTGAGGACATGTAGGGTTACATGGTACACATCTTGAAGTCTTTAGAGAGGAGTTCTGGGAGCAGTACTATTGTCTGTGTGGCGTATACTGCTAAGAAAGTGACTCTATTGGTGAGGAGCTTAATTAGAAAACTTGTCCAGTGTTGGTTAATAAAACCTATGGCAAAGACTTTGACATTTAGATGGAGTGGTGGTTCTGAAAATCTGGTTCCCCTGGGCCTGCAGTATAAGCATTATCTGGGAACTTGTTAAAAATGCAAATTGTCCGTACCTCTACATAGCAAGAGAATCAAAAAAGCAAAGCAATCTATGATGTAACAAATCCTTTTAGTGATTCTCCAGGACACTAAAGTTTGAGCACCACAGAGACACAGAGACTAAACTAAGAGATTGTTGGGGAGGTAGCCAAACTGGACTATAGACTGAATAGGGAAGACTTTGAAATAGGGCTACATTAAAAATCACATTACAGGGGCGCCTGGGTGGCTCAGTCACTTAAGCGGCCGACTCTTGATTTTGGCTCAGGTCATGATCTCAGGGTCCTGGGATCAAGCCCCGCATCAGGATCTGTTCTCAGCCGAGAGTCCGATTGAGTATTCTCTCTCCCTCTGCCCCTCCCCCTGTGCTCTCTCTCTCTCAAATAAATAAATAAGTCTTTTAAAAGAAATCACAATACAGATCATTATCATTATGTTTATAAGCACCGATCTAGAGCATGTACATATGAATAAATGACAATAACTTTTATTTAGTGCTTAATATATTTTCGAAACTATTCCAATTCCATTACATACAGTGTTATAATCATTTTAGAGGTGAGGAGACTGGGGCAAGGGTCCATTAAAGCCAATGTCAAATGAATAATAACGATGAACTCAAACTCAAGTCTGGCACTCAAGCTCCATGTTCTCCCACTGTGTTATGAATATATTCACATCACATAGCATGAACCTATGGAAGAGTGTGTCAGCAACACAAGTTGGCTGAAATAAATGTACAAACAGTTGTAATGACCATGATTGAGAGATGACATATGATTGGTTGATGCCCAAGGAATGCCCCCAACACTTAAAGATGCTGTGGCAGTGAAATTTCTATAACCCCGCCTTGGTGCCTAGTCAATAAATTTTAGGTAGGATGTCATACATGAAATTTTTATTAAATAGGTCAAGAGAAAAGAGAGATCATAAAACACTTCAGCCCTAAACACAACTAACTTTGCTTGAATAAATCTAATCATGCTTTACAAATCAAACTGCACATCCAGACTTTAATTTAATTTGACTGAATTGGGTATCATGTTGGGTTCCCACTACTCCCTCTCATTTGATATGTCAGTGGGGAGGTTCCAGGTAATAGCTACGCTGATGGAATTCACCAATCTATATCTATGACAGGATTATGTGTGGTGGGAGATGAAAGTGCACTTCCAGATAAGGAAACACTTCATAAATAAACCTGACTTTTCAGTGACATTATTACATCTGTGGGTCTCCAGGGATGCTTTGAGCCCAGTATTTTTTTTCTCGTTTTCGTTGTTTGGTCGGTTGGTCAGTTGGTTTGGTTTTACTCTCACTATTACTGCTCTCCTATTCAGATCCTTTCTCAGAATGCCCACAGGACTGCACTAACCCAGAAAGGAAACAGGGTCAGAGGTTTGTCTCCATGGCTTCACAGATGACACCCTCTCCTGAGTCTTTACTGCTTTATTCTCTCTCAGTCCCAACTCAGAAATGCAGGTAGACGGATATGTGGGGTCTTCTTGCCTTTTCATTGTGCTGACGTTAGTAGAAATGCGAAATGCAAGATACTCTCCTCATTTTTAATTTTTAAAAAATTGGTGCTGCCTGTGGGTTTTAATATACTTCCCCTCTACTGCTTTTAGTGTCTACTTTTCTATTTAAAAAGCTTACTACTGAGCTGTAAGAATTTCCAATTAAGTTTAAGGAAAACACGAAAAAGTTGTAAGTGTCTGACAACCATCCTGTTTCTTGAGACAGTAGGGTTGATTTTTGAAATAGGAAAAAATAATTTGGAATGACCTGTCCTTTTCCATTTCTCTGCACACTCCCCCTTCCACTCACTCTCTTCTCTCTCCTTCCATTTCCTTTGTTTTTCTCCCTTCAGCTTTCAGACTCATCTCCCATTTCTTAACACTGTTGTCCAACTTAGGCTACCTGACTTCTTGTTCATTACAGATTATCAGCTGTGAGTGGGCCTAGGACGGTTTTCCATGTACAGCTATTAGGTTCTTTTGGTAAATCTCAGTAGCCACAGTGGTTAGAGGCAGGGGAGCATTAACCACTCCTCCAAGAGTTCCCAAAAGTGTGGGCCATAGTGAATGTAAAATGCAAACCCTGCTGCTACAGAAGCAGACATTTATTAATAAGTAGGCGCAAAATCTTATAGCCTGTTCTGGAAGTGGATGAAATTCCAGCTCTTGGTTCTGTTAGGTACATGAAAAAAAAAGACATGAAAAAATGTCTTACAAAAAAGATTTTGCAAATATGGCAGTGACCAGCTCATCATCCGTCAGAATTAGAATCTGATATGGATCAAAAATAGCACCCACTTCCTATGGTTTTGTGAGGATTAAATGAACTAATAACGTTTACATCTCTCAGACTTGTGCCAGTTACAAATGTGTTAGTTCTTAGTATTACTATTATTGTGGCACCATTCCTTATGGTAAAGGGTGAAAGACCTCTTAGATTCACAAACTCTAGTCAAGTAGATGTCTGTAAAATATTTTGGCTAACCCACTGATTTTGGATGTTAATAATTTCACAAAAGAGAACCCATTCCTAACCTCCAATACACCAATTGAGAAGCCATTTATTTCACAAATAATAACCTTTTTTTCAAAATACATTGTAATTAGTGAGCAAAGCCACATCATGATTGGAGATGATGATAGCCAAGGCTTCTAGAAGCTACCTCTGGCTTCTGTAATTCTGGCTGAGACATCAGAGCATAAATTCCTGATGAAGGCAGCTGACTCTCTTGGGACACAGAACACTAACACACATTTATATTACACTGTTTATGCTGAAATATTTAAGAGTAAATTACAGGCAGCCGAACACCCTGTCTCCTCCAACCAGCTCCTAACTCAACTGACAATTTGTCGGATGCTGCCTCACTTTGTTTTCAATAATGCAGTTCCAACCACAAGGACTGACCAGCTGAAGAGACATAAAGAGTAAGCACAAGCTCTCTTTGCTTCATCCAGATTAGGCAAAAGTTTGTTCATGAGACTTTTCTCCCTTTTCAACAGAGAGTTGCTCCTTATTCCACCAAATTACAACTATTTGTACCGAATATGGCAGCATCAGCATCACTGCGTTCACCCCCGAAGCCCCTAGGTATCACCGAGGTGCGCTAGACATCTGCCTGAAAACTGCAGCTATGGTGTCTTCTTTCAAGGCAGCTGTAGATCTTTCTTCTTTAGCTCTGGAGACTCCAGTAAAACTGAGATTTCTGGCCTATCCTTTCCCTAACACTACCTTTATCTCCTAGGCCCGAGACAATACAAGACAGGCAGGAGAGCCTCTTCTTCACTGAATGCTCTTGGGAAGGTTCACCAGAATCTTCTATACTTACTCTACTCCTATGGCTTTAATCTATATAAGTCACTCTCCGAAATCCCTGCCCCACCTTTCTCTATTTTTTTTAAGAGAGTAACAAATACAGTAAATCCTCATTATCCACAGATATGAATTCACGCCTTCACTAAAATTTATAACTCCCAAATCAATAATAGTGGCACTAGGGTGGTCAGCAACAGACACGCACAGAGTGGCCAGAAATTTCCGTCCCTAACACCCAGCTCCCAGAAGAGGTCAGACAAGGGAACACTCCGCCTTCTTGTTTCAGCTCTTATACTATAAACAAGGGCTCTTTTTGTGCTCTGTTTAGTGGCATGTTTTTCACATTTTTGTGTTTTGTTGGTTTTGGTTTCGGTTTTGGTGATTTTGCTGTTTAAAATGGCCCTTAACCATAGTGCCCAAGTTCTGTCTAACATTCCTAAGCATAAGAAAGCTGTGATATGCCTTTCAGAGAAAACAGGTATGTCACCTAAGCCTTATTCAGGCTTGAATTATAGTGAGGTTGACGATGAGTCCAGTGTTAATGAGATCCCAAATATATTAAATAAGGTGTCTTTAAATAGGAAAACAAAACAAAACAAAACACATAAAACAAGGTTATATATTAACCGGTTGATGAAAGTGTTGTGACCAGAGGCTCATAGGAACCCAATGCCTAGCAGCGGTGGTTCAGTGTTCTCTAATTCATTGTCCAGTAGTGACTTTATAGACCATAACCACGATGAATAATGAGAATTGACTGTAGGCACCAAGAGGCTAACTTACATTTCCCATATGCCTGGCACTTAAGGGAGCACAAATGAAGACTTGACTCCTCTCCCCTTCAGGAATCTACCATCTATTTGGAGAGGCAGGGACAGATCAACACCATATACAAGGGTATTGGAGAACAATGCAATGCTCTACATTTCCTGTCAGTGGAAAGGAACTGAAGAACTGTGCAGGCTCGACTATTTTACACCCATATGGGAGCAGAGGGGGGCGTTTGATATATTTTAAAGTACTCTCACATTAAATATTGCATTATAGCCTTCCTGCCCTGTGGGATTGTTAGGAAAGATAGGAACATGACTATTTTATAAAGGAAGCCACGGAACCTCAGGGAGAGGCTAAGTGACTAATATGACATAACCAGTAAATGGCAGGGCCAAGAATGCAGCCCAGGTTTCCTACCTCCTAATCCAGTGCTCTGTCCATACTAACACTATGAGATGTCACGATCAGAATATTACCTAGAGGCTTAAAACCATACTGTTGGGATGATTCTCCTCTTCTTTTCCTTTTGAAGCTTACTTGATGTATTAAAAATGAATATGCACAACCCTTGGCTAATGAATTAAAGTACACATGCTAAAAAATAACAAAATCAAGAGGAAATGGCCCGGGGATATGGGTTGGGAACAGTACACAGAGCAAGGTGCTGAATTTGGGTTCTGTTGCTCTTTGAACAGCTGTGGGAAGTTGGGAGACATGGTGTATTTAAGTAGATAAAAACATTCTCTAGCATGCTAAGCCATTTCAATTCAGTGAAGTACTGAAGAATTATTATTTTTTAGTAGAATCACATAATTTTGACAGGAACAAGAGATGCTGGATTGCTACAGATTTGATTTCTTGGCCCCTGGACAGCCAGGGTGACTCTGAATGAACTAGGATGCAATATACAAGTCTAAATGACCACTTCCATGAGTGGCTGATTTGAATCAAATCCTCCTAGTATTCCTTTTTTTGCCCCCAATACATGACTTCGTATTTGTTGATCTAAGGGATTATATAGACAGTGAGGAACCGGTGAGAAGTAGTGCTTTATCAGAGTTGTTTTCCTCTGTTTTTAGGTAGGAATAAAGACAAAAAACGTTCAGCCACTAGACATGTCATAGTTTTTATCATCTTTTGCAAACCAGGGAAGTATTTCCGTCGTAGTCCTAAATTGTATCTGCTAGCTTCCAGTGACTGTGGTCTCCTTGCCAACTCCACTTGCCGTCCTAGATTTTTACTCATAGGTGTGTGTTGGCTTTGTTGGTCTCTCATCCAGGACATGCAGCTTTCAGTTAAAGATGCTGCATGTCACCCATGGGATATAAATGTCCTCTCTTCCTTGGAGGCACTAGATTTAGGAATTTTTGTTTCCTATTGCTATTTTCCTTATGAGAAAGGGTGAGAGAAAGGCAGAACTCCACCCTTACAAAACACCATCACAGCTGGGCTTCTGTAGGGATCTTGAGGGTTCCTAAATATCCCCCAAATGTTTGAAGTACAAGCAGTTTCATTCACACTGTTTCTCTCTGCTTTCTTCCTCTTTACCACCTGTCTCCTTCCTCTCTTTCATTCTTTTTCTGTCTCTTCCTTGGCTGCCAAATTCACTCTTTTTTTTTTTTTTTTTTCTCCTCCTCATGTATTTTGGTTCCCTGCCCTTCCACTGCCTTATATGAGATATGGTATTGTAGTGGGAACGAGGACTCTTTGTTATGAGTAATATGTGTAATTAACAGATCACCAAAACTGATACTTGAGTAGATGGTGTCAAACCATATTTAGCCGATTGGGTTTGAACACCTGGCAGAACAAGTTTGGTCCAATAAAAAGAGCCGAATTCTTTCCCTTTTAAGAGCTCTCAAGACACTGGTTACATCTAAACCATAGGGGTAGGGGAAGGGTGCCATTTGCCGTTGTAATTCAGACGGAGGGATCACCTGGCAGAGGAGGGAGAGTTGCTTTTTAGGTGTTCTCCGCATCGCCGTACACGTGTCCCTTTGATGTGTGGAGAATGCATGAGAGGCAAAGCAGGGCGATTTCTGTGGGAAGCTAGACCAGCCTCCCTCGTTACATAGGCTCGTCCTCTGCATTGCATCCGAGCTCCAGCGATTTGCTGTTTGGAGACTGCAGATTTGCATAGAGCCCCTCGCTTCGCCAGCGTGTGTGGTTTTTTTCTTTTCTTTTCTTTTCTCTTTTCTCTTTTTCTTTTCTTCTCCCTCCCACCCCCTCCTTCGTCTGCTTCTTCTTTTCCTCCGCTCTCTTTTCCCTGTTCGATCCCCGCTTCCTTCATAAGGGTGCACTCTTCCCTCCGAACCCCTCGCCGGGCGTAAGTGTCAGGAGGCGGCGGACGCGGAGATTGCCTCGGGAGCAGGCGATGCGCGCCGCTGCTCCGCGCGCTGCCCGGGGGAGGCTGGCGCGATCCGGCGAGCGGGCCGGGGCTGAATGGAGGGAAGGGGTGCCTCGATTCCATGGGGTCTGCTTCTCCCTTGAAAGGAGGTTGGGCCGGCGAAGTGGCCTCCCCAGTCCCCACACACAATGCTAAATGGATTTACCTAGTGGATTCGCGGTGGATGGCTGTCATGTAGAAGTGAGGACCCTCCGGGAGGAGCTTTAAACAATTTCCCCGCTCCCCACCCCCCCGGCACGCACTCTCGCCCGAAACTCTTTGGGAGTATCTCTCGAGAACCTGGAGCCCTGGAAATCTGGGAGCAGCCGCTCGCTCCGCGCTCGCTGTTCCCCGGGGCTGCCTTCCCGGACAAGCCCCCCATCAGCTGCATTTGCCTCGGCTATGTTTCGGATTCTTTGGGGTGCAAGGCACGGCGGACTCCAGGACCCCGAGAAGACTGTCCGAAGGAGGGAGAGGATGGGTGCCCTGGCGCGGTGAGGCGGTCGGCCCCTCAGCCCACCCGGAGCCGCCCGCTCCCCGGCTCCCTCTCCCCTCCCCGCGCCCCAAACTTTGCCTCCCGCGGCGGCTGCCCCTCGGCGGGCGCCCCGCCATGTACCAGAGGATGCTCCGGTGCGGCGCCGAGCTGGGCTCGCCCGGGGGCGGCGGCGGCGGCGCAGGGGGGCGCCTGGCCCTGCTCTGGATAGTCCCGCTCACCCTCAGCGGCCTCCTAGGAGTGGCATGGGGGGCGTCCAGTTTGGGAGCGCACCACATCCACCATTTCCATGGCAGCAGCAAGCATCATTCAGTGCCTATTGCAATCTACAGGTCACCGGCATCCTTGCGAGGCGGACACGGTGGGTCTGAGGTGCCAAGTTCTCGCGGGTTACTCCCTGTCTCCCTTTCAACCCTGCGCTCGCTTCCCGGCCCCTAAGGCTCAGAGAAATGGGAGCGCGAGAAAGGGAGGTGCATTTGGGTGTGTTTGGTGGGAGCCACTTATCTCTTTGAAGACAATAGAAAGGGGCTGGGGGAAGGCGTCGCGGGTGTTTGTGGTGAGGGGTGGGAGGGGCGTTTCTTGTCGGGGTGCCGGGAGAAAAGATGTGGGCACCTATTAAAGGACCATCCCTGGCCGGGCGCCTGGGCCCCGCGGGAAGGGGGCGTTACTAGCCAGAAGGTCACTCGGTGTGGCCGGATGGGGCGCCGCGCTCAGCGGAGGGACCTGGGCGCCACAGAGAGGAGGGCTCTGCAGAACCTTTTGTCTGTGCTGTGTGTTCTGCCCCACCTCCTGCCCATTTTCCCAGGCCTGGGGGAGGGAGAGGTTCCAGCCTGTACATTCCTTCAAAGTGTGCCCAGACCGCAGTGACTGTGAAGCGGTTGGTCCCAGGACTCACTCAGCACGCTGCCAATTGCTTTTGCCCCCACCTCTTCCCTTAATTGGCGAAGGTGGGAGAGTTCCCGAGGCACCGTCTCCAGGGCCGGCCAGCCCCCTGCCAGGCTCCGGGGGGACCTTTGAACATCATTGCCTTTACTCCACCCTCCTACACAAATAACACTTCTCTTTCTTGGTGATTGGACTGAGTTATTTTTTAAACAGAGCAGAGTTATTTTTTAAACAGAGCAGCTACCCAAACCCATCTCCCCGGATCCTGTCTGAAGGCTGTTGGGATGAGGGAGGTCCTGCTTCCTTCTTACTCAAGAGTTGAGTGCTGTCCAGAGAGGGCAGGTGGGTCAGTGCTGGCCGGTCTAAGCCAGGAGGTCTGCCTGGAGGAGAAGTTAGAGTAGAGGGAAACTATTCTCCTCACCCCAGGTTCCTTTGTAAAGGGCAGAGTGTGGAGAAGAGCCTTGGCTGGTAGGTTTCTTCTCCAGAGCGGCCAACAATGTTAAGGCCAGGTTCCTCTCGTTTTCAGATAAGTGCCTGTTTCAGATTCCCTGAACTGCCAATAAATAAAACATCAAACTGTTTTTGTGAGTCTTTCCCACTACTGCCTGTGTTTCTTCTCTCCCAGTGTCAAGTCTGCAACTTGAAAAGGCAGGGTGAAAGTTGTGGAGACTTAAATCCCTCCCCCCACCTTTTCCCTGCAGGGCCCCTTTCTCTTTCAGACTCGGTTCAGCTTTCCATCCTTTGCCCCTCTCCTTAGGTAAATCTTCTCCCCAGAGCAGCTGCTGCTTATACCAAGGCAGTCCTCTTCCCCAGGGACAGGCTTCCTACCTGGGGACAATTCTGGTTAGAGATGAGGAGCTGGCTTAACCCAACTGAAGAGAGAACAGATTCTCTTGACACCTCTTTAGGAGTGGCTTAGAGACACACCTCGCTGTGGGTCCTAGGAACCCCTTCCCTTCCTTCCCTCAGGCTCCTCTCAAGAATTTTCTCTAGTTCAGAGTGGCTAGGATGGAGAGGAGTGATGCCCCGCACCTGGGCTTCTTAGCTGAGAATAACAGAAAGGCTAGATCCCCCTGAAACCGTAAGGAGTTTCTGCTGCTCTCACCACTTGCTCACAGTATTCCAGGACCTTGCTGCTCCTTTTACCTGGGTGCTGTTCCCACCCACTGCCCTGCCTTTGTGCAAAATTGTGTGAACCCCGTGGGAGGGAGGCAAGTCAGGGTGCAGAAGGGGCAGACATAGAGTGGGTGGGTGAGGTGAGCCAGATGGGGGTATGCGAGGGGGTGGGGCGCCTAATTGTGCCAGTGGGAAGTGCTTGGCTAATCATCTCATATGCATATTAACTTCTCCTTTTCTGTGGCTCTGCCTCTCCCAAGGGCTGAGGCAACTGAATGGGGAGCGCCCTGGGGGAATGGAGAGAGGTGAACACCGAGGGGCCCTGCCGCAGAGCCGGCACTCCTTTGCCCTTCCCACCGCAGCTCCTGCCCCAGTCAGGCGCCGTCTGCTGGTCTTTACAAACATTTCTTCCCCTCCAGAATACAGTGATTGTCTCTGTATGTGAATGAAAAACTAGGCGCACCTATCATTGAAAAAAGGAAAGGATAGAAGATAGTGGAGAAAACTGTACGTGAGCAGTGGTTGGTATTATTCTTTTGGGTCAGAGAACTTTCTCTTTCCTTTTTGAAGGTTGTATTGTATGATCATATTTGTTTTTGAAACTCTCCCCACCCTCCTTACACATACTTCTGGAGGAAGATTTCTGATTCCCTTTTTTTTTTTTTTTTTTAAATCAGAGTAACAAACTTACCTGTCAGTAGCCAGCCTCCGCCAAATAAAAGCTGCCGTGAATCTTTCATACTTCATCCCTTTCCTTCCTTGAAAAGAGGGAATTAACTCTGGCTAGAGAACAATCAAGGAACATTAGGGATGAAATAAGATGGAGAGATGTAAGGTGGGAATGCAGAGGGGCTGAGAGCAGGGCAGGCAGGGTGGTGGCTTAAAAGAAACCTAGTAAGAAAGAGGTGTTGTTGAATTTCTTGGGTCAATACACTGCCTGAATATTCAGCTAATTAGTCTAAGGACCCACAAGGAAATAATCTTGGAGCCTAATAGACGAGGGTGAGGGGGAAGAGCAAAGGTGAATGACAATATGATAAATTCGTAGCTGAAAATCAAGGCAGGTGTAAATGAGGTTTAGTTCAAAATCTGAGACTACTGAAAACATACATATGTTGATGAACAAATCGGCCAGCCTGGCTTTTTGTATTAGAATTTCTTGGAGTCATAAGCGTTTTTTCTCATAATAGGGAAAGCATGTATATGCTTGAATGTGTAAAAGAAAAATCATGTGTTATTTTAGGGAATAAAATTGAGTGTACCCTCTATGTTTTGAAAGCTGCTGGGTTGACTATCCAGGTTCTTCATTCTTCTTCATTTTCTCATCTTGCCATGCTTCATTTGCACTATTATGAGGTGTCACTTACAAGGATTGCAGGGTGCTGAAAGCGCTCATGGCTACCCTGAGCATCTTTTTGCAAGCTGACCCAGTTGCAGAGATTATGATGAGGATTTTTTTTAAAATGCATATGAGAAGCAGGTTTTGAGATCACCGCAGAATCCATTTTATTTTGCATGTACTTAAAAATATAAGTGATGAGAATACCTCCATAAAAAATTATATTTTCATTTAAAAACCCAGAGAACTGTATGACTGTTAATGATAAAAAGCAAGCTTGCTTATAATTAAGAATGCTACTTAAAGCCAGCGAGAGTTCAGAATAGACCAGTGTGTTCAGTTAGTATTTCTTTAGTGATGTGCTATATGTGCCAAGCATAGGATGATGTCAGCGCAGTGCTCGGGTTCCTACCTCTTCTCCTGGCTTTCCTGGGAACCTCTGCATACTTTCAGAAATTAGCTTAGAACCTCTCAGTAATTGCAGGAGATAAAGGAAGGAGAGAGACATCACACACCTGAGCACACCAGGGCTAGCCGTTCTCCTCCCACAAATATGAGCTCCGGAAATTATACTGTCATGATTAGCTTATAATATTAAAGGGCAAAAGGGCTTTCCCAGAAGGGAATGTTAACAGATTTTAAAAGTGTGGTTTGTAATTGAAGTAGCCCAATGCTGTTATATAAGAATAATAATTATATCTTGAATTTATAACATTTTTCTTTCTGAGGCACTTCTGTACATACACTAACTTCTAAGAGGAGCTGTCAGTCTTGGAGGGAGTTAGAATAACATTTTCCTTGTAAGGGTACTGAGGCATACCGTAAGAGTACCGAAAAATGAAGCCAAGTCTCTGATCAGAGTCAAAGAGGAGTTAGAATCAAGGCTTCATGGCCCAAAGCCCAGAGCAGCTGAAAGGGTCCACCATGGGCTTTAATGGTTGATCTCTTGGAGAAGAAATCATTGCAAGGACCAAAGCCTAGCATTTTGCTCCCAACATGTGTCAACAAGAATGAATACTGTACGAGAGGCTGATGGTCACCTCACTGATGTCCCACTGCTCACTTCATTGATTCTGCTGAGGAGGGTTTTGTTTTTCTTTTGTTTTTCTGAGATGTAAGTTGCTGTATGATACAGTGATCCCTTTGCTCCTTTGTCTATCAACCAAGAGAGTTGCAACCTATTGCAATATACTTAGTGTTGAAGAAAAATTTAGCTTTTCTAGTAATTAATTCATACGTGTGACCCAAAACATTTTTGGCTATGAATATTCAGCTGAAATAGACATTTCTGCCCCACACCTCTTTCTTACATTGGCTTTTTGGACAAAAATATGCATCACTGCAATGCTATTTTAGATAAGATGGTCAGCTAATATTTCTAGAAGAAGCTTTCAATCAGTCATGTTCCAGCTAATCCAAGATTCTCGGGTAATTTTTGGTTGCCCCAACCTTAATATATTTATTTTTTAGATTGTCCGTCCATTCCTTCGGAAAATATATAGTACGTGCGTGTTTTTGTGTTTGTGCATCAGGTATTGTGGAAGGCTAGATAATAATTGGGATAATGGAATAGAGGTAAGAGAGGAGGAGCAAGGTACCCATGGCAGGACCATCAGAAAGTCTGCAATTTAGTTTTTAAAAATCCAAGCTATTGTTAGAGAGAGTTAATCATTAAGCAAAGAAACAAACCTTGTTCTGTAAAAACAAGTAGCCTCTGAGCATAAATGCAAAAAACAAGTTTGTGTATGTGTGGCAGTCATCTGGGACTCAACATGAAATGATCTGATAAAAACATCAACATAGTGGATTTTATCTACATTACATTATATTGTCCTTTATTTTTTTTATATTGTCCTTTAATATTAATGTTCCAGAAAGAGCTTCTTGCACAATTGCTTTTCACTAAGTTGCATATATTTCTAACAAAACAGGAAGTCTTTTATTTTTCAAATAGAGATAAGTTTGGTTTTGCAAATCTATTTAATACAGGGGCTTCTTGACTTAAATTCAAACTACTATAAAAACTATTGAGGCAGCTTGGTCTGGTGAAGATAATTCACAGACACATATCTATTTGAAAATTTAGCCACTGCCACTTACTAACCTTGTATAAATTTACTAAACTACTTGTCCTCACTAAGATTGTTTTCTCAATCCATAAAATTAAAATATGAGTTATAACTCAGTGAAGAATAAATGAGACCATGGATTTGATGAATACCCAGACTATAATAGGCCCCGAATAAATGTTTGTTTAAAAAAATTAGACATTTAGTTAGTTTACACATCCTGGCTATTTTTAGGAGTGCTCCAGTGAACATGGGAATGCGAATATCTCTTCAGAATCCTGATTTTAGATCTTTTGGATCTAAAGAAGTGGGATTGCTGGATCATATGGTAGTTTTTTGGTTGTTGTTTTGTTTTGTGCATGTGTGTGTGTACGTGTGTTCTTCTTTTAAAGAAATTCCATTCTGTTTTTCACAATGGCTGCACCACTTTGCATTCCTACCAACAGTATACAATGGGTTCTGGTTTCCCTACATCCTCGTTAAATTTGTTGTCTTTTTGATAATAGTCATCCTAAAAGGTATAAGGTGATATCTCATTGTGGTTTTGATTGAGTGGATAAAGAAAATGCAGTACATGGAGATAATGGAATATTATTCAACCTTAAAAAAAAAGACCATACTTCTTCAGTGTATCATGGGTGAACCTTGAGGACGTTATGCTGAGTGAAATAAGCCAGTCACAGAAAGATAAATGCTCCCCTTATATGTGGCATCTAAAACAGTCAAAGTCCTAGAATGAGGAAAGGGAATGGTGGTTGCCAGGAGCTGGGAACAAGAGGAAGTGGGGAGTCGCTAATCAGCAGGCATGAAGTTTCAGTTGTACAAGATGAATAAGTTCTACGTATCTGCCGTACGGCCTTGTGCTTAGAGTAACAATACTGTGTTGCACACTTAAAAATTTGTTAAGCCGGCAGATGTTGTGTTAAGTGTTCTTACCAGGATAAAATAAAATTTAAAAAAAATTAGAAGAGGTATCAGAGAGAAGACACATGAAGTGGAAAAAACAGACTTGAAATCGGGAGACTTGGATTCTAGTTCTGATTCAGCCAGTTATGTTGTTCATCCTCAGAGACAGCTGTCCCTGCCTCATTTTACACTATATCCTGTGTCTCTTCTAAATGAAAGACACAATCGGTTTTCTGATGGGCTATGACCTTAATGATAATGTTGAGCATGGCTTTTTATATTGTTTAGTCATTCATATACATAATTTTTCAGTTGGACTAAAATCATTTCCAACTTTCAGTTCCAAGTTTCCTTTGATAAAAAGAATCTCTTAAAATCCTCATACTCCTGTTGCCTTTTCCCGGAGGCTTATTGATTCTAAACATACTGTAACTGGAGATATTTTTGCAAAAATTATATTTAGGTCCCCTCAGCCCTCCAGTTGTCCTCCTCATTACTTAGAGGTGGCTTACTTAGGTGCACAGGAACCATGGTGGGGGGGCCAGGCTCAGGGTGCTTGCCTAAGACTTGCCACTCAGCCGACGTCTTAAGGAATATCTCTTAGAAAAGCACCCTCTTTCTTTACTTGGTCCTTTTTCCCAGTTCTTTTGGGTCTCTGTGGGGTGTAGAATATCTCCCTATACAGAAATTGTTAATAGCCTTTTAAATATTCCTTTCTCTCACAAAATGCAAGAATTTTTTCAATGTTGACCATATAACAATGAATTCCCTCAAGCTTTAGACAGAAACTTAGTAAAAACAGCTATATTTTAAATATATATATCCACAGAGCCCTCATTTAAAGTGTCTCATTTAATCATCATCATAACCCTGGCAGGGCTTATGATCACAATTTTGCTGACAGGGAAACAGATTTAGAGAGGCGATGATTCTGCCAGGGTCACTTAATTAATAAGTATCCGCAGTACTTTTGCTTTTCCACTCCAAGAGGATAAGAGGCAAGGTTTCTTTTTTTTTAAATACTGCATTTAAATTTAGGAGACCTGAATTTTGTCCCAATGTTGTCATTTTCCAATTCACTTCTCAAAAAAAAAAAAAAGTTTCTTCATTAAGAATAAAATTGGCTGAGAAAAGGTAGCTAACTAATAAAGTTATTAAGAATTGTAAGTGACTATATATGTGAAATTTGTATCTCCATTCTAGTGGAAGAAATTTTAGTTAATACTACATTTTGATACTTAGCTGAAAATAGCTAGTAGGATGGGGAGGGATTAATAAATGAGGGATATTTTCAAATTCAACTTAAAGCATTATACTTAGACAGTGATAAATAGCATTAATCAAATGATGATGATGATAATAAAATACTTCATGACTAAAAGATGATGATCCCTAAGCAAACTTTGTGTTAATCACTAAATATACAGGTAGATAAGAAGAAACTGCTGTGTCTGTCATTTTTGTGAACTTGATATCTGTGGGATTTGTGGATTGGAACTAAGGTAATGTAGAAAGGTATTTCTCCAGGGTACTTGCAAGATACATGGTTATGTACCTATTAAGTTTTACATGAAGCTTATATGAATCTGATAGCTGTGCGTGTGTGTGTGAGAGAGAGAGAGAGAGAGAGTAAAAGTATTAGACCCTTTTTAGTTATGGGACCTGTAGTTTAAATGTATTATATAATGTGACCCACATTATGGACTTTGGTATGTGTTTGTGTACATGTTGTTTTTTTTTCATATAACTCTACTGGTGAGAAAAAGTATTATGAAATACCTCTGAAAATTAGCAACTAGAAATAAGACATTTAAGTAAATGGTAAAGAAGTGATTTTTAATGTGTGGTAAAATACATGGCAGTGACATTTACTGACTTGGACATCAGTTCTGCACAGTTGTTTTGATTATATGAGTTGCCATTGGACTAACACTGGTACATGTAATTATTTATGTGGTTCAGCCTGTCTTGGCTATTAGTTACCATCTGGTCATCATGACATATTTTTCTAGATGACTACAGGATTCAGGGCTGCTAAACAGAAGTGGTATTTTTGATGCTTCTTAAAACTGAGATAAGTTTGGATTCTGAAATGTCTAATTTTACTTTAAGATTGAATTATCTAAAGGATGGATAAAGCATAAAGCACATCACTCTGAGTGATTGTGATGCTGTTCTAAAAAAATATGTTCAGGGCAAATAGGGAAGTTCAGTGTCACAGTATTCCAAGAGTATCCAGTTAGCACTTTTATTTGGGTATGCAGCAGGATGTTTAAAGAAGTGTGTAGCTTTCCTGGTGAATTAACCTTTCCAATTTTTTAACATCTTGCTTTTGTTAATCTGATAAATGCTCTAGTTTGTGTCTATGGCGTTGTATGTCGTTACCTTTTCATTATCATATATGTTTCAATCTGGCATAGAGAAATAATACTGGAGCATGACTAAGTTTAAATACCTCGGAACTTTTGCCTACAAGGTGTATTATAGAAATTCCACATTGACTTCCGAGAGTCTTGCCATGTTGGATTAGTTATGCCCTACCATACTCATTGGAAGTTGATCATTTTCTACATTACACCTCTCCAAAGTTGAAGTAATGAAATTTTCCTCAACACTCTAGACTTAACCTCTTGAAGTGTACCTTTAACATTTTCAAAATTGCAATACGCTGTATCAGTTATTTTTCATGGCTACTGTCAGACTGGTAACATATGCTGGAATAAGATGAACAATAAATATATCTCTGTCAGCACAGTGGTTAACTGGACACACTGTTATATGTGCAAATAATGTATTTGGTTTTCCCATTTATTCTTCTCCTTGGGACTTGTCCTAAATGTGATAATAGAAGTTGTGATTCTGTGATGGACAACTTATACCATAATCAAAAGTAGAATGCTGCAGATGGATTTCTGATAAACATCTTTATACAGAAGCCTATATTTTTGTATATGCACAAGGTATTGATTGTCTCAGTGCCTACAAGATTGAAATATATGACAATAGTCTATTTGTACTTGCCAGCAATAAAACCTTTGCCTCAGTAATCTTACTTTTAAACATAAAACTTTGCTTTTACTTTTTAATAAAATAAAAATTTTAATTATCTTTACAAAAGAAATTAACTCAGCTCTCGCCTTGTAATAAGGAAGTGACTTAAATACTGTAGAGGTATTTCACTATTTCTTATTCCATCCCAGTAAAAAGGCTGCACAGAGAAAGAACTAGGGCTATGGAAGTGGTAGTAAGTGGCTAATGACATCATTTATTTATTGACTAATCACTTAGTGCTTGTTATACATCAGGTGCTGTTTTAATCCCTTAACGAAATAGCAACTCAGTTAATCCTCAGCATTCCATGCGGTAGGTTTTAGCAATCTCCCATTCTACACAGAAGGATATTAAGGCATACCAAGGTTAAGAAATGACAAGGTTATAAAAACTAAAGTTCTGGGGTCTGGTTTTAAACCCAAGCAGGCCCCCTCGGAAGCCCATGCTCTTAACCCTTACATTTTGCTACCAACAAATGTAATTTATCCTGACTGAGTATTTTGTTTTCTCCTCCAGCTCTTATCACCAGCAGTACATAGGGGACCAACCAAGGATGACTATCTGGATTTACTTTGTTTAATTTCCAATGAGTCATTCGATGAAGGTTTAGAGCCTCATCCTTGTCTTCCAATTTGTTTTTAAGCAACGTGTTTTTTTAACTACACAGGGCATCAATAGGCTTCCTTGTGCCTCCCTTCCTCATCACTTTGTTTTGACTGACTTATTAATCTCAATATCCACCACCACATCAAGAGTAAAGGAGTGATTGATTTAAGATGCTTATTAATGTTTATTAACTTCTTTCATTCTAGTAGGAAAATACATTCCCCACCAAATTGATAGATCTGCTGTGATAATAGGCTAATTTGCAAGTGCAGCCATGATTCACAATTAAAAATGAATAGTTGCATTTTGTCTGATTACGTGTTTGTAGTCTTATGAGATGAAAAGACTCCTTCTATAAATGGTTAAATAAAATTGTATAGTTTTAAAGGCAGGGTATAGAGAAAAGACTGACAATTAATGAACTACTCTGAGTATTTATCCTGATTTTAATTATGGTTTCTAAAATATGAAACCTTGAATATTTTAAAAATCAAATTGTTTTGGTTATATATGCATGGTATTTATATGACATACATAAAAAATTTAAGCATTTCTTCCACTCCTAATTAGACTGTAAGTTGGGGCATCATTCAGAAAAGGTGGTAAACGCTTTGGAGTTTGAGTCTCTTAGCTACATTTTTCTTAAAGATTTTTTGTTTGTTTTTTTTATATTAACACCACAGAAATTCTGGGAATTCTGTAGCGAGATGAAGGATTACTCTTTTAGGTCTCCTTGTATCCACTAATTAACTGACTTTGGGCAAGTTTCTAAACCTTTCTGTGCCTCAAGAGTAAAATTTTCTTCCTCAAGAGTAAAGTAGAGCCTATAATCTCTACTCCGTAGGGTTGTTGTTAAGACGACTTTATGTAATCCTCTGGCACAGGACCTGATAAATTGTGGCTGCTCTTCAACTAACAGATTAACCTCTCTCCAACAGTGGGTCTTCTTGGCTCTGCACTCCATTAAGGAAAAATCCAGAAAGGGTTGAAGTTAGTTATAAACAGGACTATCCTCAGAGTCTTTTAAAATAGATTGTCTTCTCATCATGCCAGACTGACTTGGTGGATTACATACATAAAGACAAGGGGTTGAAATCGAAATCCTTTCCTGGCATTTGATTCATCCAAAAAAGGATGGCACAGATATTAACAAGAGGATATTATACATAAAACCAACAGTTTTTATGCCCTCTTTCCCTTGGGGAGTTAAACCAGGAAACCTGTAGCAGGGCTGAACCACGAAGGCTATTGATGCATCTTAGGGTGGAACTTTGTTTTCTTTCGAAGTTTCGTTTTGAATTTAGATTAGGACTCCTTAAGATAGGGTAGGGAAGGAGAGAGCATTGATGAGGAGAATCTTAGGAAAATGATTCTAGGTTTTTTTTTTTTTTTTTTTGCCTTATCAGGCTCTGAAAATGTCAGCAAAGGCAAAGCCAGCTTTACCTGGCTATATTACAGCTGAAAGAGATTTCGGTAAGAGAAACAGTATTTCCTGGCCCAGAATCGCTATGTCACTTCTTTTACTGTGGCCACTTTGCTTATGCTGTAGCCAAATGCTAAGAGTCTAGCATTTAAACAGCATAAGCATTTGAGAATACTAAATCAAATGAAAATGCCCAGCAACTGTAATTTAATCACCTATTTTTGAAAGATAGCTAGCCAATTTCTTAAAATAAATGAATGTTTTAACAGGAACTTAATATCCAGGCTTGATTTTTTTTTTTTTAATCCTTTCTAAAAAGAGGCTATCTTAGGGAGTGTGTAGTAGGCAAAATTTCATGATAGTTGGAAGCAAATTTATTTCAGGCATGTGATCACCTGGGATGATGCAGACTTTGAGATAGAATCACTTCATGGAGTGACCCATTACTTCCACACCCCACAGTGTGAAGAAATGCTTTGAGGTGATATCAACAGAGTATTTCAGTCCAAGCAAGATGTGTTTAAGATAAACATGATAAGATCAAAGTTATTGTCTTTATTGCCCCTCCCCCAAGGTTTTCTTACTGCTGTATGTGCGTGCCATCAACAAGTTTAATCTATGAAACCAGGTAGCTTGAGTTTTCCCTAAATGAAGATAGATGCTTTATGATAATAGATAATGAAGAGTGTTCTTAGGGAAAGGAGAAAGCATTGCCTGGCGCCTCTGGGGCTTAAGACATACGAGTCTAAGTGCCACCTTATGCATTCATGCATTCCATAGCATAGTATTTTGGAGAATCTGGAGACTCTTCATAAGAAGCGCCTGCCATTCACGAAACAGGGCCCTAGTGAACGTGCCTTGGCAGTCTGCACTACGGCAGAGTAGGTGTTTAGAAATCAGAGATAGAATTTTCAGCAGAGACACAATCTCTATAGAGACCCGATTCTTCATTTAACTCTAAAACACAATGCTGCGCTTGCTAGACGCTGGCTTTAAGCTGCTAGAGAGGAACACATTCCTGAGCGACAAAAAGCCCCCCGAGAGCAGGGCAGTGCTCCATCCTTCCCTTGCCTTTAGGAAGCCCTGCTATCCTCACGGCTCAAAGTCCTGCATCTGCAAAGAGAAAATGCGAGGGGAGGGATATGTAGGGAACGGACTTTCTGTTTTTATATGATTTCTTTCATTCAGCTTCCTCATTCACAATATGCAAATATTTAGGTTATTACCAAAATGTGGGGGTTTGCACACTCTCTGCTGGCAAATCAGTGTTCCAACAAGTGCCAAGAATCCAGAGACCAGTCATCCATCAACAGCACTTACCAGGGCCTGCTCCTTGGGGTGGGACATTGTTTTACTGACGACCAAAGGACACAGGGCCTCAAAGACACCATCAAATGCATTCTGCAGCCTCGGGCTTTGGAATTCGACCTGCCTGCCTCCTGTTCTTTCAGATGCTGCAGGGAGGCCTTCCAAGTCCTAAAGCAGCACACAGCAGATGTGAGCCACATCTCTTTTTCACTCCACCACTGCTTTCCAGACCTGCCAGAGACCCCATCTGCACATCCCATGGACTAGGCAGGCACAGATCTACCTTCTCTTCACATTTCTATAGGAACCTGGTCCATATCCTGTTAGTGGTTGGGGAGATGTTTCATTGCATTTCTCTTTTCACATGTGTAGAGCTTTTAATTGTTAAAAAAAAAAAAGGTTTCTCATGTGCTTTTCTTACATGACACCTACAATAAGCCTGTAAATCTCACATGGCAGGTGTTGCCCCATTTTGCAGGTGGGGAAACACTGTGGCGTGGTAACTTTAAGTGGCCTGATTTGCTCACATGTTTATAAATGACAGAGCTGGGACTTAAACACAGCATGCTGGTTCCCAAAGTCCAGTGCTGCTTCTGCCATGTGCATGGGTGAGCACAGGGTCTGTAGGTACTGTCCTCAGAATCCCAAGGAGGTGAGTATGCCTGATGATTCAGCAGGGAATCTGGGAAGGAACTACTGAGAGAACTAAGTCTTCCCTGATCTGGGTTAGTAGAAAAAGGACGAAGGAATCGAGGCCCTTTAGATAAATTAAAAAAAAAAAAAAGTTTATTTGATGATGAAGGGAAGGAAAAATGGTTCCTCTACCTTTCAAGTCTTCCAGCTGGACTAAGAATTAAGTTTACATGAAACAGATTAACAGTAGAACAAGACCAACCTCTTATTATTTGTGCACGAAGGCCCAGTAATGAAATTGAGGCCAAATAATGAATAAAGAAATGACCAAGGCAGGCAGTTTTTATACTTTTTAAATGAAGGGACAATAAATCTGTGAGGAATTGATAGGACAAAGAAAATTTAACTTTGGGAGCTTCAATTAGTAAAGAATTCTAAATAGCATTTGGTCTGGGGTAGTAAATTAGTAAAAAGTAACAAGGGTTATTTACTGCAGCTTTCCTGGCCTTGAATATCTTATCTCTGGTGATAAGGATATCTCGTTACCTCCTGAGAGGGTACCCGAGGGGGTTACCTCCCTTTTACAAGGGAGATTTATTTCCTACTTTCAGTGGAACGGAGAGGGTCTGAGTGTCCTTTTGCGCAGGCTGTCTCTGAAGTAACTTTTATTTAAAATAAACAATATGCAAAAGTGGCATGTTAGGGCAGCCTGTCCTTGGCCCCTGCAGTGAGATGGTTCAAGATTAGAGATTGGCTTTTAATATATTTTATTAGTGTGATGGTTTAATTTTCTTGTTGCTTATTAGGGTTTGTCTTTTGGAAAATAAATGAGGATTCTAGCTCGAAGAATGAACTTGCTGTCTCTTTATCATTGTTGAACTAACTCAAAAAAGTATACATAACTCTGGGAAGGCACTCTAGCTTAACATATCTTCATTTAACAAATGCTTTATTTTTTTTTTTAAAGATGGACAGTAAGAAGAAGCCACATATAATTAAAATACCCCAATTACTTGTATGGAATTATTTAAGAGCACTTGGAAAATCGAGATATTCTGTCAAGGCTTAATAACTAAGTCATTTGATTCTTCGCAAAGATGGCCAAGAAATTTACAAAGGGAGTATCAGTTTGGGAATGTATTTTGCTTATAATAGTATGAAAAATGATGCCCAGCTGGCAAGATGGTCAGCATTCCCCTGAAGCAGAGATCTCTCCAGCTAGGTGAAAGTAAATGCTTCCAGGTGGTACGTTAGTTTAGAGAGTATGCTGAGATATATTCAAGGTACGTGTTTGTAGAAACATTGCCTACATTTTCGAAGCAGCACTAATTCGTCTAGATTAAATTTTTGAGGATAGGGAGTATGGTATCTGTTGCACCTCTACCACCTAATGTAATGTCCAACAATAAATACTCAAAGATATAGAAATGTTTATAGAATGATTCATAGAAAGCATCTTTATATAGAAGCAATAATATATTCAGTACTGTTATTTGGAATTGACTTTAAAGCTAGTTACAGTCAACAGTGTACGATAATTTGAGCCATATAAATAGCCTGAAACATCTAAATATTTCTCCCATTGCCTGTGATTCCACCATTAAAGATTCATTCTCTAGTGTCTTGATAGCTTTCATTAAAATCTGTTGTATATGTTAAAAGAGCAAGAAATTTGGAGTCTACCGGTTGCTGGCTAGATGACCTTTCTAAAATGCGATAAAAGTGACAGTCCTTGTCTTTATTGAACCATGTTATGTGAGGAATAAGTGGCATAATGTTTGTAAAGTGCTATGTAAATTATATTTAGGAAGAATAAAAACATTTTAATAATATATGTAACCCAGTTACTTAGGAAATCATAATACTTTAAGCTGATGTAAGCTGATGATTCTTAACATTTAAATTGTATCAGAATCACCTAGGGAAATTATTGAAACTACAGTTGCCTGGGCTGCACCCCTAGAAATTCTATTCAGTAAATTTAGGGTGGGACTCAAGAATTTGCATTTCTAAGTATCTGCTTTGAGAGATTATAATGTAAGTTGTTCTTGGACAACTCTTTGAGGAATGACTTTACACTGTTATCAAGTAATATCTTCAACTGCTCGCCTTTACCTAGCTCTTTGTAAGCCTCCAGCACATATTGTCTAATGAACAATTAGAAAGTGATTACTTTATATCCAGAGAACACAAGGATGTCACTTGGATGCAAGGAGAATGGTGGGGGAAAGTATTTCAAACCTGATATCACATTAGTGATTAGTTGCTCCTGAGAGTATTAACAAGGATACTAACAAATTGTTGTCTTTGTCTTTTTCCTAGGAAGGATTGTTATACATAATAAATATTCATACAGGAAGTAGACTACAAGCAGATTCCCTTTAAAGGTTCCTAGCTATTGTTTTGATGGAATGGGGTGTCCCTGCATTCAGCCAACTCTGTTTGCTCCATAGTTATAATTTTGAGTCATCTGCATGTGTATGTGAATGGATACATGCACACAGAAAATTAAAAATTTTTAGTCGGCATTCTCCTTTTGCCCTTCTTTTGATGCATTCTTTGGTTTTATATTCCCAAAATCTTTAGAAAGGACTTTTTTTTCTTTTTAGTTTATAATGCAAACTAAGATGTCCTTTCTTCTTTTTTTCCCCCAAGTAAAAAAGCCTTTTAATGGTTAAAGCTTTTACCTTTGACCATGAAAGCTTTTTTTTTTTTTTTTTTTTTTTTTTTTTTTAAAGAGAGGGGGAGAGAGGGGAATGGGTGGGAGAAAGAGAGAGACTCTTAAACAGGCTCCATGCCCAGCGTGGAGCCCAACACAGGGCTCAATCTTACAACCCTGAGATCATGACCTGAGTTGAAATCAAGAGTTGATGCTTAACCAGCTGAGCCACCAGGCACCCCGACCATGAAAGCTTTGATGCAGGTGTTATTTTGGCATACATGTCATCATACCCTATTTATAATGTTTTAGATTTTGTACGGTCTTCTCCAAGTTTCATCCCCTTTAATGTTTGTGAGTTTTTTAATGTTAAATCTATTTTGAACTTCCTCTTTCTTGATCTTCTTCCTAAATCATGTATACCTTGCTAAAAATGACATCATTACTGGGTTATAATTCTTGATTCCTTTTGGCTTTATGCAGATGACAAATATATCTCTAGAATCAGAAACTTGGGGTAGGAATAGGGAATTTAAAGATTGACTAGTTTCCTCCCCTCCCCCCCAGTTTTACAAATGAGAACTCTGAGACCCAGGAAGATTAAATATTCAGTTTGGGTTTCTTACCCAGCTCAGTACTCCTTTCCTCTTAGCTTTATTCATGAGTTACCCAAAATTTGAGTAATCTAACCATATCCATGCCATTCTTTGTAAGAATTTAAACCAAGTGCTCCCATGGTAATAAACAAGCTCTGAGCAACTGAACAAGTTTTCCACTTATAAATTGAGAATATCTTTTAGGTTTTGAGCTGCTTTGTTCATTAAAATTTACTTGAACTGAGAGCAGCCATAACTCCTATGTGCACCATTAAGCTGACAGTTTTAAATGTTTCCTTGCTTAATTTATATTACTATAGAGATTTTTTAAATGGAGAGAAAATAGTGTTGGGGTTGGGGGAAGTGGGGAAAAGGTATTGGGAGGAAGGATTTTCTAATGTGAATATCCTTAGGGATGCAAGGTTGAAACATGAGGACATGGCCTTATTTTAATATTCTGCCTTTGTTAATGAAAGAAGGAAAAGGAGAGGCTTCGTGTGTCTTTAAATTCTTTCTGTCAAACCCTTAAGACATTTGGAGATAACTGACATTAAATAATGTTTGTTATTACTGTACAAGATTTGGAAAACAAGTTTGAGGAAAAAAACATCATAATCATAAGCACCATTAAAACTTTGGTGTTTCTAGTAGTTCGTCTTTATAGTTTTAAACATTAAAAAAAAAGATTTTACTGTACATACCATTTTGCAAGCCTTTTTAAAATTGAAAATATATGTTAAACATCTTTCCTTGACATTAATTTCCTTCTAAACAGTAACTTTTTAGTGACTGCCTGGTAATCCACATGGACCGTATGTATTTTACCAGACCTTTTGTTGTGGGATGGTTAAATTATTTCCGTTTAAAAATTTGATAAACACTGCTGTCATAAATGATATACTTAAATACAGATATCTTTGTTGTGCAGAAAGTGGAAATTCTAAGTTAGGAAGTACAGTTACTTTTAGGGTTTTGGCACTCATTGCCAAACTGAATTCTACCCCCATTCCTCCAGGGTATTGGTTTACATTATCTCCTGTGCTGTGTGTTTCCTGGCACACTGGTCATCCCAGGTTATCATCACCGTTTCCGGTCTTTGTCATTTTGTAGGCAAAAAAAAAAAAAAAAAAAAGATAATTCATTGTTTTATTTTACACACTTTGGCTTTTACCGTGTCTGAACATCTTCATATGTGGATTTGCCAATTATACTTTGCCAAATTGCCTATTCACCATGGTTTCCAGTCTGTCTAGTGGTGTATTCCTTTTGTTTGAGTTGATTTGTAAAAATGTTGTATAAATGTGGTTAACCCTTACTGCATTTATTGTGTATGTGAATAGCATTTTTTCCACAGTTAATCACTTGCCTTTTAATTTTGTTTACAGTGCTATTAATATATAGAACTTTAATATTTTCCTGTTTTTCTCTGTTGTTAATTACTTTTTTGGTCCTCATTTCACCCTCCATCCCATAGAGATGACTCTGCTTGTCAGGGTATTTTTTTGTATTTCCACAGGCAGGAGATAGTGAACCAGCATTTAGTCAGATAACTGTGATAGAAATGACAGAAGACAAGGTGTGTTAGAAGGTTGACCAAGCAAGCAGTTCTGGGTCACGAGCGAAATGTAGGAAGCTAATGCAGCGCAGTGAGGTCTTGGAGTTTAGGAGTGCCATGGGGGTAACAGAATTAGTAGAAAATGATTACAGAGTTTCCAGGTCTTAAGAATACCTCAACCTAGAGAAGGAGAATGAGGTAACTAAATGTTGTTAAGTACTTCCTCTTTTCTGTTGCTAGCCATGGCGTGGAGCTGTTTACATGTGCGTAGCATGGCCTCCCCTTCAAGATGCTCTCTGTTGTATGAATTTTGTTGACTGCTTCGCTTGCTTTGGAGCAAGGACCCTAAAAGGAAAATATGAACACCATTTGTACTAACTTTGGTCTATAATATTAAGCATACTGAAGATCTTTTTTCCCCCCTTTTTGTTATGGATTTTCCCTTTAAAATATTGGAAGCATAGGGACATCTGGGTGGCTCAGTTGCTTAAGCATCTGCTTTTGGCTTAGGTCATGATCCTGGGGTCTTGGGATCGAGTCCTGTGTCAGGCTCCTTGCTCAGCAGGGAGTCTGCTTCTCCTTCTGCCTGCCGCTCCCCCTGCTTGTGGTATCTCTCTGACAAATAAATAAAATATTTAAAAAAATTGGAAGTATGACTTAAATATGATAAAATGCACAAATTTAAAGCGCACAGTTCAGTAGAAGAAGTTTTACCATTTATGGCCCCCATGTAATAACCATCTGGGTCAAGACACAGAACATTTTTTGTCATTTTCAGTGGTGACTGTCAGTGGAGAGCTTACCCACCTATCCCACCTGCTATTCTGACTTCTGTCATCATTGATGATTTTTCTTGTCCCGAACTTCATATAAATGGAATCATAAAGAATAGTCTCATTTCTGTCTAGTATCTTTCTCTAAGCATAATATTTTTGAAATTTATCCATTTTGTTATATGTATCATTAGTTCTGCCTTATTTCTGAGTGGTATCCCAGTGTATGGATATACCATAATGTGTTTATTGATTCTCACATGAATGGACATTATGGTTTATTTCCAGTTTGGGGATTACTAAGACTATGGGCATTCTTAAATAAGTTTGGATAGTCATTCATTTCTTTTGGGGGTATACTGGAACTAGGAAGCCTGGGACATAGAGTAGGCATTGATTTAGCTTTTTAGACAATGTCCCACAGTTTTCTAAGGTGGCTAGATGATTTTATAGTCTCATCAACAACATATAAGAGTTCCACTTGTTCCACATCCTTGTTACATTTAGTGTTGTCAGTATTTTAAATTTCAGCCATGCTGTTAGGTGTGTTCAAAATTGTACTGTGGCCAGTCTGGCTGAACCGAGCCGAGTGACAAGCAGTATGAATGTTTACACACAGAAGTTCCCTATCAAAGAGAAGCCTAAGAATTATAGAATATATGTTTTAAAGCATTTTTTAAGATGGTATCAATTCTATATAATTCTAAAACTAAAAACTTAATGGACACAGAATCAACTATACGTAAGCAATGCTAAAGAGTGTTTGAAGATAAAGTTCCATGTGAAAACTTCAATTATAATAAAGTCTCAGGTCCTCTCATAACCACCTGGCTTCCTTTCGTATTTTCTTTTTCTTTCATTATATGCTTGAGATTGCAACTGCCAGCTTGCAATTTGATTTGGTAGCAAACTGTTATTTTAAGAAGTTAAAATACTTATTAAGAAGTACTTTCTAATTTTATATGTGCTAAGGTTCTTGCTGTCTTTAGATCAGCAAGTACAATATAATAATCTGAGTAAACATCTGAGGAAGCAAATTATTTTTAAATTGAAGAAAAATTTATCATTTGAGGCAATTGCTGCTAAAATTGTTTTATAGTGTTAGTTGAAATTGTTAATAATTGCTGACATTAACTCAATACATCTTTCAGCACAATATTCATAATACATTAATTAATGTTAAATATTAATATTAGACTTTGCACATACATATTTTAAAAATATGAAAAGTCAGTGCTTGAAATAAAAAATAAAACAACATGGCTTCTTTGTTTTGGTGAAAACTGATAAACATACGAATGCAATGAGAAGAGCAAAATGCTTACTTTGCACTTCTTTTGGAAAACATATTCAAAATACAGATCATACTTAGAAACTTTCTCTGCTAAATATATCTCTTCCAGGTTTTTGCTTGTTTTCTTTTGAAATGCTAATCATCCTGATTTATTAGAATCAACAGATTAGAAAACTGTGATGAGGAAAAAATAATATATTGAATTCTTGTTTTTTTAAACATGTTTACAAATTTTATTAGATTAATTTAAAAATAAAGCACAGGGGTCCCTGGGTGGCTCAGTCGGTTAAGCATCTGCCTTCAGCTCAGGTCCTGATCCCAGGGTCCTGGGATTGAGCCCTGTTTCGGATTCCCTGTTCTGCAGGGAGCCTGCTTCTCCCTCTCCCTCTGTCCCCCAGCTCATGTTCTCTCTCTCTCACTCTCTATCTCAAATAAATAAAATATTTTTAAAAATGCATAACAAACACATAAAATATTAGTGTAATGACAATGTGCTCTTTAAAAAATTATTTTAAATTTTAGTATAGGTAACATACAGTGTTATATTAGTTTAGGGTGTACAGTATAGTGATTCAACACTTCCATATATCACCCAGTGCTCATCACAATAAGTGCACTCCTTAATCCCCATCATCTATTTCACCCATCCCCCACCTTCCTCCCCTCTGGTAACCATCAGTTTGTTCTTTATAGTTAAAGAGTCTGTTTCTTGATTTCTCTCTCTTTTTTCCTTTTGCTCATTTTTGTTTGCTTCTTAAATTCAACATGAGTGAAATCATATGATATTTGTCTTCCTCTGACTTACTTTGCTTAGCATTATACTCTCTAGTTCCATCCATGTCGTTGCATATGACAAGATTTCATTCTTTCTTATGGCCAAATAATATTCCATTGTGTATATATACCACATCTTCTTTATTCACTCATCTTTTGATGGACACTTGAGGTGCTTACATAATTTGGCTATTGTAAATAATGCTGCTATAAACTTAGGGGTGCGTGTGTATCACTTTGAATTAGTGTTCTTGTATTCTTTGGGTAAATGCCCAGTAGTGTGATTAGTAGGTCATAGGGTAGTTCTATTTTTAACTTTTTGAAGAGGCTCCATACTGTTTTCCACAGTGGCTGCACCAGTTTGCATTCCCTCCCACAGTACATGAGGTTGCTGTTTCTCTGCATCCTCTCCAACACCTGTTATTTCTTGTGTTTTTGATTTTAGCCATTCTGAAAAGTGAGGTGATCCCTCATTGTGATTTTGATTTGCATTTCCCTAATGATTGGTGATGATGAGCATCTTTTCATGTGTCTGTTGGACATCTGGATGTCTTCTTTGGGGAAATGTCTGTTCATGTCTTCTGCCCATTTTTAAATTGGATTGTTTTTTGGGTGTCGAGTTGTGTAAGTTGTTTATTTATTTGGGATACTAGCCCTTTGTTGGATATGTCATTTGCAAATATCTTCTCCCATGATAGTGTACTTTTCTAATGCTATTTCTTATGTAGCATTTATCTCTGAGTTGAAGTGGAATCTCAAAAATATCCCTAAAATTAGAATCAAGTTTCTTCTGATTGTAAATTCTACGTAACTATTTGAATAACACTACTAATAATATTGATGGCAGACAGATACATTGCCGTTGAGATGTGCTGTGAGAATCAGGTCATGGACTTGGGGTTAGGCAAATCCAGAATTTGCTTGGTGTGTGACTTTGGACAAGTTTCCTCATCTTTTGAGTTCCCTCAAAATGAGAATTGTGTTAACTCACCTTCTCATGATAACTGAATGGATATATAAAGTGCTTGTCACTAGAAGGAGAACACATTTTGTTTCCACTCCCCTTTAGTGAGGTTAGGAAGACTGTTCTTTTTTATCTCCCCCTGGGACCCGGTGAAGGGCATTGTATTTTTCTTTCCCATCTATTTGCATCCACCCTTCCAGTGATCATCAGTCTATAGGACCTGTCCTCTAAAAGCTGCAGGTTCAATAGCTTCATATAAGCACTGTATTTCCCTGAAATACATCATTTTCTTTCTATCCTGATTATCCTATCTTCTCCCTTCCTTCCTCTCTCTGTACCCAGATACAGAGATTCTGTTTCAGGTTATCTTCCCTCTGTCTACCTTCTCTTTTTTGGTGATTTCATTAGCCATTCTCATTTATTTCTCCACTCTCAACTGTTCTGTTGGATATTTAAACCCATGTTGGACTTTTTCCACCTGAATTTCTGGGCAGCACATCAAAGTCCAAGAATAAAAGTGAGCACATCTTTCCCACAACTAGAAACTTTTCCTAGAAAAACTAGGGTAGAGTTCTTTAGTGGGGCCTAAACTAATATAATTCAATGAATGTCAGTTAAGGACATGAATGCCAAATATTAAATAAAAATGACCACAGCCTCTCCAGCGCCACCTCGTGTGACTGGAAGTGTGACCAAGGAAAAGTTAGAGTGGAAAGAGATAGAAGCTTAAGCAGTTGAGATAGAAATTACTTATAAATTTTACAAAAATACAGGGCTGTGTGAACACACTGCTATGATTCCCCCCACCTAGGGCTCTGAAAGAAGTCCCTACAGGTGAGTGACCCTGAAGATATAAGGTTCATTAGCTTCAAGTAAATTGACTTTATTCTCTTATTCTCCCTAGCTCTTAAATGGAGCCCCCATTATTTTGGTCACCAGGGCTCAACATCTTTAAATCAAGGTCTCCTTTCCTCTGGCTCAGCACCCAGTCACTTGCCTAGTTGCTGATTTTGCTTTCTTAGTATTCCCCTCCTACTGCCACCATCCGGTTAGATCCCAGTACCTCTTGTGGAGACCATTTCAATAGTTTTTCTCACCAGTCTTCCCATCTCTAGTCTTCTTCTCAAGCCTACATCCCTTGTTCAGTCTCCCTGCAGTATTGTTGTCTTTCCCCTCCTACCAAAATAAGTTCAAATAGTTAAAATTCCCAAATCTTACATTCAGAACCTTCCCTTCCTTGACTACAGCCTTCTATCTTTCCATGATTTTCCAGCTCTTTCCAGAACTACTTATCTGATATCCACTCATAATCTGCCCCGAATCACTTTGAGTTTCTAGAACATCTCTTTTGTTTTAGGCAATTGCTACTTACCATACCTGGAATTGTATGATACTATCTGTTGGATCCCTTTTTATTAAAATGAAGTGTTTTCTTTAAATAGGTATTTCCCATGTTTTCTAGTTCATTGACTTGCCTGAAGTATATGTTCACTAAATCATTGTTAAATAAACAAGTACATGCAGGCATATTTTGGAAAAGGACTTAGAGCTAGATCAAATAATGATTTCAGAGATGCCTGAATGGTTCAGTCAGTTAAGTGCCTGATTCTTGATTCTGGCTCAGGATACGATCTTGGGGTCGGGATCGAGACCCATGTCAGGCTCCATACTCAGCACAGACTTTGCTTGTCCCTCTCCTTCTGCTCCTCCCCGCACCCCGCTCTTTCTCTCAAATAAATAAATATTTTTATTTTTTTATTTTTTATTTTTTTTAAAGATTTTATTTATTTGTTTGAGACAGAGAGAATGAGAGACAGAGAGCATGAGAGGGAGGATGGTCAGAGGGAGAAGCAGACTCCCTGCCGAGCAGGGAGCCCGATGCCGAACTCGATCCCGGGACTCCAGGATCATGACCTGAGCCGAAGGCAGTCGCTTAACCAACTGAGCCACCCAGGCGCCCCTAAATAAATATTTTTAAAAATATTGATTTCAAACACTTTGTATTTTTCTTTAAACCATGATGCTTTCTACCTAACCATTCACAAGGTCAGAATATTGACTACCCAGTGGTGTAAATAAAATTTGAGGCAATGAAGAAAATGCTCCATAAATGGTCCATCCATTCATTTACTGAAACCAAATTGTTCAGCTTCCCATCTTCCAGTTTGATTCTCCCTTACACATTGAAAGGGCCTATTTGCATTGTTGTACTTAGAAATACATATGGAATTCCTATTGTAGGTGTCTGCTACTATGACTAGTGGCCCTGATCTCACAGTGGGAGGCAGACTTCGAAGTTCAAACACTAAAGCACTGGTTCTCAAAGTGTGGTCCCCAGACCAGCAGCAGCAGCATTACCTGAAGATTTGTTAGATACAGAATTTTGTGCCCCCTTACACCTAATAAATCCAGAACTCTGAAGGTGGGTCCCAGCTGTTTATAGTTTAAACAGCATTCCAGGAGATTCTGCTGCATGATAAAGTTTGAGAACTACTGTTACAATGTAGTACTTGAACAATAACAGGCATTGGATAACTGTAGAGGGTACAGTGACTGTACAGGGATTTGTTAATTGGGTGGAAGAAGGTTTCTGATAAAGTTCTATGGAGGATACGGCATTTGGGCTGAATCTTGTTTAACAGTTTTTTATGCTTGCATTTTACTAAATTCTAATATAGCTTATCATATAACTATATCATTTCAACTTTTCAGAATCACAATTAATACTAAAATGAATTCATAGTTGGGAGAGAGATCGTCATTGTAGAATATGCTTTAAAATGTTAGTGGGCTGATTAATACCGAATGGCTTACAGACAAAACATTGATCTCAGGGAATGGTCTGTCCTCAGGGCTAATAGTATCCTTTAAAATTTAACTCTGTAAGGTTAATTTTTAAATTGTAGTTTTAGAATTCATCTTTTCAAGAATTAGTATTTTCTATAATTTAGGATGAATGAATTGAAATATAACTAATGGGAAAAATAAAATAACATTGGCATGTAAGTAAATCTTTGGTGAAGTCAAGGAATGAATCTATATTTAAATTCATATTCTGTCTACTCCTCCTTTTTAGTTGTCAAAGCTCATGATAGATTAGAGAGCTTTGCATAGTTACAGAGTGGCATAATTCTAAAAGAGTTTTCTGAAAAATTCCTTGTCTAAGAAATCACTGTTGTCGATTCCTTATTTAAAATGTGTATCCATACTACAGAAGGTATTGTCTAGTGATCAAGTACATTAAAACATTTGACCATAAAAACTTAATATACATGAGCAGAATGGTTCTTTTTTTTTTTTTTTAAAGATTTTATTTATTTATTTGACAGAAAGAGACACAGCCAGATAGGGAACACAAGCAGGGGGAGCCGGAGAGGGAGAAGCAGGCTTCCTGCAGAGCAAGGAGCCCAATGCGGAACTCAATCCCAGGACCCTGGGATCATGACCTGAGCTGAAGGCAGGCGCTTAACGACTGAGCCACCCAGGTGCCTGAGCAGAATGGTTCTTGATGAACCAGTTTATAAAAATCCAACTCCTCTGCCCATATCCTGTTCATACCACTGTTTAAGGTGTATTTGAGGCATTTTTTTTTTCTTTTTAAATGTTTGTTTTGAGGCTGTTCCTATTCTATTACAAAGCTGAGGTGGTAAAAGGGAAGTGGCCCTGATGGTTCTTGGAGTAACCTTCTGGTTAGCCCTTGTTTCCAGGTAACACTCCTTAATGTAATGTCTGGGCAAGAAGTTATTGCTCAACTTCTGTATTATACCCAATTCTGCCTTGAAGAGCAATCAGTTAATTAACAAGTATGCAGAAGAACAAATACAGCATATAATTTAATACATGATCTAGACCTAATTCTTTTTTGACTTCATTATTTTTTAGCTCTGTGGTCATGATTGGCTCACTTTACTAAGCTGAGCATTAGTGATAACTTGCCTGATTCTCATCTGTAAAATGGAGGTAATAATTATTACGTAGTACAGTAGATATAAATTTAAGTGAGATAATGTTTTAAGAACATTTGATGTAGGGGCACCCAGGTGGCTCAGTTGGTTAAGTATCTGACTCTTGATTTCAGCTCAGGTCATGATCTCGGGGTTGTGGGATGGAGTGCTATGTTGGGTTCCATGCTCAGCGTGGAGTCAGCTTAAGATTCTCTCCCTCTGCTGTGTGCGCATGCATTCATGCTCTCTCTCTCCCAAAATAAATAAAATCTTTAAAAAAAATCATTTGAGGGCGCCTGGGTGGCTCAGTCGGTTAAGCGACTGCCTTCGGTTCAGGTCATGATCCTGGAGTCCCGGGATCGAGTCCCGCATCGGGCTCCCTGC